>NC_090930.1:1226440246-1226743276 GCF_040938575.1 Ambystoma mexicanum | reverse complement strand
CATAGGCCTTGGGTGAGCAGGGTACGTGTATTTTGGGGGTGTGCAGGGAGTTTCACACGCGATAGGCCTTGGGCGATTAGGACACGTGTATATTGGGGGCACGCAGGAAGTTTCACACGCGATAGGCCATGGACGAGCAGGGCATGTGTATATTGGGGGTGCGCAGGGAGTTTCACACGCGATAGGCCTTGGGCGAGCAGGGTACGTGTATGACTGGGGTACGCAGGGAGTTTCACGCACGATAGGCCTTGGTCAAGTGTGGTACGTGTATGACTGGGGTACACGAGGAGTTTCACACGCGATACGCCTTGGGCGAGCAGGGTAAGTGTATGACTGGGGTACGTGGGGCGTTTCACACGCGATAGGTCTTGTGCGAGGAGGGTACGTGTATTTTGGTGGTGTGCGGGAAGTTGTACATGCGATAGGCCTTGTGCCAGCGGGGTACGTGAATCCTGGGGGTGCGCGGGAAATCTTACATGTGATAGGCCTTGTGCGAGTGGGGTACGTGTATCCTGGGGGTGCGCGGGAAGTCTTACACACGACAGGCCTTGTGCGAGCGGGGTACGTGTATACTGAGGGGTGTGCGGGGAGCTCCACACACAATTATGCTGGGCGAGTGGGGTATGTGCATTCCTGGGGTGCCCCAACGCGAATTGGCAGTGTGTGTCCTCCCAGGTGTGCCATCTCCCCCCTCCCCAGGCCCTGCAGGCAGCCCACAACACAGGGGACTACCCTGCACCCCTGGCCATGCTCCGCAGGCAGCCCATCCACCCTGGCCATTCCCCCCAGCCAGCCCACATGTCTCCATGCACAAGTGAGCACCGACACATGTCCCCTTGCACCCCCACCCACCCAGCATGGACAGGCACCTGCCAGCAGGCCCCGACTCATGTCCCCCTGCACCCCCACTCACCCAGCAGTGACAGGCACCTGCTAGCAGGCCCGACTCATGTCCCCCCACCCACTCACCCACCCAGCAGTGACAGGCACCTGCCAGCAGGCCCCGACTCATGTCCTCCTGCACCCCCACCCACCCAGCAGTGACAGGCACCTGCCAGCAGGCCCTGACTCATGTCCCCCCCAACACGTCATCACGATCCACAATCATGGGCCTTATGGCCACCCAAATCACACCCCATGCCACCCCAGTCCAACCACCCCACATTGAAATCCCCATCACATGATACATCCCAAATGGCAAGTGTGCACATCAATACAGGTCTGTCGCACACACACAATGGGTGCAAGTGATTGAGAAAACACACATTGTGACATGCACGAAACCAAAGAGAGAATACCATACATTGAAGTGTGAAATAAAAATGTATTAAACACAAAAGCAAGGGAATGAAATGAAACACACAATAATGGAAATAATAAAGAAAATGCTGCATGTCCAAAATATAAAATAAAAATGTGTGAAAGCAGAATCCAAATCAAACCAAAAGCACATGGGTCCAAAGTGTCTGTCTGTCAAAACAAATCCAAAGTGAAAAAATAAGACAAAATCATTGACCCATAAAAAAAAAGAAGTGAAATCCAGTGTTGAACTATATACAAAGTACAAATCCAGGGTCCATGTGCCCAACCATTGAAAGGAAACCTACAAAACACCCTACCTAATGAACAATTATATACAAAAAGGTGGGGCATTGTCCAAGTGCCCCAAAAGAAATGAAAACAGAAAGGAAACCTAACACTAATTAACTATATACAATGGTGGTGGGCAAGTCTTACGGCTCACTCTGTGATGTCCCGGGCCAGGGCATCATCGAACTCCATGTCGATGTCTCGGAGGCGGGCCTCCCCCCTGGCCCCGAGGTCTTGCAGGGATGCAGTCATGGCCTGTTCCAACTCCCTGCGAGTTGCCTCCAGGCACTCAGCCCGCCTCAACGCCCTGCGCATGGAGAACTCCGCCCTGACCATAGTGAGCCGTTCCTCTTCTGCCCGCCGCCACTCCGCATCTATCCGCTGGCCCAACCGCTGCCACACGGAAGACACTCCCATTCCAGGGTCCTCCTGCCCTCCGGCCGATGCCTGCCCCTCTGATGTTGATGGCACCAAGCCAACATTGCTCCCACCTTGAGCCTGCTGCTGCCGTCTATGTGCCCTGCCCGATGATGCCGGCACATCCTCCATCTGCTGGTCTCCAGTTGGTGGGGTGTCCACCCCTGCTGGATCTCCGACTCCCAACTGTGGCAGGGATGTGATCTCCACCAAGCCGGCTGCATTGGTCGGGCCAGGTCCACAGGGGACCCTGGTGGAATCTGGGCCGGAAGACGGCAGGGAGAACGACTGGCGCATAGTCTGCACAGAGAAGGAGAGGGCCGCCAGAGTGCTCGACACATGTAGGAACCCTCCGACCAGGGCCCCTCCCAACTGGGCCACGTTGCCACGCAGCTCTTCGTGATGGCGTGCGTGCTCCCCCCAGGAAGCACGCACGTCATCACGAATGTCACGCGTGCACAACGCGACACCAATCAGGACGGACTCCATACAGTCACGGGTCTCCTTGTCCGCAGGTAGTGGAGTGCCAGATGACGTGGGCCTCCCCCCTAAATGCAGATGGGCCTGGGACGGGGCATCCCTGCTGGTGCATGGTGGTGCAGTCACAGGGTCAGGGACAGTGACATGCACAGGCCCCTCCATGGCGACCTGTGCTGCCTCCTGCCCCTGGCCCTGGACTGCACTACTTGCACCAGTGGTACCACCCCCACCAGGCCCCATCTGCGCTCAGTAGCAGCCTCCTCCTCCTCTGTGTACACCACCAACCTGGATGGCTCCGTACCGTCTTCCGCCATTGCGGACCCTTGTGGGGGCTCACCCGCCCCTTCTGCTGCAGCCATAGTGGCAGACGCGGCACCAGTCCCCTCGCTCCCGGATGATGGTAATTCCTGTGAAGGTGGCTGGGCCTTGCATCGCCAGCCCGTGGAGGCATCCCTGGGGCTTTGCTCCACAGCGCCGTCTCCGCCCTCTTCTTCACCCGACGCTGTGTAGAGGGAGACATAGAACACAAGCATCAGGGTACTGTACAATAGTCCCCAAGACAGGAAGCAATAGTACATGAGTGGCACTGTCAAACGTCACTTCCATCATTTCCCTCCACAACACATGGGTCAATGCAGGCAACACACATGCAGAAACCGGCACGGCACATGCAATCAACATTTGCATCCGTGTCCAAGGGCCTCTATTAACATACAATGTTGTCTTTAAACTCACATACATCATGGGTCATACTGATCCCATGCACACACATCACCGGAGGCTCATGCATCTGGTCACACACACGCTACTCAGGCACACAGACATGTACACCATACATTTCCATGACAGCAGCACCCATCTGTCACACCCCATCCATGTCCAAGAACAGAGACAGGCATGCATTCATGTGTGCATTCCGCATGCTTCTCCCCATGTTGCATTGGAACATATGCACCATCCATGTGGTTCACGCATGACTGGTCTCACATGCAGCACCATGATGTCCCTGCACACACACATACATACATGGCCTATGTCACACACACAGGCAAGTAGCTGACTACCAGCACACTGCAACATGCCCTGTTTCACAAAGCAATGCATGGCCACTTACCGCTCAACTCCAGACGGGTCTGCCTCTGGAGGATCTGGACATGGAGCGCTGGGCTTATGTATTCCAGGACCCTCATCTGGATGTTGGTCAGGCTGACCCGGCACTCCTCTGCATCCTCTGCCTTCAAGAGTGTTAGGGAGAATTCTCTGTTTAGGCTGAATTTCCTAACCTAGTGAGTCCCCCAGCAGCTTTGCTGGATTTCTGGAGTTTGTTTTTTTCCATCCTGCCAAGAGTGAGACTCTTTTCCTCCCAATCTTGGACATGAATGTGTGTAATTCCTTTGAATATCCATGTGTTCTATGGGCTATGGGGTCTTTTACTCCATAGGGTCTCATATGTTTTTCTATGTGTGTTACACCACACCCTACGTGCCGTAACACTGGGGCGTCCTAGCGGACCTCCACCATAGACTCCATACCCGGGGACTGACTACTGTCTCCCCGGGCATGTAAAGTCACCATTGGCTTTACTAGAACTAAATTTACTAACAGAACTAGTACCAACCATCTTATTGTGGACGTGCTAGTAGGGGTAATTCGATTACTCCTGGGTCTGTTACTCGAGGGGGCACTGTCCCGTCCCCCCTCGTCGAGTTTTGGCTGGTAGCAGTGGAAACTACTTGTTATGTTCGACCCCGGACATAACCCAATGGGATTCGTCCCATTGTTGGAGATTGATACTTTTCCTCGTTAATCTCTAACGTACCACCGGTCTACTTATCTTAAATAAGTTTATCGGATGGTATTTTCTGCCAGAACTCGGTTTTTAAAACGGCGTCTGTGTTCGTCTCTGTGACTCCTAAACCAGAGGTTGAGCCCTTTGTTCCACTTTTGGCGGGCCTCGGTACAGAGACCCTCCGAAGTGGGGCCATTCTGTCTGGGTTACCACAGGGGTGTGGGAGGGGGTTTAGGCACCCTGGACCGAGTTGCCTTGCCAACTCCGGTCGCACTCTGGAGTGATTGGCCCAAGTGGTGAGCCTCCCCGCTCACCACTTAGCAAGTGTTGATTGACAGCTAGGCTGAATGAATGGGGGTTTTCTGCATAAAAGCAGGGCTTTTGGGACTGGATCTTCAGAAGTCGCCACAGGACCTAAGAATCCGACGAGGGTAACGCTGAGCCGACCTGCAACGATGACACCTCCGGTGGAGCCCTGCTGAACCGACTCACCACTTCCCGACGACAGAGGAGATCTCCCTGCCGGAGAGTCTCTTCCCCTGACTGGTGGGAACAACCAGTCCCCTTTGCTTTTTCTTCGCCTCAGGACGCGGTGGTCGAATTGCCCGTGCAGAGCACCCCGGCAACGGATAGCCACTACCCCTGTAGCGCGACCAAAAGGTGGTGCCTTGTGACGCAGCACTCCGCGGCTGGTCTCTTCCCTGGTGGTGCACCGGACTTCACTTTTCTTCGACGACGAGATCATCGCAACTCTTGGCAAAGACCCGACGTGCATCCACCACCAGGAACAACTGCCCCCGCCGGAGCTGTCTCTCCACAACAAGGTACCGTGTCCGCCTGGCTTCCCTTTCGATCGGTTCGAGTGAGGTGTCTTAATCCTCGCCTTTCCGTTGGGTCGCCTACAAGCTTTTTCTAGCGTGTTGTTCTGAACAGGTTCAATCTGCCGATAACAATATGCTACAAAGACTCAAACGCATTTCCACTAGAGACTTTTTGGGACATATCGCCTTGCCTCTCTCCGAGTGGGCCTGGCCTCTGAACTTTATGATAGATTGTGGTTCTTGCCTTCTTGCCTCGCATTTTATCCGTGAAGTATTGAACTGTGTTGATTTCGTAACCTGCCTATTTTTCTCTCCCGTCCTAACTAATATTAAAGTGCCATCTAGGTTGAGGTATACACCTCTGTCTGAAAATAAGTGATACCGGTAGAACCTAGACTTGTCGAAATATTGTTAGGGGGATTGATCGTTTTCTTCTGCGTAGAGTAATTGTAATTGAAGTGTTTGCCGTGATAGTGCCATAGTGTTTCCTATAGATGTTCCGTTATAAATAAATACCTTAATATCTTTACACTGAAGCCTTGTTGCGTGTTTGCTTGTCTTACTGTGAAGAATTGTCCTATATTGTATACTCCACATACTGCTTAACTCTTCTTGAGAGACGTCTGACTGCTCAGCCAGAGCTACCAAGTGAATCTGTGTGGTACAGACTGCTACCAAGTGGGTTCACCGCCAAACACCTGTAGTCCTAAATCTTTTGCAGTGGTCCCAGAGGGAACTGCGCAGGTTTCCGCCTAACAAAGAGGCGCCGGGCCTTGCTGAGGGTCCTGGACCTGTAGTCCTCCCATCGCTTCCGGACGTGTTTGATGTCGCGGGTTGCCACCCCCTCCGTGTTGATGGCAACCACAACATCCTACCAGATCCTCTCCCGTCCTTCCTTGTCAGCGCGATATGGTGTGAAGAGGGCATCATAATGCCCCAGAACTTGCTCCACCAGGATACCAACTTCCTTATCGCAGAGGATGGTAGCCCTCTGCCTCTCTGGCTTAGGGTCGACAGTGGTCTCGGATGGTGTTTGTCCCGACATGGCGACCCCCGAGGCAGGTGTGGTTGGGCAACTGGGTCCTGGGACTGGGCTGTGGAGCGATGGTATACCAGTCGGGAGTCTTCTTTTCCAGCAGGGGTGGACACAGCAACTGGACCCCTGCAGATGGCTGACTTGCAGGCACCAAATAGCAGGGCACGTGGGCAGCAGGTAGGCAGGCAGCAGCAGATGGCAGGTGGGAGCGTGCTCAGGGATCTGGGGGCAGAAAAATGGCCTTCTGGGCAGGAGTGTGGTCTTCTGTGTGTTGTCGCGTGGCCAGCTTGATACGGAGTGATTTGGCACGTGAAAAAACTGCACGTCAGCGTGTAATTTGAGGAAAGGCCCTTAGCACGTAAGCGCGTCTGTGACGTTACACGCGTGGGCGTTTCCCTCGTGACAGGTTCATAGTGAATGAGCACATGAAGAAACAGCACGTACGCGTCTTAATGCGTGTAATTGGAGGAAAGGCCCTTAGCGCTTACACACGTAAGTGACGTTGCACATGTGTGCTGGTTTAAAAGGTACGCATAGGATGCCATTTTCTTGTACGTGCTTTCTGTGGAGAGTGAGCGGGTGATTCTTGTTTTTCTTGTCGGTTCACACGCGATTACTTCACAACGGTTCCAGTTCGTACTCCTGATATACTGAGACAGAGTTCTATTCTTCTTTTATCAGGGGTGTTGCCAACGAGCACACGCGCGTATTTTTCATGTCCTTTTTCCAGGCAGACGGTGAGTCGAGCTCGTATTTTCCAACTGTGGTTGCCCCCGTGTAGCGTGTACCCGTTCAGAGGTCATTGTAGCCTGCGTGTGCCATGCGTACGCTTATTTTTCTGTTTCTGGGTGCCACAGCGTTTTGAGGGTTCTTTATTCCACGCACGTGGTCTACCAGGGCTCGCGTGCATGTTAAATTTTGTTTTCAGGGTGCCTGTGCATTGCGTGACCCGTCATCTTCCCCCAGGGGTCACAGACAGCCTTGCTAGAGCACTAGGGTATGTATTACATCTTGTATCGACCCCTTTCACCACAATTGTCCAGGACCTTTGTTTACTGCAACTCCCATTCGCACAACAACATCAGTGCCATGGTTGGGAGGCGACCAAGCGGTAAGGGAGGCAAAGGTGGCCGACCTTCATGAGATGCGCGCGGTAGGGGATGTGGCCAGGATGTTCAGGATGGCCCAAGAGGCCAGTGTGTGGAAGACCAATCAGGGACACCTATGCCCCCCCAATGGGTCAGGGAGATGCAGCTGACACCATCCCAGCTCAGGCCTTGTTACCCCCCCCCCGTATTGTCAACTGAATCGGCACAGGATGACTCCCAGGCTGACTTCTGTGTCACCAAGTCAAAGCCACCTGTGGCGGTGAAAGTTGCTGTCACCAGGCCCTGTGGATCTGGGGCAGCAATGTCATCTGTTGCCCCAGGTAGGCAGGGTGAGGAGGCTGCAGGGGTAGCTGCAGCTCAATCCACCCCAGCTCTGATTCTCCCAGCTGGGACAGTGTTCTTCCAAGTCCATCACACCGAGGTTGGTCCTGCCAACATCACCCAGCAGCCAATGCCTGTAGTGAGACCTTTGGTTATCGTGCCTTTGGCTACTTCCAGTGCCCAGTCCACCTGTGCTTCAGCTCCTACCAACCAGAGCGGCGTAAGCCACTCAGGGTCTGCACCACCTTCCAAGAGGTAGAAGGGTGCTCTTGCGGTACAGGCTGGGACCCCAGACACGGCTACCCACTCCGGCACATCAAGGAAGCCTAGTTTCAATGATGCAGAACTAGACGCCCTTGTGGGCTACGTGTCGGCCAATGGCCGCAAAATGGTGGTGACTGCAGGGTGCATGACTACGCCTGCTCAACGTAGGGCCCACTGGCAGACCATCGTGAACCACATTAGTTCCCTTGGATTTGTGAGGCGCACAGCTGATGATTGCTATAAGCGGTGGAATGACCTGAAAATTCAGAGCAAAGAACAAGCTGGCTTGAAATCATGCCTCCACTGTCGTGACTGGCGGTGGATCTCCACCAGAGGAGGAACAACTCACTGAACATGAGTCTATCGCTGGAGCCTTCATCACAGAGGATCAGATCCAACGTGTGGGAGACCTACCAGATCTTGAAGCAATGTCCGGTGAGTGCCCATGCATGTGTGTGCAATCCATGTGTATGTTGCTTGGGTGATGTGTTCTGATTGAGTGCCAGATGAGTCTGTGTAGTCATGACTGCTATGGGTCACCCATGTGGTCCCTCCAAACCCTTCCCCTGCCTTGGAATTGGGTTTCAACGTATCCCTTCTGACCGCAGTTGACAATTTGCACCTGATTACTGCACTTGCCCTTTGACTGTCATCTTGCCACAACATTGTTCATACTGTGTTCCTGTTCTTTCTGCCTGATTGATGAAATCCTTACCATTTTTACCACACATTTTGTGCCCTACTGCCCCAAATGTAACACACTTCAGTCATAGGTTACACCCCACAATGGCTCACATGTATTACCTTATTATGGGAATGATTTCACCAATCAGGCTGATTGAGTAATGTGCACCTACACATGGCCTGCACACAATCATTTTGGGGCTCTGTTTGAATGTTGATCATGACAATTGTCTTCTGTCATGTTGAAGTGAACAACCATTGATGTATTCATGTGCCTGACATCACTGCATCAGTGAACACTGGCTTTTTTGCAGCGTGTGGCACCTGCGTGTTTTGTCACACTATTTTGCATGTTTTATTTCATGAAGTCCATCTCACATGGATAAGTGACAGTACTGATTTGCTACCATCACGGTGTCCTTGTGAAATGTGCCATGGCTATGCTACGTGCCATCTGTGTGCTGGCATGTGTCATGTATGTGTTTTGGTCATGCCACTCACAGGCTAATGTGTGATGCCAGTGCTATCCAGCATGCAGCACATGTGTTGGTTTTCCATCTTGGAGTCCTCAGTGTCTGCTTTTTTCCTCCCCTTCCAACTCATTGACAGAGTTATTGCCATGTGGGACATGTGTCATTCATGTACTGGATGTCTGCCTCGTCATGCCTATGTGTGTGGGCTATGGTGCTCATGCCTGTTTTCATGACTTTTCTTTTATGTTTTTGCAGGTGATGAGGCACTTGATGCTGTTGAGGTGGAGATGGCGCAGAGACAGGAGGACTCACAGTCACCACTGGGCACCAGTGGAGGACGTGGGGTGGTGGTGGGTGAAAACCCATTACTCCTACAGACCATACTATCCACGGGTGTCTCTGGGTACACCTCCAGAGACCTCTATGAATCAGGTGCTGAATCGGACTTTGAGACATATGTTCCGTCGCAGGTGAGTGTTTCTGGCAGGGATCCTGTTCTGTCCAGCCCACCTGCACCGAGGGTGGACCCCTCTATGAGGATTTCAGTGTTGAAAAGTCCGCCTGTGGCGGTTACGGATGCAGGGTCACACTCCACAATATTTGCTCCTATTCCTGGGCCAGCAGATCAAAGGAGGAATGCAGTCCTGCAGCCTCAGGCAGTCCTAGCACAGCAAGGTGCACATCACCTTGCCCTAAACAGGTGTGGTGGCCACCAATGCAGTGGCCGTGTGCCACCAGGCAATACTGTGTGGGAGAACTCCATCTACACTATAGCAGCACAACAGGGGCATTGTGCGAAATGATGGCTCAGGCAATGGATAGGGTGGCCACTTCCATTCTCCCCCCTGAAAGGCAGATGGAGCTCCAGCAGCAGGCAACAGAGTCCATTTGCCATTCACACAGGGAGGACATGTTGGTGTCCGACAGGGAGCGACAGGCTCGACTGGAGACTCTGCACACAGCCATATCTGTAGAGTCACAGGCCCACAGGGAAGCCCTGAGGTTGGAACACAGCTCCCTCAGAGATACTCTGTGTGAACTTGAGGTGTCCCGGAGTACAAGGGCAGAACAGCAGTTGGAGCAGCTGACACGCACACTGTCAGCTGAGCTCCAGGCAACTCATCAGGAGATCCAGGCATCACGCGAGGCCATGCAGGCAGAAATGCATTACCATTATCCTGCAGAACCAAACCTTTCAGACCTGCATGCTTGCTGCCATGGAGGAGTATGCCAGGGCTTTGCGTGATCTACCTCCCATATCATGCCCACATTCTAATGTACCACCAGAGGGTGATGACAGCAATGGCAGTTCTCCCACTGTAGCATAGACGTGCAGGCCGTGAGCCCATGGAGGGTTTTTCTTTTTTTCTCAACATCCATGCATGTGGGTGTTGGGGTGCACCCTGTACCTCATCCCTCCTGGGTGGCCTCCCCCCACTGCCTGGCCCACACATGGGCATTTTTTCTTGTCTTTTTTTTTTACAGTGTGTTGATTTGTGTGGCTCCCATAGTCATCCACTGTGTATTCCAGCTGGGCACATGCAGGTTTGTCCTGTCTTTGGGTTAGATACTTTGGTTCCTGACACACACACCCCTCCTGCTTCCCATTTCCACGGGCTTGCAGAGGGCGTGACCGAGTGACAGTAACTTACACAGTGACATTGGGCTCCCATAAGTTATGTGGACAGTCTGTAGTCAAAACTGTGTATACATCCCTAGTGGGTATTGTTGTAGAAATCTCCACTGCATGGTGGATTTATGTATGGTTCTACATCCATTACTTTTTCCTTCTATACATGTACATTCTTCATGTCTTAACAAGCCCATCTACTTTGCAGATGCAGTTCATGTTGTATGCAGTACACTGATACATTTGCCTTCCAGCAACACTCTGCAGTTGGAAGGGGTCGATGTGCTGCCTTAGCCAGGTTGTGACACTTGCACTACCTTAATTTTTTAGTCTCATATATTGCCACTGTTTGATCATGTACTGATGTTTTCTCTTGCTGGTAAGTATTTGTTCATGTGTGTTGTTTTTTTATTCATTATTGAGAGCAAATTATCTGTGGCCTGTTTCCATTTGGGGCAGTGCACTTTGTGACACTTGTGTCATGTGTTGTGCATTCATTTGGTTACTTTCACATTGCATGCCATGCCATGGTGTGTTGGGCAGGTGAGATGGGGAGGGGTTGTGTGACATGCCACTATTTTGATGTGGTATTTTGCAAGGGGTAGTCCTTCATGCTACATGAATGTGTGCCTTTTTCTGACACAGCATTGGGTGTCTTTGAGTAGCTAGGGATGCACACAATGTAGCAATTGCAGGTGAACAATCTCAGGCTGGTATGGTTGTGACAGTTGACTGTCCCTTTTGTCATCATCATTGATTGTTAGCTGGTATGCGCCAGGCCTGTGTGCACTCTGCAGGGGTGGGATTTTAGGTGAAGTAATTTGCCACAAGCTGGGTACTGGCTGCCTCACCATGTGCCCTTTCACCTCCCATGCACAGCGGCCATGCATGTGGTTGGGGATGTGAGGGCACCACCATGTCCACCGGCACACCCCGCCCGGTTGCAACATTGTGCAGGACACATGCTGCCACTATGATCCTACACACTACTGGGGGCGCATATAGCAGATGCCCACCAGAGCGGTCAAGGGAGCGAAAGTGTGACTTGAGCACTCCGAATGTGCGCTCCACTATGCCCCGGGTTGCAATATGGGCTGTGTTGTATCTTACCTCGGGTGGTGTGGTGGGGTTCCGAATTGGCGTCATCATGTAGGTGCTCAGAGGGTAGGCACCTTCCCCTTCGGGTGGTGATAATGGTTGCCATTAGTGGGGCTTTCACATTTCTCTGTCTCTGACATGCATGCATGTACAGAGGCATTTATACTCACCAATTAGCCATGTGTCGCCATGCCGGCCAGCTTCCAGGTCCCGGTATAGGGGTAACATTCTGAATATGAAACTATCATGGCTAAACCCTGGATAGTTGGCATATACTGAGGTGATGATTCCCTTGGCATCACATACAACCTGCACGTTGATGGAATGCCAGTGCTTGCGGTTTCGATAGATATGCTCAGTGGCCCTGGGAGGACCTAGAGCCACATGGTTGCAATCAATGGCACCCAGCACTTTGGGGAAGTGTGCCACCCCGTAGAATTGCTGGACAACAGCCTGCATTTTTGCAGGTGTTCTGGGCATGTATATGTGCCTGCGGACTGAGGGGCATGCAGTCATGATGGCCAACACCTGGTGTAGGCAGTGTGACTGTGTGGCCTGTAACACACCACCCACTATGGAACTTGTCCTCTGAAATGAACCAGTAGCCAAGAAGTTCAGTACATTGAGCTCCTTTTCCAAGTGGCTCAGTGCTTGGGAGCACAGGGTGGGTGATGTGAGGTCATCCTCCCACTTCCTGACCAGTTCTAGGATTATGTGTGGTGGAAACCTATACCTCCCATACACCTGGTCATCAGACATCCCAAAAAGGCTGGTCCTGGGTGAAAAAATGCAGGGCCTGGCTATCCTCCTCCTCCTGCAGTCACCCACGACCACTACTGCGGGGAACGGTACATTCATCGTAGCGTCTAAGCTTGTTTGTTGTTTGCGTGCACTTTTATGCTGCGCGGGCCTGCTTACACCTGCTTCCTGCTGGCCTACATGTTTCCAGATTATCGTGTCTTTTTTGGTGCACGGATTTCCCCTGTTTGATTCCATGATTGCGTGTTGCTAGCGCGCGTGTGGGCGTTGCAAGCATTTCCCTCCTGTACTTCCCCGTAACGCCCACATTTTCTCGCGTTGTTCCCCATTCCGCGTGTTACGCGCCGTGTTCCAACCACTTTTCTTGTGTGCACTACACGTTGTGCTCTTTCCCTGTGCCCATAGCGCACGCTGTTTAGTGACGTGTGCGCCCACATGCGCCACCCATGGATTTGGCGCACATACCAGGTTTTTCTAGCGCAGCGCATTCCATGAATTGATGAACGACTGCATGCACGGCTTTGGCACGCGTGCGCTGCGATTTTCACGCTTGCGCTCCCCTTTTCGGTGCACATTTATTCCATGAATTACCCTGTAGGTGAGTTATAAATGAACTATTATATTTTTTAAATATTCAGTTTTCTGTTTTTATAATTTGTTGCCATTCTACTACTCAGAGGTGATTAGTTTTCCTGTATGGTGCAAAATAAAAATTGAAATATTAAATATATAATTAAATATATAAATGTATAGAAAACATGTAGCATAAGGAAAATCTTTAAAGTGTGAAACAGCTGTGCACATGGGAACGGCAAGCAATTTCAGGGCAGAAGACGAAGCCCATGCAGATTTTTGAGACAGCAATCAATTCCAAATTAACAGATCTTCATTCGAGGCAATGACATCAATTAATCAAAATACCAGGAGGTAGCCGATATGACATCACTCAAACCTGATACCACCCTCTCTGAGATTATTTGAACTTTGAACCAGATCACGCACAAAAAGTAATGTCACAAAAACATTCGCCCCAAAAGTACCATGTGTATTAATTGAAAGTATTTGTAACTAAATAAAAGACTAATAGCCTCACTGCAGCCTTGGACGTAAGGATCTATCCGTTTTGGCCATGGCACAATTGGTTGCAGCCGAATTGACCGTGGTCAAATCTGCCGCGAAGCCAATTTTGACGCGGCCAAAACCGGCATGTTTAAAAAAATCAACTGTTCGAATGGAGACATTAGAAGGAGGCGGACAGGTACGATCTTTAACGCCCACACCCTCTCATCACCTTTTCCATCAAACAGACACAAGGTTTAGAAATGATCCTTTTATGCATTACAAAAAAGTGGAGTAGTAACTTGAGCCACTTCTGTGCACTATTCAGATCCACTCTTCATATGAACAAAAGAGTTGATGGCTGGAAGGTTTAGAATAAATCTTGACCTCTGGCATTGCTCTGGGCAACCCTCCAGACCATCATTCTTTGCCTGCCAAGCCATTATAAAAGGGGAAAACCATATGGAAATCAGGCTTGGTCCCACCCCCAAAGGGGTAGTCCAGCCCGAACTGCTAGGTCACATCCCTTTTGCACGAGACCACAAGCATCCCCAGACATGTTTCAGCCTTGTTGAACGTCATCAGTGAGGCGTAGCTTGGGTCTCTAGGCCCAGCAGGCAAGGGACCCACGTCTGGGCATACCCTTCCCACTCGGGGTGACAATAGCCAAACAAAAGAGTTGATGGCTGGAAGGTTTACAATAAATCTTGACCTCTGGCATTGCTCTGGGCAACCCTCCAGACCATCGTTCTTTGCCTGCCAAGCCATTACAAAAGGGGAAAAACCATATGGAAATCAGGCTTGGTCCCACCCCCAAAGGGATAGTCCAGCCCAAACTGCTAGGTCACATCCCTTTTGCACGAGACCACAAGAATCTCCAGACATGTTTCAGCCTTGTTGGGCGTCATCAGCGAGGAGTAGTTTGGGTCTCTAGGCCCAGCAGGCAAGGGACTCACGTCTGGGCATACGCTTCCCACTCGGGGTGACAATAGCAAAACAAAAGAGTTGATGGCTGGAAGGTTTAGAATAAATCTTGACCTATGGCATTGCTCTGGGCAACCCTCCAGACCATCGTTCTTTGCCTGCCAAGCCATTATAAAAGGGGAAAAACCATATGGAAATCAGGCTTGGTCCCACCCCCAAAGGGGTAGTCCAGCCCGAACTGCTAGGTCACATCCCTTTTGCACAAGACCACAAGCATCCCCAGACATGTTTCAGCCTTGTTGGGCATCATCAGTGAGGAGTAGCTTGGGTCTCTAGGCCCAGCAGGCAAGGGACTCACGTCTGTGCATACCCTTCCCACTCGGGGTGACAATAGCAAAACAAAAGAGTTGATGGCTGGAAGGTTTAGAATAAATCTTGACCTCTGACATTGCTCTGGGCAACCCTCCAGACCATTGTTCTTTGCCTGCCAAGCCATTAAAAAAGGGGAAAAACCATCTGGAAAACAGGCTTGGTCCCACCCCCAAAGGGGTAGTCCAGCCCGAACTGCTAGGTCACATCCCTTTTGTACCACCAACCAACTACCACCAACTGTTAGTAACAGCTCACATTTACAGCGTCATACCATTGCCCTGAAAAAAAAGAAATATGCTTAATTTCTGCCATCAAATGCCCTAAAAAGCTCATATGCTAGAAAAAGCCCTATTTAAAGAGATATAGTTTCTTATACCCAGTGTTGTCTCGTATATCCAGCTTAGGCATCAGGTATGAAGATACAGTCTATTTTGGCCTGCACATGTTCCTGTTGAGTAGACAAAGAATAACACGTCGATGTACGTTTTGTTTCTTCCAACCACATCTACACACGCCCATGGGCGTTGCTAAGGGGGGGCTAAGGGGGCTATAGCCCCTGATCTTTTGGCTGTAGCCCCGGATAGAATCTCAGGAGCTACAGCCAAAAGACTAGCTAGCCCCCAGTCCCAACTGTTCCGACATCAGCTTAGCCCCGGGTCTTTTCCAGACCTAGCAACTCCCCTGCACACGCCCTATCATATTTCAAGCACATCTCTCTCTCTCACACACACACACACACACACACACACACACACACACGTTTTACCTACCTTGTGGGGGCTATCCTTTCCCAATGTTTTAAAAACATGCAAATAACAGAAATATATTCAGAAAAAATTCATAATATAGGATCCAACTTTAAATTTGGAAAAATGCCTATTTTTAATCACCATCATTGCGGGGACTTGAACATGTGTTACCATCCTTGTGGGGACTTATTTCATCATTCTTATTTGGAATTATATACATCCATATACAAATGACTAAAGGTTTTACAGTACTCTTTTTACATTATACAATTCTATTTCTAACAATTGGTACCTCCCCACCTCCTAGGGATGCTCAACAGATACATGGTAGAGGTAGTGCATTTCTTATAAAATATTCACCTAAAGGCTCCTAATTCTGGTATTAAATCCTATATCAAATAGTCTAAAAGTTTCAGAAAAATGAACTGGCACAGAGAAGGATGACATGCATAACACAGGATCACATACTGTTGTCAAGGTGGGAAGCAGTGATTTGAATTCAGGTTTCATTGTTTCACAGTCGCCATCTTGCCCAATGATCTGTATGATTAGTATGATGATACAAATTTCACTCAATAGTTTGGGACTGTATGTGATGATTGTGAAGTAAATTTCCCGATAGTGATGCTGCATATTTGTGGTAAAGGGAATGTCCCCACAAAGATTGTGTGTGATAATATTTTTATTGAAGTCCCCACATAGATGGTGTGTGATTAATATTATGCTAAAGTCCTTATAGAGATGGCGCATCATAACAGTGATGTTAGCGTCCCCCACAGAGATAGTGTGTGATAATAATGATGTTCTGGTTCCATAGAGATGTTCTGTCATGACAATGATAAAGTCCCCACAGAGATGGTGTGTGACAATGATGGTAAAGACCCCATAGCGATGCTGTGTAGTAATACCACTGTTGAAGTCCCCACAAAGACGGTGTGTAATTATTATGATGTTAAAGTTCCAATAGACGTAATGTGTGACATTAGCGATGTAGAAGTCCCAATGTAGATTGTGTGTCATGATACTGGTGTTCAGGTCCTCACAGAGATGCTGTGTGATGATATGTTCATGACCCCACAGAGATGCTGCGTGATGTTACTGATGCTCGGGTCCTCACAGAGATGCTATGTGATGATACTGATGTCCAGGTCCTCACAGAGATGCTGTGTGATGATACTGATGTCCAGGTCCTCACAGAGATGCTGTGTGATGATATGCTCAGGTCCTCATAGAGATTTTGTGTGATGATACTAATGTTCAGGTCCTTACAGAGATGCTGTGTGATGATACTGATGTTCAGGTCCTCACAGAGATGCTGTGTGATGATACCGATGTCCAGGTCCTCACAGAGATGCTGTGTGATGATACTGATGCTCAGGTCCTCACAGAGATGCTGTGTGATGATACTGATGTCCAGGTCCTCACAGAGATGCTGTGTGATGATATGCTCAGGTCTTCAGAGAGATGATGTGTGATGATACTGATGCTCAGGTCCTAACAGAGAGGCTGTGTGATGATATGTAAAAGTCCACATAGATGTGGTGTGTGATTATAATGATGTTAATGTGCTCACAATGATATTGTGTGATAGTGGCACAGAGCTTCACTGTGTCTTGATGATAGTAAAGTCCCAACAGAAATGTTTTGTCCTAATAGTGATGCTGAAATACGCACAAAGATGGTATGTGATAGTAATGATATCACAGTCTGCACAGTGATGGTGTGTAATTATGATATTAAAGTCCCCACAGAGGTGGTGTGCGATAATGAGGATGTTGAAGTCCCCTCATACATGGTGTGTGATAATAATGTAAAAGTCCCCACAGAGATGGTGCGTGATAATACTCATCTTGAAGTCCTCCAGAGAAATGATGTTAACAATACTGATGTTAAAATACCGTCAAATATGGTATGCGATGTTGAAGTCCCTCCAGATTGTATGTGTACTGATAATGCTGAACATGTCCCTACATGAATGGTGTGTGATGATGGTAATATAAAAATCATTGTATGTTTTTAACATGGTAGAATTGTGTGCTTGTGTCACAAAGACCGAGCCGGATCCAAGGGTTGAAGGCCAGGAATTGACAAGCTGTGAGTTTAATTATTCAACAAAAGTATTTGACTTACATTTTTCTGTGCCAAGCAGAACATCTGTCTTTGAGGGATTACATTTTAGTATATTACTTTTTATTGTTGGCCAGTCTCCACAATGCATTTCCTAAAAATATTATCCGTAGACACCAGGTCACCGCGTAGTCACCTCCAAGTCAGAAGACCCCCCTAAGTATCATTAGTATACATGAAGAAGGTAAGCCAATGGGAATGGACAAGATCGGCCAGGGGTCTTAAATACTTAACCACAAGTCACTGACACAGGAGTCTATGAATTAACCAGAATAGAGGATTCATAGATAAAAGAATGCAGCTGGGAGGGAGTAATGACTTCCTTTAGCTTGGGAAATTGGCTTACTGTTAGGGTGATTGCTCGGGTCCACGAAGGCTTTTTTAGCAATAGAATGGATACAGCTGATTTAAGACAGGTTAGGCGTAAGTGAAAAATTAAGTGTTACTAATGGTGCAAAAATCAGAATCAACCAGGGCATGAGCATGCATCAGAATGTGTGGATAGCATGGATCATGCAGCAATCCCTGGAGGTAACATAAGGATATCATTTTTTTAGAAGATGTGACTTCAAAATATACTGAAAGTCTAGAACTGTTTTGTCTGAAACAAAAAGAAAGATCACCACAAAGTTCTTTAAGTACTTTTAAAAGTTCCTTAGAAGGATCAGAGCTATTAAATATATGATTTGAAAAATATTTTCATTTGTCCTGGCCTCAGCCTCTTTATAAGATCTAGAAACTACACAAAATTGGATTTTCGCTCCTTCTCCAATGAGTCCAGCTTGTCTCAGAAGCCATTTCAATGCCCTAAAATCTGAAGTAAGGCAAGATTTACTAGTAGGCTGCTTTTTTCTGCTTCTTCAGAAGCTTGAATTGGTCTAAATGCACTTGGATGCTTTTTGGAGTTAGGAAATCTATTGGATTGTTGTGGTATGAAATGCGTGACCCTAGCTGTATTTTGTGGGCAAGATATTTTTTGCACTTCGATGAATTGCTGGAGGCATGAAATATGTGACCTTAGCTGTATTTAGGGGATATGAAAGGTATTGCGTTTAGAGAATCCTATTATCCTAGATCCAATTATCCTAGATCCAATAGTAGCCTGCCTGTCAAAGTGAGTTGGGGGTTCTAGGACAGCCAGTCCATTGCGCTTAGTATACTTGAGGGTAGCCTTGCTCATAGTGCCTATAAGAGTCTACTATGGTTGCTGTTTTTGTCCCCACAGATGATCTGATGACACAGACTTCAAAGATAAAGCTCCATTGGAGCTCCATGTACGTATAAATGCACCACTTCGGTGGTTATCTGCCGCAGGTACATCTATCCATCCACACACATTAATTAGAATGTAGCTACAACCTACATCACTATTTGGTCTTGCTGGACACTTAATATTTTTAAGCCTACTGACCCCAGACTTGCCTCAACACCTCTGCCACTAGGATACAGCAACAACCTATGACAAAATTCAGTCAAGCTGGGCACATAAAGAGTCTCTTGCACTCACACACACTTGTCACCTCCCTCAGCTCCCACTCGTGGGCCTGACCTCTTGAGTTGCTTACTGGAGCCAAGCCAGCCCATCTAATCCCTAATCTTGGCCAAATGCACACAGGCATTCTTAGCCTTTTGAGCATTTTCCCTTACCTGGGCTTCGGTCCCTGAGGGCGTTCGCACCCCAAGCGTGTTGTGACCATAATAGCTGGAAAAGGTGCTTTATAAATAATTACTACTACTAAAGTATCAATAGCACAGGACATTTTCTCATAGAACCTTTTCTGCATTATGTAAAGATTGAGATCTATTTGAAGAAAATGGTTTCAGATGCTCAGGGGTAACATTAGTGGCAATCCCCTACTGGTTGGCCTTCAAGTGACAACCTTGGCACCACTGAGACATCTCCTACATGCTGGATCATGCCTCATAAAAGGTCTCTGCAAATGTGACCACAACATTGAATATAACTGGCTCCCACTGCAATTATGTATCACCTTCAAATCCTGTTGCATCTTATGCGATGCCGTAACCCTCAAGTCCCCACGATATCTCACTGGAAAGTTCAGGGATTCCAAATGGTTATGATCCACCAGAAGCAAGGACATGTGCAGACTTGAACGCTGCCAGTGCAGGAAGGAAAGAACCAAAAGACAGTTCTTAAATATCTATGCTCACAGACTCTAGAATCTCTTCCCGCTCAATACCAGATTCCTCCTCTCGCTTCTGAATTACAGGAATTACAGCAGCTCAAGACCCTGCTCTTCAACCAATGGCTCCACCCTAACACCCACATCTGTACACGCATACCCCTACCCGCTCTACCCCAATCACCTACCCTCACTCTCTATACCCCGACTACCCTAACCCCACTCTCTGTACCCGACTCACCCACACTATCCCCACTCTGTCTACTCCACCCAGACTCCCCCACTATCTTTACACCCACTCACTCACCCTACCCCTCACTCTCTCTACCCCCACCCACCCACAGGGTGGATTGTGCCTGTAGGCTGTGCCCACCCAGAGCACTCAGGTCTATGCCTTTGTCATGCAGTGAGCATAGAAACATGTGTGTGGTTTAGCCCCACACATTTTCTAGAGGTTGTTCTACCATTATTCAATTTGATTTAAACTTTTTGTCCCCCAGCCTCAACATGTGAACCACCACCCTACTGAGGGCCTAGTTCATCATCTAGGTGAAAGTACTGGCTGAGGCCATCTGCCTTTCAAGCTGGTAGCCTGGCTTGTGCTGGATGTCCATATCTAATCCCTGGAGGGATATGGTCCAACGCATAGCTTAGGTTTCTCTCCTTGCATGGCCATTAACCCTCAAAGAGGCCAATGGTCTGTTTGGATAGTAAAGCGTGACCCAGTGATGTAGGGTTTCAGCTTCTTTACTGCCCCTATGACCGCATAAGCCTCTTTTTCAACAACGGCACAGTTCCTTTCACTTTTTGTCGATCGCTTGCAAATGTAGGCGACAGGTTGCTATACCCCAGCTGTGTTAACACTGCTCCAATCCCAAAATCAAATGTGTCTGTCTGGCTAATGAACTCATGACCATAGTCTGGCAGTTTCAGAACTGGGGCCCTGCTCAATCCATCCTTTAAATCCCAGACCCAGGCAGGAGTCTCTCGCATAGCTCCCCTCTTTGCTTTTACAACTTTTGGATCTACCATCGGGTATCTACTTAAACAGACTAATTTGGCTTCATTCTTGCATCCCGGTGTACCGCACAAAAGGAATGGGGCCAAGGGCCAGATGCCCTTCATCAATCTGGGGTTGATGTCCTTAGTTTATTATACCCCAGTTAATGAAGTATGGCCAAAGTAAACTTGCACCCTCTGAGGTAATATTTGGGAGCTTTTATCACCCACTTAATGGCTAGGCACTCATGGTCAATGATGGCATAGTTAATCTCCTAGAGTTGGAGCTTTCAACTTATAAATAGAATGGGTTCTACCCCTTTCTTGACCTGAGAGAATACAGTCCCAAACTGATCATAGAAGCATCCATTTGCAGAATTAGCAGGCTGTTAAAGTTAGGCATGATTAAGAGGAGGGATAAAGAAGCAAATTCTTCAAACACCTCCTTAATACTCTCAGACCACTGGATGCAATTAAATTGTTATCCTTTCAGTTGATCATTTAGAGGTAACACAATGATTGAGAGGTTGTGGATGAACCAGTGGTTATAGCTGACTAGGCCAACAAATCTCCCAGTTTTCTTTTCATTGTGTGAAGCAGGCTACCCTACAAGCTCTTCACTTTTTTCTTACTGTGGCTTAACTGTGCCCATGCACATTTGGAATCCTAAGTACACTACTAGGAAAGCACAAGATGACATTTAGTCAGGGTTGGTCTTCAGTCCCACCTTCCTGGGGCTCTGGGCAATTACATATTAGTGTAATTTCTGGTCTACTGGGCTGCAACTTTAGATGACAATGTTGTCCAGGTTGGCTTTTTTTTTAAACTATTTTTTACTGATGGTTACAACATGTTAATGCATACTTTATCAACAATTATACAGAGCGAGGTGCATATATTGTCAAATCACTTTTTGGTTGTAGCATTACTGTACATATATCCCATCAGCCCTTGCCGCTGCCAAGGGCGCCTCATGTCTGCTCACTAGATAGCGCCAGAATGGGGCCCATATGTCTTTGGGTCTATTGGTGGTCTCAATATATGAGATAAAACTCTGCTCACATTCATTGATGTATGCCAAGTCTTTGATCCATGCCTGACCCGCAGCAGCCATCCTCACCTTCCGGTTCCTACAGATATTGCGTTTAGCGACTGCACCCGCCACCGTGAACAACCTGCGTGTCTTGATGGATTCCTTTCCTATGTCGCCTAGAAGATATTTCAGTGGAGTGGCAGGAATGTGAATGTCCAGTATACTGCTAAGAGGGCACCAACACCCACCCAGAATTGAAAAATGACTGGACAGTCCCAGTACATGTGAAATGAGTTGGCATCTGGAGCTTTGCACTTTGGACAGTGTGCCCTCGATTTCTTATCGAATTTCACAATTGTCTTACGGGTGAAATGTAGGTGATTTAGGATTTTGAATTGAATCAATCTAAGGTTTGCATTAAGGGAAACTGTTTTAGTGAGTTTGCAATATCTTTCCCATTGCGTTTCATCTATTGTCATATCTAGGTCTCTTTCCCATTTTAATTTCATTACATTCGCTGATGGGGCGTGGGCTTGTGTCATTCTATATAGCGTGGATGTGCCGGATTTGACCCCGTCCTGAGTTATGGTACCCAGTATGAATGGGTGGGAGGACGGTTCAGACAGGAAAGAGGGCCACTTGTGCCTGCACACAGCTTTCAGCCGATGGTATTGCAGTGTAATGATGGGCCAGCTCCCTATTTTTTCCTGTACCTCGTCCATTGTTACGAATGTACCACCCGGAAACATGTCTCCCACTGTCAATTACATCGAGGGATCCCCAGCCCTTTGTAGCATTGTGTCAAGTGTGGGGGGCAGAATGAGGGTAATGACATAGGTGGGAAGTGGTGATATATGGTTCTGTGCTTTCTACCCTCTGAAATAGCCTGGACCATGGCCGCACCATACAGGCAACTGGATCTACCTCCTTAGTCTTGCCATATGTCTTAGTAAAAATCACAGAGCGTATGTCTGTGTGAGTGGCTATGTATGTACTTCTCCACCTGTATGTGGGCATATGTTTCCATGTTCTGAAACCAATATCCTGCGAATTGCGCTTGTGCAGCATAATAATATAGTTTGAAATCAGGGGCGGCAAGGCCACCAGTGTCATACCTTTTCGCACAGCTTTGCCCAGCTCATTCTCACCGCCCCCATACAAAGTTGGATGCTAACCAGGCCAAATCGGAATGTTACTGAAAAGGTACAGCATTTTGGTACCACTACCATCTTCAGCCATGCTATACGGCGATGCACCGAAATCAGTAGGTTGTTCCAGATTTTCAGTTTAGTTTCCAGCTGCGAGATGTATGGTTTATAATTGTCTGTGTATAGAGTGTGTCCGTCAGTGGCCACGATACTAAGTAATGAGAGGACGATGGGGCCAAGCGAAAATCTGCCATGGCGTCCGTATGTTGTGTGTCATGTGTCAGTGGAATAATTTTAGATTTGGCTGGGTTGACTCTGTACCCAGAGTATTTGGAGAATTCCTTTATATCTGACATTACCAGGACTAAGTTACTTTCTGGGTCTCTAATATATAATAGGGTGTCATCTGCTTATAGCGATCTCAATTGAGGTGGGCCGTGTATCCGGACACCCTGACATATGTGTCTGTACCGTATTAATTCTGCCATACCTTCTATTGTGAGGACGAAAATCAGGGGGATAATGGCCATCCCTGGCGTGTGCCCCTGTGTAATGTGAAGCCGGGTGAAAGGGTGTGGTTTGATTTGATTCTAGCACTTGGGTCCTCATATAGGAGTCGTATAAAACCCAGGAACTGGGGTCCAAACCCCAACAACTCCAGCACAGCATACATATACTTCCATGATAATGAATCGAAGGAGATCGCTATCACTCTTGCCTTGGGGTATAGTTGGGATATTATGGCAAATAACCTGCATAGGTTTAGGGAGGTGGACTTACTGGGGATGAATCCTGATTGGTTGAGGCGTACTTGTTTAGTCATGTGGGGTAATAGCCTGTTTGCAATAGCTTTGGCGAGTATTTTAGTGTCAGCGTTTATCAGCGATAAGGGGCGGTAGGATGTGGGCTTGGGCTAAGGTTTGTTCGTTTTGAGTAGGACTGTAATGACTGATTCCCTCATGGTCAGGGGGAGTGTTTCCAGTTGACAATGCCTCCTCCCACACCGCCATTAATTTGAGGGCCAGTTCAAACATGTAACAATTATATAGATCTAACGGGAGACCATCAGGTCCGGGGGACTTCCCTGCTGCCAGGTCTTTTATCGCCTGCCCGATCTCCTGCAGTGTTAGGGGTAGTTCCAGTAATTCCATGTCCTCTTGTACAAGTTTGGGAAGCGAAGTCGATTCCATGTATTGGTCTAACTCGCTTGTGGATACCTGGTCTGAGTTTGTGTATAGGGATGAGTAGAATTCTAAAAAGATGTTGATTGCATGGGCCTCCGTGTGAGCAGTCCCGTCCCCTCCAACGATACTTGTAATGGGTTTGACATTGTGCTCTGTTTTAATTAGTTTGGCAAGGGTCTTACTTGTTGTATCCCCCTCCCCGTATCGCCTGGCCCTTGTTGGGTGAGTAATATATAATATTTCCTGGTCTGCCAGTCTCCTATATTACTCTAATTGTGCTTGTAAGGGCACGAGAGTATCCTCCCCAGGTGATATGGCATGTGCGTTTTCCAGGGAGCGCAGAGTGAGTTCAGTGTGTTGCAGTTCCGTTCTTATCACTTGTGATGTACCATGAGCCAGTGACAGTAGATGACCCCGCAACCAGACCTTGAATGATTCCCACACTGTGGCCATCGATCCCACTGATCCCACGTTACGGCCCTGTACTCTGTTATGTCGACCTTAAGGGGTTCTATCATATCATTGTGCTGTAACAGGGCCAATGGAATCTGCCAGAGATGGGAGCCCTGCTCAAGGCAGGCCATGCCCACCTCCAACAGCACCGGTGAATGATCAGACAGCGTACGTGGGAGGATGACACAATCTTTTACATGGGGAATATATTCGGGCAAACACAGCCAGAAGTCTGTGCAGGAGCTTGAATTATGAACAGAGGAATGGAAGGTAAACTCCTCTTCTCTGAGGAGTAACTCCCTCTAGGCATCAATAAGAGGTAGGTAGGACACACCCTAAAGAATCGTGTGTGCAACTTTGGTGAGCACCTGGGGTGCCTTGGTAGTCCTGTGGGTCGAGAATGGTGTTGAAATCGCCTCCCGATATAACTTTGTAGTCATCCAGCGGTGATATCAGATCAATAGAAGTCAGGTTCATCCACGTTTGGGCCATATTTATTGACATGTACGACATCCTGATTGCCCATTGATCCCCAGATAATCACAGAACGCCCCAACGTGTCCATTATGGATTTTTGTAAGTTGAAACCCTGTGTTTTGGTGTATAAGGGTCATCACACCTCTGGACTGTGAGGAATAATCAGTGCTCACACACAGCGGACCCCAATCACGTGCTTATGTGTCCTCCACCTTATGCTGGGCGTGTGTTTCCTGCAACATCAGAATGTGGATCTTATGTCTTTTTTCATAGGCGGGATTTTTCTGGGCTTTGATAGGATTGGCAAACCCGCTAATGTTCCAAGTGAGGAGCCTAATCATACGGTCCAGCCCGGCCATCGCCACCATAAGTCAATATATACGAAGGGCAGTCAACTATAATAAACACTGAGTTTATTTCCAACACAACTGTCAGTTTTTCTGAATAACCATTCCCCAACTACCTCCCCTCCTTTACCCACAGCATCATAGGTCAGGTTGCCCTTTTCACGCAACATCCGGAGTATCGGATCACGGTCACGATAGTTCAATAGACGAGTAATGATAGTGCTTGGCAGGGCCTCTGGTTTGGGTGGTGGGGCCAGAGATCTATGAGCCCTTTCCACAAAGAATTGTGGAGAGAACTGTGCCTCTGGGAACATTGTGCAAAGTACCTCTTCCAGGAACACTTCCATTGGAACATTCATGGACCTCTCGCCCATGCCTTTCACCCGAATATTGTTGCGCCATGACCTAGATTCCGAGTCATCACATTTGACGTGCACCGCTTTTAAACTCTTCTTTATGTCTTCAATGTCCTTGCCATGTGTGGCTGATGTGTCCTCCAGTGCGCTCACCCTGGTTTCTGCCTCCGTGACTCTTGTGTTTACCTTCTGCAGGTCGCTCCTTATGGAGGCAATATTACTGCCTATATCATCGAATTTGCTGTTCACAGCTGAGAAGCCAGCTTGCAGTACTGTCCTGAATGTGTCCATGTTCATTTCTACATGAGCCTGACTCGCCACCGGGGTGTTCTTTTGGATCAGATCAGTTTCCCTCATGGTGTGTGTTTTTGTAAAGGCATCCATGGGGCCCTTTTTGTTGCCTTTCATGCCATGTGTCATGTCCTTGCATGGTATACAGGCTGAGAGTGAGGCTTTTTGCTATGCAGGCCTGTATGTGGCTTTTAACCAATTACTTCAGATTGGGTGTATAGTGCTGCAGCTATATGACACTCTTTCCCTTCTCTGCCAGCTGGGACTGTGTTGTTATGAAAGCGGTTACCTACCGTAGTGTTCCGGTAGCATTCTGACGATGGTACTAGTGCCCGCATGTGATTGCTACAGGGCTCTGCTTGTGTTAAGTGCAGGGCGTTGGTAATAAAGGTGTGGGACAGACTGTGTTGTTATGGAAGCGGGTTCCCGCCGTAGTACTCCGGTAGCGTTCTGGCTACTTTACTAGTGCCAGCATGTGAATTCTGCAGGGCTCCTCGTGTGTTTATTACAGGGCTTCGGTATTAGAGGCATAAAGTTGTACCTCCCTGACGGCTCCTATCCCACTGTGTATGTGTGTGGCTCCCAACTCAGTATCACACTTGAGGCGTTCAGTGTCTGCAGACATGGGGGCTCACCACATACCTTTCATGGCTGCGACAGCAGCTGCCTTGATGAAGCCAGCGGCCCGGGTCTCAGATCAGAGGTGTCCACAAAGGGAACGGGGGTCACCTTTCCTCATCGGTGCTTGGAACAGTAGATCGCTGTATTCCTCACGACATCCCTCGTCACACAGGATTTGGCGCGCAGACCGCGCCACAGCCCCGGGGCAGGCATGATGATCTAACGTTCGAGTAGGGCGATCCGATGCACAATTATGACTCAGAAGCGACCTGCTGTTGCAGGAACGCTATGTTGCTTGACAGGTGTATTCTTGAAGAGAGAGTTCCGGGCAATCTGCAGGATATTAGGTCCAGGATTTATTTTGTGCGGAGCTCCAATCTCAAGCAGCCATCTTTGTTGGTGCACAACAGTGCCCCCCATCCAGGTTGGCTCTTGCAAAAGGTTGATGCAGATGGATGGAGAGCTGTGTCCATAATGTGTTGGATGGTAGCAGGAACCCTGCGTATTCCAAAAGGGAGAATAGTTAATTTGAATAGACTCATCAGTGTGACAAAACTGTCCTCTTCCATCTTCAACCTCTACATGGAACCACTAGGGGAACTCTACAGCAACACTGAGAAGAAAAACCAATATGCATATAGCACACTTTCATAAATGCCATCTGTGCGGGTGTGCAAGCCAAAACTGTTTTTATTTGTACACTATAACATAATGCTGGTAATTCTGTCTCAGAAATGAAATCCTGTAATCAAGTCTCACTTTACTAAACCTTTTTAGCATGGAGCTTAGTACACAGGTGCTTTCTTGGTCGGACCCTCTCTGCTAACACACTAGCAGCTGTCATGTGGCAAGACGGAAGCACCTCAAGACCTCCCTCTTTGCTTCTGCTTTCTCTCGCTTGCTCTCCCCTGCTGAACTCCTGGCTGAAACTGACACTGCCTGGCCACCTGGCTACCCTCTGTTCTCCGGCCCAGGTCCCCTTCCTGCCAGTTGCACACCTGCACTGCCCCCCTGGCAACCCTTGCACTCGGGCTGTTTCTGGTATCCTACAGTCCCCCACCAGCACTTGATACTTGATGTCTGCACTTACCCTTGCACTTGCCATCAGCTGGCTGCTCTTTTCTTTTATTTATGTTCTATTTATTTCTACTGTTGATCCCATGTACTGCACTGCCCCCTCCCCCTTGCACTTTTGACTTCTTTCCCTCTTGCGCGATCTCTGTCACCTGGCCTAGTAAGATCACTGTCTCTGTCTTCCCACTGTTCCCCTTCCCTTGCCTCGTCGCGCCTTGAAACACTTGTGTATAGGCGCGTTATCAATGCCATATCATATTGTGTTCCATCATGGGCTTACATTATTCACGATACGGCTGGCTTCAGTTTAAAACAGGTGGCAGCAGTGTGTACATACATGCAAGCACACTGTCACAAGGCCCTTCAGCGCCTGCTCTGGCCCATGTCACGTCAGTCCCTATTTAGTGGTCATTGGGATGCCCCATTGTGTTCAGCTTTATGTGGAGTTCTTCCATTTGTGGACAAATGTGACCGAGTTTACTTTGCACCTTCTGTCAGGTTAAGACCGCGCCTGTACGTGGCCAGGATATAGTGTTCCCAAACCTCTATAGCACCAGGTATGCACACCTGGCAAAATTAAGGAGGCATGCAAGCGCAGAAGCTTTTGGATATAAAAATGGCGTGCCCTTGCCACCGCACTCCAGTGCATGAGCCAAATGGATTTCTGAGTGCAAAAGAAAAAATACATTGAAAAATTATATTTTCTCCGCCTCCAAAATCCGCAAAGGTTTGAGAACCGTGATTTGGAAGTAAAGTCTCTCTGCCCAATTTACGCTGCTCGCTTACGGGTAGGAAGCACACTGCTTTTGGATAAGGCAGAACGTATATAAAGCACTTGCGGGATGGTTCCCCATACTAAAGTCGCTTACCCTTGTACCCAGGGGGTAAGAGTGCCCTAGATGTGGAGCCCTTTCCCACAGTATTGAAAATGCGGTGGGTTGCATAACGTACCAGCATTAAGATAGTTTCGCAGTTCATAGTATTTTGAGGCACTGGACGGATCGGGCAAAACCTTTGTGACATCGCTGCCAGCTTCAAAGCTTATTCGGATAGTTAGGAATCTGCAGTATTTCATGAAAAAATGCTTAAACTATCAGCCAAAAGTTGCTCCATTCAGTGTGCCCGTGCCTGTCCTTGGTGTGCTGGGCTGGGCTAGCCTCCTCCTTTGAAGAAACATTCCAATTGCCATGGATACCAGGGACCTTAGGTGTGAAGGGTTGCGGGCAAACTCTCCATAACAAAGGCTGCACGCAATTACGCCTCATCCCCCTCTCTGCTCTTCTGCTAACTGCACGTCACAAAGTTCTCCATGTGAATGGATTTAAACTCCCTTTACTTGGGAGGTAACTTTAAAGAAGAAACAAAACAACTGCTATGTACTGCTTGCATTGCAAAACAAGTAATGCATTACTTAAAAGTGAAGTGCATCAGTGAATT
The DNA here is from genome assembly GCF_040938575.1 of Ambystoma mexicanum. Taxonomy (NCBI): domain Eukaryota; kingdom Metazoa; phylum Chordata; class Amphibia; order Caudata; family Ambystomatidae; genus Ambystoma; species Ambystoma mexicanum. The sequence continues at coordinate 1,226,714,010 of NC_090930.1, read as the reverse complement.
CCTTGTTCAACCCGCACACACGAAATAAATATAAATCACATTTTACCGTAACAGATAAGATTGCTCTTTTTGCCAACTTTAAAAAGAATCACCCTTCAGTAGAAACGTGTAAGTAGTAAATCATTTTGTACAATTCAAATTGAGTAATATTACTAAATATTATTATTTACTGAGCCGCAAAATGACAAAAGCTGTTTTAAGTTATTATTCTTATCAACTCGGGTACACTACAGCAGCCAGACATTACCCTTGTAATGGCGAAACCAGCACATGAAACACTGCAGTGACAAGCAAGCATTCAGTAACCCCTCTCCATGTCAGCCACACAGTCATCGGGCACTAGAAGCTTTCCTGGTCTGTGGTGCTTTTGTAATGTTATTGTATCTGTTCATGGAAATGCAGCCGCGTGCCACAGAACGGCATGTGAATGTTTCCACAATATCAATACTACAGATGAGATGTTTATTATAGCAATGGAACAATATAATTGTGTTGTATCTGACATATGACGTGTACTTCAGTTTTAAAAATAGGGGAAAAAATGCATATTTAGGAATCTTAAAGTATACTATTACATGCAGAGGATTGCTCATTGAAAAATCTTACATTGTTTTCATTCCCGCAAGCAGTACTTTAATTTAATGCCACATGATACTGTAGGCATTATGTCCATGTCCTTAAACCAGATGCCACAATAATGTTGTGATGGGACCTGAGATTCTCAATACTCACTAGGTTTTGCAGCACACACTAGGGTGGCCAAATGTCCCATAATTTGCGGGATTGTCCCGTAATTGGTGACTATGTCCCGCAGTTTGCCGAGTGGCTCTGCGGGACGCGGTTTGTCCCAACTTGCTCTGTACGAGCACAAGTCAGGAGTCACAATTAGGCATGTATGTCATATACATACATTTCCCACGAATGGGAATAACAGTGGCTGCCAAGTAGCAGCTAATCTGTGAATAAGAGTCCTATTGCATTACATTGCACCCGCAGCTGTGATGTCATCACCGTCATGTGTCCCGCAAAAGGATCTCACAAAGTTGGCCACCCTAGCACACACCTTACCATGCAACTAAACTCACAGGCATGTCATGCAATTTAAAGGCTCCCTTTAAACCTGTGAGGTGCAGTCTGTTATGAGAAGATCTTACTCTGGCCTGCTTTTTCTAAAATAAACAGCATGTGAGCTGAAGGGTCAGAAAGCAAACAAATGAACATTAGTTCACATGAAACATTCCGGATTTCAATGAAAGGTGTTTGAAGCATGCAGTCTCTCGCCCAGGGGTCCAAAGTGAAGGGTAGATGAAGAAAATGACAATTCCTGTTTGGACCAGGAGGACCAGGAGGACCCAGGGCCCGACCCCCTGCTCAGGCAGCAGGTAATCATGCACCAACATGTGTTTATTCCCTCTGCCCTCACAGGCCATCCCCACCCCCTCGGGTCTACCCGTGACGTTCCCTTGTGCCCCCCCTTCTTGCACACAGGTGTTGCCTGTTTGCTTGATTCTTCTATCCTGCTCCCCCTGATCCCCTCCAGCCTACATCTGCAGGAGTCTGTCCTGATACATTCTGGTTTCACCATAACCGTCTTGTGGCCAATGCTGGATTTGACTTTATGGACTTCATTCATTCACGGTGCGTCACTCTTTCTCAACTCTCATGCTGGACCTCCTTTGCATCTTGTACTCATGGTGGCACTGACTCATGCTGTTCCCATCTTCATCTTGTATCCTCGCTTGCAACATTGTGTGTTATTACAGACTTCTGCATTTGTATTCGCTCTCACCTCTTGCTTGTCCACTCTTTTTGACTGCTTACTCTCTGTTCTCTCCTACTCTCCCTTTCTCTCTGTTCCTATCTCCTCCCCTTACTTTCTTCTATGCACTTACTCTATCAGAATTGTCCCTGGCCATAGTATGATAGCAACCTTGTCTGCCTCCCCCATCCCCTTACTTGTTTTTTTTCTTCCGCCCCCTCCAGCACTATCTGAAATGTCATCAGGCCTAGTATGATAGTCACTTGTTTTGTTCCTCCCCTCCCTTTCTGCACCCTCTCCCTCACCTTTTGTTTTCCTCCGGCTCTATCTGAAATGTCGTCAGGCCAAGTATGGTAGTCTCCTGTCATGTTTCCATTTCCTTCTCACTCTCCCCCTACCTTCCTATCTATGTCTTAGCGCTTGCACTATCTGAAATGTCGTCAGGCCGAGGACAATAGTTAATTTCACATCCTTACTGTTCATGTCCTGTAAGAATGTCATTGTATTTTCCCTTGTTCCCTCCCTTGCCTTGAAGCACTTTGAAACACATTGTGTATAGGCGCTATATAAATGAACTATCACATCATATCATATGTGTCAAAGATAAGAATTTCTGGACACTTTCTCCTTTACCAAGCACTCGGTTTACAGATCACAATGAAGCATTGTGTTGTGGGATGAAAATAACTTCTAAATACATTTCAAAGACATGGCCTTCACAGAAATCCAGATTTTTGCATGTCTCTTCAGCGCTCTTCACTCAATCAAGGTCTGCCCTTTATTAAAACACTGGTTCTAGTGATACTAAAAGGTGCTCCTTTGAGAACCACCAGGTTAGCTGGTGGGCCTCCCAAATTATCGCCTGTAGCCTTAGTCGCACTCATGAGACAAGATACGAACATTCTGTTAGGTAATGATCTAGTAGAGTTGGGGTTGATCTCGGATGGTCTTCCCATGACTGCTGCTGCAGTCACTAGGTCACAGGTGACACCGGGTCTGGCTGTGAGTCAGGTACACGAGCCAAAGGCGAGGCCTAAGGCAAGACGAAGGAAGACCAAGAAGGCCACCTCTGTGGAAGGTGCTCCTTCTCTTCCTGCTGTTCCTACAGCACCCATTGGGATCCATGCTCCGGACGGGCTGGGTCCAGTTGAAAACCCAAACTCAACTCCTGAGGGAGAAGAGACAGAAGACTCTCCCGTGGGAGAGGTTCTCAACCCGGAGGATCATCCTGACCTTCAGTGCTTGTTGGCTGAAGGGGGACCCTCCCGGGCAGACTTCTGTAAGGGACAGAGAGAGTGCCACTCTTTCGAGGGTCTGTGGAAACAGGCCCTGTCCCAGGCACAAGGAGAAGTGCCTAGGGCATTCCGAATCTATTGGGAGGGTGAGCTCCTTGTTAGTGAGCCCACTAAGCCTGAACCTGGTGCCCTCAAGAGGTTGGTGGTACCCCAGGTTTACAGGCCCTTCCTACTGAAGTTGGCGCATGAGGTGCCCTTAGCTGGTCATCTTGGTACCAAGAACACTAAGCAGAGGCTCTCTGCCCATTTCTACCATTTCCCTGGTTGCCAGGGCTCTCCTGGGCATTTTCACCCGTGTTGGATTCCCTAAGGAGGTTGTCTCTGACAGAGGATCCAACTTCATGTCTAGTTACATGAAAACCATGTGGAAACAGTGCGGGGTAACCTATAAGTTCTCCACCTCTTACCATCCCCAGACCAATGGTCTGGTTGAGAGATTTAATAAAACTCTCAAGGGCATGATAGGTGCTTTGGAAGAGCCCCTACGGAGGAAATGGGATCTCCTCCTGCCATGCCTGCTGTTTGCTTACAGAGAGGTACCTCAAGAGGGTGTTGGTTTCAGCCCCTTTGAGTTACTCTTTGGACATCCCGTGAGGGGGACCCTCGCCTTGATCAGAGAAGGCTTGGAAGCCACCCCTCCAGGTCCCGCCAAGCAAGTGGGGGACTATGTGTTAGGCCTCAGACAGAGGATGACACAGATGATGGGTCAGGCAACAGCGAATCTCAAGGCCAGCCAGGAATTGAACAAGTACTGGCATGACCTTAAAGCCTCAAAAGTGGATTGGACTCCGGGACAGGAAATCCTTGTGATGGAGCCTACCAAGCCTAGAGCTTTGGCAGACAAGTGGACTGGACCCTTCAGGATCATCTCCAAGATGGGCGAAGTCAATTATCTAGTTGACATGGGAATGCCAGGGGTAGCCCCTCAGGTATTCCATGTCAACAGGTTCAAGCCTTTCCACAGGCGAGCAGAGGTCTCATGTCTCTTGCTAGCTTCAGGGCAAGAAGTGGATGAGAGTGAGCCCCTTCCTGATTTTCTGCATAGCAACCCTCAGGATGGCTCAGTGGAGGGAGTACATCTCTCTCCACATTTGACAACAGAGCAACAGAGGGCCTGCAGGGCTTTGCTTCAGCAGTATGTCTCTCTGTTTTCACTGACGCCAGGCCTTACACCGTGGTGTAGGCACGAGATTGACACTGGTGACAATGTGCCTGTCAAAAGCAGGTGCTATCGTATGTCAGATACCGTTAAGAACCACATCCAGGCTGAGGTCACCAAGATGTTGGATCGGGGTGTTATTGAACCCTCAACCAGTCCCTGATCCAGTCCAGTGGTCCTTGTCCCCAAGGCAAGTTCCCAGGCCGGTACCAAGGATTGGACGTTCTGTGTGGACTACCAAGAGGAGTCAATGCCATCACCAAACCTGACGCGCACCCATTGCCCAGGGCTGATGAGCTCGTGGACACCATAGGTGCTGCCAAATTTGTGAGCACCTTTGACCTTACCTCAGGCTATTGGCAAATAGCCCTGACGGACCATGCCAAGGAAAAGATGGCATTATCAACACCTGAGGGACTCTACCAGTTTAGGGTCATGCCTTTTGGGTTGAAGAATGCCCCTGCCACCTTCCAGAGATTGGTCAACCATGCGTTCAGTGGGCTGGAAGCTTTTTGTGTGGCTTACTTAGACGACATTGCCGTCTACAGTTCCACCTGGGAAGAGCATTTGGCATATCTGGATAAGGTGTTGCAGGCCTTGAAAAGGGCTAACCTTACTATCAAGGCCACCAAGTGGCAGATAGCTCAGGGGAAAGTTACCTATCTTGGTCCTGAGGTAGGAGGGGGTCAAATTCAACCTCTCCCCAGTAAGGTACAGGATGTACATGAATGGGAGACTCCCACTACTCAAACCCAGGTGAGAGCCTTTTTGGGCCTCACTGGGTACTATCGCAATTTCATGGCAGACTATGGAACCATAGCTGCACCCCTGACAGCTCTGACTTCACCCAAACAGCCTAGGAAGGTTAATTGGACTGAAGACTGTCATAGGGCCGTTGATGGCTTGAAAGAAAGTCTGTGTAGGGCACCTGTGTTGTGTGCGCCTGACTACAGCCGACCCTTTATCGTCCAGGCGGATGCCTGCAACACTGGAATTTGTGCTGTCTTGTCCCAGTTAGATGACAAAGGGAGAGAACATCCTATCATATTCATCAGTAGACAACTCAAGGGTAGAGAACTTAGGTGGGCTACTGTTGAAAAGGAATGTTTTAGCATAGTTTGGAGCCATAGGCGTTCTAGGCCCTACCTTACGGGGTCTACCTTCAAGGTCCAAACAGATCATAAGCCCCTGAAATGGCTTATGCAGATGAAGGGTGAGAACCCGAAACTGCTCAGGTGGTCCATTAGCCTGCAAGGGCTAGACTTCACCATAGAGCACAGACCAGGGAAGAGTCACGATAATGCAGATGGCCTTTCCAGAAGGTATGTTGACCGTCTGGATGAGGGTGCCTATCCCGTGGGAGATTAGGCACCCTAACCTCAGTCTGGGGGGAGGGGGGGCGACTGTGATGCTGGAAATGCATTGAAGGGACAGGGCCTCCCTGTCCTTGTCCTGTAGTCCTTTTTCATTTGTTTCCTGTATTATTTTCTGCCCAGGAGTCCATGTGGGACTCCTGGCAGTGCAGCTCTTCCTGTTTTTGGTTTGGTGTTCAGACCCATGGGATACCCCTTTGGCACCCATGGGTGGGGGTACAACCCTGTACCCCCAGTGTATGTTTTTGGGCACCTGTGGGTGGCCCACAGAGCAGGGCATGGGCTGGTGGCAGCCCCATGCTGAATTTGACAGGTGCTCTGGGTGTCCTCCATTTTGGGATACCCAGGCCCTGCCACTGGAATCAGTTGATTCCTGATAGGAAACAAGATAGCCCCTGTGGCCTCTTGCTTTCTATTGCCTGTTACCTTGTTTTCCCAAAGTCCTGGGAAGCCCTGACTCTGTCCCTTCCCCCTGGCTGACTGTTGGGTGGACGTTCCATATATGGTGTTGTTGTGAAGGCCCGACCAGACTAGCTGGAGCCTTCCCAGGGACTGTATGTTGTGGGTACCTCCTGTGGGTGGGACCTGGGTGAATGGAGTGTGTGACCAATATGCACTTCTTGTTGTGGTTGTCTGGTTTCTGGCATGAGAGACAAAGACTGAGACAGCCCTGCCCGAAACAGGCCTGAATGCAGTGTGTAGTGTTGAATGGCTGGGTACTTGCCCCAATCCACATTCCTTGTTGTGAGTGTCTGAGAGGGAGGAGTGTGGCCTGAATGCACTGCGTGCCTGATAGGCTGACCGACTGCATGACTGCCCTTCTGTATGATTGGCTGCTGAGTGTGACCCAGCAGTGTGGATGAGAGACAGAATAGTATATCTGGGGACCTCTCACCACTGGAAATTGTTCAGAAGCCTTCAGAAGCTGAGTCTACACGATAAGAGTAACTGGAACTGCTGACCCTCGACGCCCAGCAGGAAGAAGAAGACTTGCTGTTGCTTTTGCTTCGACCGATCTGAAAGCTGCCGACGTCGAGGACTGACCCGAGAGAGGACCTGGTAAGGCGCCCTCTTCCGGTACTCCGAGGGACCATCGAGCACCGCTACACCTTCGCCTTAGCGCCCTGGAAGTCAGACCCTCGAAAGGCTGCTGACCTGAGACGGGACTGCCGAGGAGATCGAAGTGAAGCACCCAGACTTTGCCGACGTCGAAGTCCATTGCCGTCGACCAGTGTTCGCAGGTTTGTGTAACCGCTGGAGGCCCGTCGAAGTTGTGTTGCACTGCCGTGGGGACCACTTGACGCTGTGCCGCCAACGACCTGAGCCACCCGCTCCTTTGCCTAAGAACATTTGAATCGAAGGACTCCCTCATCTGCATCGTCGACCGCTTTGTCCCGCCAGAGAAAGTCGAGGATGACCAACGCGCCGAGGAGAATCCACCGGTGGGATTCCCGCCACCCGAAGACCACAAAGACTCGAACAAATCGACGCCCTTGCTGGGCCACAGTTCTTCACACTCTTTGCGGTCCAGAACTATTGTCACCCAGGTGCCCCGCACGCCTCTTCCTTGCAGGACGCCAACTCTCTGTCATCGACGAGCACCGCTCGGATCGAAGCTGCCGCCCCACGACGCTGTTCTACCCTGTTCACTGTCGGATGTTCGACGACTCGTGACTCCAGCTTTAAAGGGAGGGCACTCAAGAATGGTTGTCGATTCCCCGACGCCGAACGCCGAATTCCTCGACGCCTCTCGACGATCCGTGACTCCTGCTTTAAAGGGGGTCACTCCAGAAGGATCTGTCGACGCCTCTTCGAAAACTCGACTCCACCAGGTACATTGGGGGGGGTAAAAACATTATAGGAGGGAATAAGAATATTGAACAATATATGGACTGGGCTTGTGTTATGTATCTTTATTTTACAGGTTGCCCAGGTGGGGGGATCTCCACACAGAACTGTGTCTCTTGGTAGGGGCCAGCATTCTGCCTATTGTTTCAACCATCTTACTTTCCTTCCTCTCTATTGCCGGTTTCCTCTTTATTGATCTGTGTGACATTGTTACAGTATTGTTGATGCACTTTAATGAGGTCTAATACAAAGGGTGGTACCACTTTAGAATTGTATATATTTGCCATTGTTGATTTTCCTGAGTACAAAGTGAGTTATTGTGATAGTGTACATAACTTTGAATATTGATTATATAAAGTCTGTGTTCTAACCAATACAGTGTGTGGACATTCCTTTGTGAGGGCTTGGGGTACATTGTACTTAAGAACCAGCCTGCATCACCTCCTGAGAAGCTAGGCCTTGATTGCTCGTCCATTGCTACCAAATAGAGAATCTTGGCTGGGGTCCTCTGTGCCTCTCCTCTACCATATAGAGAGCAGAAGTACAGGCACCCCCTACCAGTCTTTACAACCCTCAATGCTGGTTGAACTTGCTCTCCGCCGCAGTGAAATCAGACCATTGTCTGTAGCAAGCACTCATCTGAGGAGGTATATAGGAGAAAGCTCAAGGGGTGATATTGTTTTACTCATCAGTACCAAGCTGGGATCAGCTCCTGATCTTGCCTAATCCAGCGCTCGCTTATGGGGGATTACTGTCAAGGCACACAATCTGCTGAGATTCAGCATCTTCTTCGCCAAATACCATTTCTACTACGATAGAGTGTAATAGAACCAAACACTCGGTTCACACCATGGCAGGCCAATCCAACACTACTGAAAAGCAAACAAAAATGGATTACTTTGCCAAAATAAACACATCAGCCCTGGACCAAGTGGAGGTATGTGATGATCCACCTGACATCGGAGTGTCACATCAGAGCATAGCAGAAACACCACAACTTCTTCAAGATGCTATGGGCTCAATAGGTAACAATCTCTCATACTCTATCAATGTGGGAACTTCAATATATGACACATGAACCTTGTGGGGATCTTAATATCAGCACAAACCATCTCTGTAAGGACTTCTGTGCTATTGTATAACACTAGTTTGAGGAAGTCGATATAATCACATAGAATCCCTGGGGAACTTTAAACGCTATCACACACTAACGAACTGGTGCTTACACTTCATCCCTGTAGAGACGTCAGAATTATGAAACATCTCTGTGAGGGTTTTGTTACTGTCTCATAATATCCCTGTCAGGTCTTCAATATCTCCAACCTCCACCTCACATGGACCGAACACCCCTAACCCTCTAACTGAACTGCGACTCTACTGGATGCACTCAACACCACCCTCTCAGCCTCCAACGACTGACACGCACCTTTGAAACAACGCACCTGCAAACTGAAACCATCAGCACCCTGGTACCTGCAAGAACTCAACCTCATCAAAAGAGTCATCAGGAAACAAAAGAAAACCTGGTGCCGGTTCAGGACCGCATCTGATTTGGCGCTTCTCAAGGAACTTCGAGCAACCCGCTGACAACTAATCAACACAGCCAAGGCCTCCGACTATCAGAACACCATAGCAGAAGCTGACAACAAAAGAGCCTTCTTCAAAGCGGTGAAGCACTGCACCAACCTACTACCCAACCTGGCCATATGACACTCCACCAAAAAAAACACTGCCATCAACACCTTTTTCATCTACAAAATCAGCAAGATTTGCGAGCACAGGCACCAGCTCCACATCTATAGACCCACCTCACTCACGTCTCTCCTCGAGAAAACTCCACACCCTGGATGAAATTCAAGACACTCTCTACAGAGGATCTGGCAGAAATGCTGGCTGCCCTCAAAGCCACATCGTATACAGACAACATCCTCCCAGCATCCATCCTCAAGACCCTCCCGCAGAATCTCTCCTTCCCCTACCTGCAGATCATCAACAGTTCCCTAACTCAAGGCACCTTCCCATCAACCTTAAAGACACGACAAATCCTCCCCTGAAGAAACCCACTCTGGATCTCGACAACCTGGGTAACTATCGCCCTATGACCCATCTTCCGTTCTGCAGTAAGATCATAGAGAAAGCAGTAGGCGTGTTACTGCAGCAACACATCGACACCAACAATCTCCTCCAAACCTGCCTATCTGGGTTAAAACCCAGATGCAGCACCAAGTCGGCAACTATACAGGTGGTCGACGACTCCCTCAGCATCCTCGACGACGGCTATCCCTGCCTCCTGATTCTACTCGATCTCTTGACTCCCTTCAACACAGTAGACCACTAGGCACCCTGCATCGACACATGAAGATCAGAGACCCTGTCCTATGCTGGTTCAAGTCCTAGCTTGCCAACCGCCAACCGTTTGTTCAGATGGACTCCTCTAGATTGCCAATGCTACCCGTCACCTGTGGAGTCCTGCAGGTTTCCATCCGCTCCCCAGTGATCTTCATTCTGTACATGAAGCCGGTGGGAGCCCTCGTAGCCACACACAACATCCACATCCACCAATAAAACGACAACACATAGCTATACTTCAAGATGAACTCCATCAAGGACATCCACAGGCTCAAAACCTGCCTATCGCTGATCCAGTCTTGGATGTTCACTGCATATGTGAAGCTCAACCCCTCCAAGACCAAATAACTACTCCATACCAACAACACCGAACAACCAGACATACAGATCTGGCCATAAACCTTGAACCCTGAGTGCTTCACACCCGAGGTCAACTCCTGCGCCAAGTCCCTCAGGTTTCACATTGATAAACACCTCTCCTTCAAGATAAACTTTGTCAAAAGCTGCTGAAAGGTGCAATAGTATCAGGGAGAAGTGATGTTGGAGTCTGAGTTCATTTTTAGCTCATCCCGTATGGAGAGTAGTGCTGATTCACTTAGTCATTCGTCTGAGGCCGACTTGTGCCTGGTCCAATAGGTGGTTGGTTTCCATGCATGTCAGGATGTGTCCATATATGTAGGTTTCTAGCAGTTTTGCCATTATAGAGATGTTTGATATAAGTTGGGAGTTGGCGGGGTTGTCTGCGTTTCATGAGAGATCTTTGAGAAGTGGTTTAATGTAGGCAGCGTTGAAACTCCCAGGTGCGGTTCCTGTTTCCAGCAAATGGTTCAGAAGGTTGTTGAAGAATTTATCAGGTGTCTCTTTGCTGAGGATGTTCTTGAAGATGTCTTGTGGGCAAGGGTCTACTGGGGAACTGGCTTTGTTGCTTTCTTTCACTAGTATTGAAGTCCTTTGTTGAGATTGGTATGAAGAAGTTCAATACTTTGCTTGCTTCTGGGCTTGGGTCATGGGTGATATTGTTGATTATGCCCGTGGGCAATAGCGTGGATGACTTGATTCATGTTCATGACTTTGTTTTTAAAGTGGTTTGCATGGTCATCACAGAGTTTCTGCGAGGGAATGGGGCTGGTATTGCAAAATGTCATGTTACTTGTCTCTTTAATGGTTTTGCACATCTTGCTCAATGAGGAATGGTTGAGACTCCCACTTGTCACTCAGCTTGTTCTGTCCACTCTTTCCCAGGCTGTGGATCAACACACAATCATCAGGCAGAATACTTGCATCAATGTGCAAGATGCAAGGCAACTGAGGATCTGTGTAGCCCAGAATTGGTTTGAGGATTCGAGGAGCTCAAGTAGTGAGGGTCCGCTTCAGCTCCTTGAATTCCTCCTGTCATTAGTCGGTCCACCTATCATCAAAGGGCTCATGTGGATGGTGTAAATGGTCTGCAGAGTTGATGGTAATCCTGCGGCTCATCTGGTTAGGCAGGTATCTTTTGATAAGGACCACAAGTGGTTGCACGATGTTGGCATAATCCACAGCAAATATCCAGTAGCAGTTAAATAATTCAAGGGAACTCTGTAAATCCTTCAAGTTCTGAGGTCTTGACCAGGTGAGGAGGGCTTCCGTCTTTGCAGGATCTACAGGAATGCTGTCTGCAGAGATGATGTTTCCGCTGTATTTGATGCTTACCAAGCAAAACTGGCACTTGTTCACACTGACCTATAGCCCTTGCTCCCTTAGGCGATCAAGCACCTTCATGAGCCTCTTGTTGTGTTCCTCCAGGGTCCTTCCGAACAAAATGAAATCATTCATGTAAACCATTACCTTCAGGTGGTTCATGTGACTGACAGTCTTTTACATGAGGTGTTGGAAATTTGCTGGTGCACTGGAAATCCCTTGTTGCATCCTGATCAATTTGTACAATCCAAGAAAGCAGGTGAATGCCACTCTCTCAACATCCACCGGATGCATTGGGATTTGGTAGCACCCACTCCGCAGGTCCATGACCAAATCGGTTTTCCCATCCTGATGTCCACCTAGAACATCACATAGGACTACCTTTTTAATACCAATATATAGCTCATCATACAAAATATTTTCCAAAGCCTTTATTGATGGAACTAATGACAAATGTTGCCAGTACTTGTAACATAACCATATGTGTTTTAAAGCTTGCATGCCACCTCTTTGATATATGAAAATACATGCAATTATCAATGTAATATTGCAGCCGCGTTGAGCATATAACTGGTATTTACCGCTTTCTGTTATTTCTACGCCTTCCCACAATTGCTGATTCTTGTGCATGTGAATGTATTTTTGCATGATGAGTCTACTTTACTCCATTCTCATTAGGGCACCCAATATCCAGCCATATGTATTGAGTGATCTTAGCCTTGGTCTCCACTTGCTAGGATTCTTTGCCAAGAAGGACCCTTTTAGGAACATTGGGGGTCATTAAGAGTTTGGTGGTAGCCATGGTGCTGTTAGCAACATGGCTGCCTCCAAACCCGTGTCTGGGTCCGGGTAGTCGGAATGGGGATTTACCGGGTCATTCCAACCTTGGAGGACCTGTAAGTCCCCATTCTGAAAACCATTCCCCATTCCATTCGAGCCCCCATGGGGCTCAATGGGAATGAGGAAGGAGCTAATAACGGGCCCGCAAATAGTGGGCCTGTTATTAGCTCCCTGGTCCCTTAACGGATCCCGCTAAGGGCGGCTGGCAAAACCAGAATGCAGCGGTAGGGGGTTAACGGCACTGCATCCTTACCGGTGCCGTTAACCCTCTACCGCCGTACTCGTAATGACCCCCATTGACATCTTTGCGCCTAATGGTTGCATTCACCATATTATAGCCAACCTCTTGATACCTAGCCAGCGTGATCCTGATTGAGCCCCACTTTTTGCCGACTGTATTCCTGGGCGAGCCCAGCATTCATCTTTTGTATTACTGTATCCCTGGGAGAGCCCTGCATTTGCCTATTGTACTATTGCATTCCTTGCTATTCCTTGGTGAGCCCCGCATTTGCCCATTGCATTGCTATATTCCTTAGGGTGCCTGGCACTGAGCCACTGTATTATTGTACTATTTGGTGGGCCCCGCATTTTCCTACTGTACTGCTGTATTCCTGGGTGAGCCCCGCATTTGCCTATTGTATTATTGTACTCCTGGGCGAACCCAGCATTCACCTAGGGTATTGCTGTATGCCTGGGAGAGCCCCGCATCTGCCTATTCTATTATTGTATTCCCTAGTGAGCCTCGCATTTTGAGCCCTACATTCCTGTATTCTATGGTGAGCATCGGATTCTCCCATTGCATTGCTATATTCTATAGTTGCTTTGCATGGAGACACCGCATTGTGATACTCTATGGTGTGCCCAGCATCTACCTATTGTATTGCTGTATTCTATGGCTATTTCTAAAGGTTTTATACTGCCATTCGAATCGTACCAATGATTGTGGGACAGCTCTCCTGGCACACTAGCATACCACACAGCATGTCATACACAACTCCTTCTGTACCGCTTTGAATTACACCTCAAATGCTGCGCTTCTGCCAACTTTACTGAGCTCAATCTCAACGGTGTACTGTATACCCCACGTTATCACCCCATGGGGAACAGACACCCCCTTATATCTCCCAACCTCAACATGCATGTTGCCTGACTCCGCCTAGCTACCTTACTGTTCAGTCTAGCTCAGGCACGCCATCACCTCACGCTGACCCATCATTCGACCTCAGAGCTTCCCAAAGTCACAGCCATTTGTGAATGTATATTTGCATGATGAGTCTACTTTACTCCATTCTCATTAGGGCACCCAATATCCAGCCATATGTATTGAGTGATCTTAGCCTTGGTCTCCACTTGCTAGGATTCTTTGCCAAGAAGGACCCTTTTAGGAACATTGGGGGTCATTAAGAGTTTGGAGGTAGCCATGTGCTATTAGCACCATGGCTGCCTCCAAACCCGTGTCCGGGTCTGGGTAGTCGGAATGGGGCCTTACCGGGTCATTCCAACCTTGGAGGACCGGTAAGTCCACATTCTGAAAACCATTCTCCATTCCATTCGAGCCCCCATAGGGCTCAATGGGAATGAGGAAGGAGCTAATAACGGGCCCGCAAATAGCGGGGCCTGTTATTAGCTCCCTGGTCACTTAACAGATCCCGCTATGGATCCCTCCTAAACCGGTCAAGTGGCACAGCGAGTAGAGCGTTCGCCCGCGGGGCCAAACTCAGCCTTTCATCCTTCCGAGGTCGATAAATGAGCACCACACTCCGTGGGTAATAATAAACAGCGCTCAGATACCTGAGGGTTCGTAGCACTATATAAGTGCCAAATTATTATTATTATGACCCTGCCCCCTTCACTAGGGATCAAACCTTTGAAATTCCTACCTTCCCTTAACACCAACGCATACCACCTCAACATCAGACCCACAACATTCTTACCTGAACTGTGCAAAACCCCCAAGGCCCCTAAGGCCAACACCAACACCGAACCGGATACAGTAGCAACCCTAACACCAGCACAATGGATTAATCTATATACCAGGAAACACACTCCTTGCTCTGCTATGGTCAGAAATGCCAGGCTCTGCTCTAGACTTAACAATAACCTCGCCCTGCAGTCTAACCCATAAAATAAACCTTGCACTTCTAACTTGACAAATTTCACAACCTCAAAGACACCCAAGAAAAATAGAGGTTCTCTAGAAAAAATTTGATTCAACCCCCCGGCCGTCACTAACCCCCAGCTAAAAGGTGCTCTAATCAATGCCAGATCTCTGGTGGCCCATGCCACAGACATAGCTTATCCAATCACCACAGGTGACCTAGACTTCCTAGCTGTATCCAAGACCTGGCTACATGAAGCAGCAGGTCCCTCCCTCGCGTTGGCCGTACCTGACAACTTCACCATTGTGAGACCTGACAGAGTCTCGTCGCAAAGGGGGTAGCATCGCCTTTATCGCCAAATCTAGCATAGAGCTCAGAGCAACCCCCTCGCCCACTCTTAAGTCCTGTGAACTACTTACAGTTAAACTTCCCACGACCAAGACTAGCACCCTTACCATTCACTTAATATTCAGACCCTCTGGCCCTATTGGTGCCTTCGAAGAAGACGTCATGACATTACTTTCAGACAACACCAAGCCCTCATCCCAAATCCTGCTGCTTGGTGATTTCAATTTGGGTTCTTCATGACCCTAACAATACACAAGCCAGGGCACTATCCAACGTCTTAACGAAACTGGGCCTTACTCAAAGAGTCAATCAACCTACCCACGAGAAGGTAGATCTCTTGACTGGGTAGCGGACATCAATACAGAGACCCCCATATCATCTATACTACCCTTAATTTGGACAGATCACCTTCTCATCTCCTTCACCACTCAGACCAAACAAGTGAAACCAAAACCAATCAGATAGCGACGCCCCTCCTTACGAGGAGCAAACTAAATATAACTACTGAGAGGCTCTTTCCTCTCCTACTACCCACCTTGAACACCGCTTCAGAATCATTGGACCCAGCCAAACTATTTGAAATGTACAACGTCACCATGACCACTGCGCTAGACGCCATCGCGCCTCCAAACGACGTAAAAGCAAACCCAAAGCCCATCTCAACACCTGGTTCACCCCCCAGTTAAAATCATGAACGCAGAAAAAAGAAAATCAGTTTTATGGAGAAATCTCCCATCCAAAGAAAATAAACTAAATTTAATCGAATCAGCAAGGAAATACAAAGCTGAAATCCTTCGAACTAAAAGAGAAACTTACAAAAACCGGATCAACAAAGCCAGCTCCAACACCAAGGAAATCTTAACGATCCTAAGGGAACTGGAATCCCCCATAGCCCCTCAAGATCCCTGTAGCAAGGATAACATTTGGTGCAGAGACTTTCAAATTGCTCTGTCAAACAAAATAGGCACCCTCCAAAAAAAGATCGTAGCCAAAAGGCTACATATTGCCAAACCTGACTCAGACCCAGAACCGGCAAAACCCCAATTGAAATGCACTCCTGAATTCAAATTCTCACAAGTTGCAATCATAGAGGTGGAAAGAATCATCACATCTCTCAAGCCTTCCAGGTGCCAAGGCGACACCCCCCCTCAAATAATTAAAGAAGCTGCCAGAGACCTTGCCCCATTAATCACTAAATTAATAGACGCTTCATTTTGTACCTGCAAATTCCCAACCAACCTGATGGACGCCTCGGTCTTATCCTTGCTATAGAAAGTCTCCCTAGACCCAACCATCCCCACAAACTACAGGTCAATTACCACAATCCCATTCCTCCTTAAAATTGTAGATTAGGCGGCCTACCTGCAGATCCAGCACTATCTGGAAACAAACTCCTAGGACTCAGACAATCGGGCTTCAGACCATGGTACTGAAACCGCCCTGATCAACCTAAAAATGCAAATTGACTTACTCAAGGACAAAAGGCAATGTGCCCTGGTCCTAATACTTGACTTGTCGGCCGCCTTCGACTTGGTGGACCACACTATTATCTGCAAGCGCCTTTCCACTGAGGCTAACTTCTCGCACAAAGCCACAGATTGGATCCAATCCTTTCTTAACAGGTCGATGAGGGTCTTCTCTCAGGCAGCTGCCACTGACCCCTCCCCAATCACATGCAGTGTCCCTCGGGTTTCTTGTGTATCCCCCACCATGTACAATATATTCACTAAGCCGCTATTCGACAAACTGGACCGTCTGCGGATCATCTACACCAACAATGCAGAAGATACCCAGATACTACTCCCCCTATCAGGCGACTACGACCGAGATCTAACAAAACAACTCCTACCAACTCATTCAGGCATGGATGGTGGTCCATGGATTATGCCTGAATGACGAAAAGACAGAAATCCTAATCCTAAATGCTCCAGCCCAACTCAATAAAGTCAATGCACAATACTCTGCATTTATTATTGATGACATCACCATCAAAGTGGCTAAAGAAACTAAAACCCTAGGCTTCTACTTAGACTCCACACTGAACATGGGAAAACAAGTCAACGCCACTTCATCTGCACAGCGTACACTTGTAAGCTTATACATTCCTGCAAACCTTACTTATCCACTAAGAGCAGCACCACCCTAGCGAGAGCCCTAATTATGTCTAAACTCGACTACTGCAATACCCTCTATGCAGGAGCCAGCAAAACAAATCACTAAAAAGTTACACATCCTTCAAAACAATGCTCTGAGATCTGCTCTGAGCATTCCTAATAGAGGACACATCTCTGCGGCCAGAAGAGAAACCAAATGGCTTCGCATCAAAGATAGGATTCTATTCAAACTAGTTTCAATCACCCACAAATGTCTGAACAATGCGCCCCATTGTACATCCAAGAAAAAAATCAGCAGAAAATCTTCATCTCGCCCTACCAGAGCGGCCCAATCTTATTGAATAACGATGTCCAGATTTAACCGGAAAAGAGGTGGGGGGGAACGGCTTCCCAGTCCAAGCCGCCCAATACTGGAATGCACTACCCCTGCACCTGCGAAAAGACCAAACCGTCCCAGGTTTTAGGAGAAATACGAAAACCTGGTTGATGTCTAATGAAATCTGATTGCTATCTCCATGCTCTGTATCTACACTCTTGTCTTTTGTATTATAATACTGTGCTCTACTTGTAATACCCATGCACTGTAATTACTGTGCTTACCTGCAATTCATCATACTCTGTACATAAAGAATCTGTACATTCTTGTCGTGCCCATATACCTTTAGGTGAGGAGCGCATTACAAATAAAATAAACAACCAAAAACCATGCACTTCCCATCAGGGAGTCTATTGTATCATCCACCTGGGGCATGGTGTATTGCTCCCTAATGGCGTGGGTTAGTCGCTGCACATCCAGACATCCCTGTTCTTCTTCCGGGTGATGATGATAGGAGAAGCTTAAGGGCTCTTGGACTCTTGGATGATCCTTGCCTTCAGACTATCGTCCAGGTGGTGATGTACATCCTCCACATCTCCTGGCACCAGGCATCACGATCACTCCCTGAAGGGTGTCTCGTCGCTCACACTCATCCGGTGTTCCACTGTTTGGGCCTTGGCGATGTCCCCTGGTAGAGAAAGCCTTGAAGCTCATGGTGAGCTGTTCTCTCAGGTGGTCCTGGTCCTTTTCTGAGATCAGGGAGTATCTAAAGTCCAAGGTCCTCAAATCCAGTACCGTGTCGGATGGGCTGGTAGCAACATCTGCTGGGGCCACAGAAGGGGTCAGTTGTAACTGTATGATGATGGTGCACCCTGGTAATCAAATGGTCCTATTGGCCACATTAATGACCAATACCTTGATGGTCTTCAGGTCCATGCTTTCCATTGTCACCAGGGTCTCCTGTACTAGTAAACCCCCTTGGATCTCCCCACATTCCAGGACCTCCATCATCAGACATCCTGGGCGTTTCTCCCCGCTGAGTCGCACTCTGGCAGGAACCCCACACTATGATGTGTGCCAGGATTGTGATCTGCCCGAACCAGTTGTTGCAAACAGCTCCAACTGGTCCATTAGGTGGAGTTCTAGACTGAATATCTATCTGCAAGCATGCCTACTGGCACATAGGGTGCATGGACAATGTACTGACATGTTATGAGCCATCTCCCGACATAGTGCAGCCAATGCATTGAACATCGTGGAATTGGTTCTAATCACCACCGGTGAGTGGGTTCCTCACTCCGGTTGCTGCACAACAAAGCCATGGAGACGATGGAGGTGCTGATTCCAGCTACATTGCATGGAATATGCAGCCTGCATCAGATGTATGCCAGATATTTGCAGGGGTGATCTCTCTTGCAGAGGAGGATCAGTCCAGTCAAGGGATCCAATTGGATATCAGTTAGGGGTTTTCTGTAGAAGCATTCATACACAATGGTCATCTGTGAGCCGCTTTGCAGTTTGTGCCTGCTATCCATTAATGGTAACTGTCACAGTGGCTGGTGGTCATGTGAGCCCTTTAGATACTCCCCAAAGTGTTCCAGTGCTGCTATTGATGGTAGTTAGATTACAGGTGATCTACCTCTCAGGTGGGCTATCCAGTCTGGATGGTGCTGGTTCTCAGATGACTTGCCCAACAGTGGTGCCACTGCAGCTTTGGGCCTGTCTGGTGGCACAGACTTGCAGTTCTCTTTATTTACACTGTCAGTGCATAATAATTGTGAGGATTCGGTTGCTCCTCCTTCTGGTCCTCACTGGCATTTCCCACCATTGCGCATGTTGGAATGTTCAATGCCTGGAACTTCTCTGCAACTCGGATGTAATCTGGTGGGTTTGTGCACATACAGAAAGTGCTGCTCGGCTGTCCACACCTTTGGCAGAACTGCCCGGACTGCAGCGGTGCTGTTCACCGTTGGCACTCTTGGGTCAGCCGCGGCTCTTGAGCTCGAAGAGCTGGCATTTGCTCTCCTGGGAGGATAGTGTAGAGTCTCTTCCAAACTCTGGTAGCATGGGTGACCCTAAAGGTAATGTCCTGGCTGGTGCCCTCTGCAGCTGCATCACCAAGCTGGTCTAATGCAATTTCACCACTTGATGTCTCTGATCATATCCTGGGGCTGTGTAAGGAGACACCAGTTGACTAGGTAGACTATACACTGTGTCCATCATCTCTCCTTCTGGGCCAGTTCATCAAAGGAAGGTGGTTTCGGGTTACGTTCTCAGAGTCGTAGCTGCAGAAGCATCAGCAGCACGGATCTTGCTACACACATTACATGTTGCAGCCTGACCAGTTTCAGGTTATTTGTCTCAACCTCCTTCTGCTTGAAAGCCAGTCGCAGAATCGGTTCAGTTCTGGCCAGATATTCTGAGAGACTCTCACTGTGTTGGAGGTGGCTCGCATAATACTAAAATGTCAGCTCTGCATCAGACTCCAAAGACTCCATCCAGCATGTACAATGTCCTTTGATGTTGGGTTTGGGTTTGTGGCAAGACATCAGAGACTCATGAGTGCAATGCCTTGTCTCCCTGTCAGGTGCTC
Source organism: Ambystoma mexicanum (assembly GCF_040938575.1). Classification (NCBI taxonomy): domain Eukaryota; kingdom Metazoa; phylum Chordata; class Amphibia; order Caudata; family Ambystomatidae; genus Ambystoma; species Ambystoma mexicanum. The sequence continues at coordinate 1,226,694,237 of NC_090930.1, read as the reverse complement.
TTCAGTCATGGATTATCTGGTTGGTGTGGTTCACATCTCGGGTCGGTTTCTCACCAGAGAAGGGTCTCAGGAAGATATAGGGTCCATGTTCTGCTGGTGTCATGATACCCTCATTCAACATATGCTTGAAAGCATTCACCATGGAGGAAGTGTTCAGTATGGTGCCTCTATCCTCTGGTGTAGAACTGGTGCATGCTACACCCAGGTGAACTAGTGTTGCTTGTGGGTGCAGCTATGATGGCACATACAGTGGTCACTGTAGAGTGAATGCATGCAGTATTGGTCCAGGCAGGGCAGGGAAGGGCTTGAGCTAGGCATAGGTGGTATGGATGGTAGGCTAGCCTTTAACACTGGCCAGATGTTTAATGCCCAAAGAGGATAGGACACTATTGAGTCACAACTGTGGATGGTAAGGGGGCAATGTCTCAGCGTCGACTTTCTTAGGAGCATGGCAGACTAGGATACTGGTCCTTGCTGGCCCAAGGTCTTTACCCAGGCACTTGACCTGGCCTGTGAGGGACTCGAGGGACTCTAGGGACACCGTCATTTTGAGCACCTGTTGTAGGGGTGTGCTCCATGCAACATCACCTATAATTAATTAATGGTCAGTCTTAAACCCCTCACACTCAGCCCAGCTGGCTACTAGAACCCAATTTATGAAGATGGTGCCTGTCTATCTGCTGTGGTGGCAAATCACAATTATTACAAGAATATAAACAAATCCTTATCCACAAATGTGCACAAAATCCTATTTACACGAAAGAAAAATGGAAACTTGCACTAGAAATATGTACACTAACCCCGAGAAGAGAAAGGGTATGTATGCCTAGGTCAGTAGGTAGGGTAGGATAGGTATAGGCACACCAGAGGTGAGCTCAGCAGTGCCTGCAAGAAATGTAAGGGGGGTGGTCTTGCTGCCCTCCACCCATGCATCCCCATAAGGTTTGGTGGTGAAGGTCATCGTGGCTAGCTTCCCAACCAAACTTTCCCCCTTTTGTCTCCTGACCGGGGTAGCAAGGGCCTGGATGCTTTAGGCCACAAGATATTAACTACGGGCAAACTTGCCCTGAAAGCACTAAATGCATCCTGCACCTTGGCCAAGTTATCTTTTGGATTTTGGGCTGTGGTCTCTGAAGCAACAACAAGTCTCCTAAATGGAGAGTTGAGGGACAGCTTCAACATGCCGGTAAAGGACAGTCGTGAATTTCATGCTAAATAAATGGGCACAGTGAAGTTGGTGAAATGTGGCAGAAGTTTGGCAGAAATGTAAAGGATTCACCTCCAGCTATGAACTGGAGGTAAATCTGCTGACCTACCCATTTTCAGTGAAATTACTGCAGCAGAATTACTGCTGCAGTAGTTCTGTCAAAAATGCCCCATAGGGTCCAATGGACTCTGAAAAAATGGGAACATACTCCACCAGCACCACGTGTAATCCAGCTGTAAATCTGCCAGACCAAGTGGCAGTAACAGAAAGTCCAGTGGATTTACAGACGGAATACCGCCCAACTCGTAATGATCCCCATTGTCAGGTGAGATTTTGTTCGATTTCTGATTTGGTCGTGTACTAAGCAGAGCTTGATGTATATTTACCATTACATGCGTTCAAGTTAACATAAAACACACTCAGGCTTATAAATACTTTCTTAAATTAGTTCACCATCTTCACAAAACCTCTATTTTACTGAAGCATTATATATCTGTAAGGCATGTAATGTCAAAGAGCCCACATATGCAAAATGTAATATCATTATACATCTTCCTTAAGGAGACTTCAACATCATCACACACTATCCATGTGGGGACTTCAATATCATCACATATCAACCCTGTGGGGACCTCACCATCAGCACACACCATCCATGTGAGGACTTCAATATCATCACATATCATCTCTGTGGGGACCTCAATATCAGCACCCACCATCCATGTGAGGACTTCAATATCATCACATATCATCCCTGTGGGGACCTCACCATCAGCAGACACCATCCATGTGAGGACTTCAATATCATCACATATCATCCCTGTGGGGACCTCACCATCAGCACACACCATCCATTTGAGGACTTCAATATCATCACATATCATCCCTGTGGGGACCTCACCATCAGCATACACCATCCATATGAGGATTTCAAGATCATCACATATCATCCCTGTGGGTACCTCACAATCAGCAAACACCATCCATGTGAGGACTTCAATATCATCACATATCAACCCTGCGGGGAACTCACCATCAGCGCACACCATCCATGTGAGAACTTCAATATCATCACATATCATCTCTGCGGGGACCTCAATATCAGCACACACCATCCATGTGAGGACTTCAATATCATCCCATATCATCCCTGTGGGGACCTCACCATCAGCAGACACCATCCATGTGAGGACTTCAATATCATCACATATCATCCCTGTGGGGACCTCACCATCAGCAAACACCATCCATTTGAGGACTTCAATATCATCACATATCATCCCTTTGGGGACCTCACCATCAGCATACACCATCCATGTGAGAACTTCAATATCATCACATATCATCCCTGTGGGTACCTCACCATCAGCACACACCATCCAGTTGGAGGGTTCAATATCATTGCATTCCATCTCTATGGGACCTTGAGCATAACTACACACTATTCTTATGGGGCCTTCTATGCCATGACACACCATGCCTGTGAAGACCTCTATGTCATTAAACAACATCCCAGTGGGGACCTCGACATGACCACACACCATCCTTTTGGTGGACTCAGTGCCATCCTATCAGCTCTATGGGCACTTCAGCATCATTAAATACTATTCGTATTCACATACCTTTGTATGGGCAATTGGGTGCATCTGTGGCTTCATTTGCATCACCTGAATGCATTTTCCTTCACCTTTTAGGTATTTTTGGTTAAATCAGCCATATTTTTAGCAGTGTTTCGTTCAGTACTTTAACCTGAAGATAGGATGCAATTAGCATTTTTATTTCCAGCGCTAATTCCACTGGAGGGTTTAGCCACGGGGGAATTATCACTGGTTTTCATTGCTTATTCCTCCAACGCTAATTTCTTCAGGGTTAATTCCACCAGAGGAATTAGCGTCCATTTTCAATAACCCTTATATCAGCAGATTGATCAAAGTGGCGGAAATTCCACTTTTTCCCCTTAGAGATCAACTTGTAACCAAATGAGTATCAATTAAACATCAACCTTGTGAATATTTTTTTGAATAATCAGACAAAATGTAATGCCAACATTCAATTCATTCACATATCAGATTATAGACAAGATGACATCCGTGCTCATAATGTGTTGTCTTGACAGTGTAGAATTCAATATCATCACACACCACCCCTATAGGGACTTCAACAAAATCAAATCACAGAAAAATAAGAAAGTAAAGTAAGTTACATTGTGATTCGTATGTTACAAAAGTAGCCAATGCTTGAAATGAATCTGGAAGTGTGTTGTGCAATCAATGAGGGAAGACTTACATTGTACATCAATTATATCCAATTCTGTAAACATACAAAATACACAAAAAAACATCTTAATTTCATTATTTTACATTTAAACGAAGAGTTCAGGTCATTTAAAACATAATTGTGTTTGTGTATAAATGGTTCCCATGAATCTGCTGTCTACTGCCTAAGCATGTAGGGCATCCGATTTATCAAGTGTGTTTAAATTCCTGTCCATGTGTTGATGACTGCAATACCACACTCAGCCTGCAGGGGCAGAGCTGAGTAAAAAATCAACACACCAAAATAAACACAGGTCCCCACAAGGCCATTTTTTTAAAAGTTATAAAAATTGGCACAGACGACTTTTAAGTTGTTTTAAATCATTTGGAAGGCATTAACATGTGGGGACTTGGGTTTAGGTCCCCACAGTGAAATCAAGTCCCCACAGCGTGTGTGTGTGTAAGGGTTTCAACTACAGACTTAAAAACATTTAGTACTATACAATACAATACAACATATATTACGATAAAATATGCCACTTTATTGTAGTTGTTTAAATATTAAAATGTTTAAAATGTGTCTGTCCGAGATGAGCTTATCAACCTAAATAACCAAACCATAAACAACTTTTTATATATGTGGATAAAGAAATGAATCACTTCATACGATCAAACATTTGAATATATGAAAATCTACACTACATGGGACAAGAAAAGGACTCTTAGCCTTTAGGCCAGTTAAGTATAACAGACTAGCTAATCTACATGTGGTAGAACTGTCAAATTCAGAAGATTGATGAAGGACTCGTGATAACTTGAGCATCTATTTTCCAGAATAATTGCAACATTCCATCTCATTCGCAAACCATAATACTATTTACAGACTACCGGAAAATGCAATGCCATCTCAGAAAACCCTCAACCATTTGGGCATGATGAAGAAGTGTTCCAGATCTATCCCAACACAAAACATAAAAGACTTATAAACCTTGGGAGGGATCCTTATTGCGGGATAATGACTCCCTGCCAGATTATGGCCCGAGGGGAAGCCTCAGGCTATAAATTGGGAAAGGCTCATCATCCCAAGCAATAATGACCCCTCCCAAGATCTATAAGGCTATTAGCAGATAGGGGTATTGTATTACAAGTTGTGGAATTTTCATGGTGAAGTAAAAATGTAACTTTAATAGTCAATAAAGTAAATAGACAAACCGGATTAGTACATTAAATGTGTTTTTTAAAATTTTTATTTTGCATGATTTAAATAAGGTTGTGTTCATAAATTAAGCATTTAAATTGCAAACATGTTTAACATGGTTTGTCTTTAACATGATTATGCATTAGGATTTATGTAAAAGTAAATGATTGTTGTGTAAGAAATCGGAAGCATGTTCCAATGTTTTAGCTTTCCCCTTATTTTGTTAAGGAGGATGTTGAGGCACAAAATCTCCTCTCATAGAGGAAGAGTCTCGTTGAAAAAAATCTTGTCTGGGAACTACATTATTGATTCCGAGTTTTTTTTTTTTTTTTTTAAGACAGAATGTTCAGAATGCGGTCAATGCCAGCAGTCATTGACTTCACTCAGAACATTCTGACTGGCTGAGAGATTGTCAATAAAGATCGCCGTGTGATAATACAAAATAATTCAGTTGGTACTCTGATAGGCATAATCCTGTTTGTGTTTTGGTATTTTGGGGATAAAATCGTGATGATGTTGTATGTATTTTTGAACTGCAATCATATGAAGTGAATCCACGAGCTTTTGTCTCATTTTGAAGCTTTTACAACGGATTTGCGAAAACATGTAGCATTTAGAGGAATAGTTGATGATCTTTGTCCGATTAATGATACAATTGTGACAGATTCAAACTGGTGCACCCAAATCGAAAAGGCTATGTCCAGCAAAATGTCAATAACTAAAGCGGATATTGAATCCAAATTAGCCCAATTGAACCGCACACCACCCCCTGCTTAGTTCAGGCACCGACCAGATCCACCTAAGCTCTTTAATTTATATATTTATTTTATATACATTCAGCCTAATGGCTTTGTATATACACAATTTACAACAGATACAATTACACAAAGTACACCAATGAAATTACATATACATACACATATAAAGCTCAGACTGTGTGCTAAAAACACCGGAATAAAACGTCCTTCATATTAAAACATAAAATCAGGACCTACAAGTTTACAAATAATTCATGAAAAGTTACAAAAACCATAGCAAAAATGTATACAAAAGAATCCCATCAGGGTAAGACTGGACATTACATAAAATAATAAAAAATTCTGTCTATCACCACTTCACACAACAAAACAAATAAATAACGATTAGGAAACTAACACGCTACTAAATTCATTATTTCCACGCATTTCCAATAACATTTCACTAAATAGAAGATCAGATTGTGGTCACATCCGTTTAAAAACACAGGCGACACCAAGGTGAGATCATCTACATTTAAACCATTGTTATATGCTTTCAGATAACTGGTTCTTATCCTATGCAAAATCTCACAAGATATAAGCAGGTGTTCGAGTGTTTCAGTAGCCTCTGTGCCACATAGCCTACAGAATCGTGAGGTCCTCAGAAATCCTAATCAGTCACCTTGTGCCATGAGTGCAATACTGATGTTGAATTTACGTCTTATATATTGTCTTGCAATGGAGCCATATGGGTAGGCAATTAAGTAAGTAGGTTAAGCTACTCGAGAGTTAATATACTCACAAAAAGAGGAACTGTTGCTTCCTGAAAAACAGGTTAACTAAGTATTGTTCTTTACTGTGCTGCAGGAGTTTCGATTTTAAGCGAGCCTTGATCACATAAACTTCCCCCTTCACCTTGAGACCACAGCATCCATCTTGCCATTTAGTGAGAAGAGCAAGCAACTGGCCAAGTATCCCCATTACATGACAATGTTCAATTTCACAAAATACACCCACAAAGGTCCCCATCATGGTACTCCTCTCAAGTTTTAAGAGTGTATCACATAACATTACTGACTTTACCGTTAGATCAGCTAAGACACCTGCAATTCCAAATTCTAAATACATACATTCTATTGGGAGAGAAGGAGGCAAACAGAATAATTTGTGCATTATCGATGCTTCATAACGTTTCAATTATACTGCTCTTGTATCCCACTCATGCACTGTCCTACTACCTGTAAAATGATGTTCCAAACTTGTTGCATATCTTCTTTAAATATTCTGTAAAATGTACCATCATCATGTAAATACATATTCTATGTAACTCTATTATGCTTCCTCCCCTGTAATTGTTTATTCTATTTAACTGTAAGAAAAGCACCCAGATACCTAAGGGTTCGGTGAGCTCTATAAATAAATACAAACAAAATCTGTACTATATGTATGTCCCCATATTTCCATCCCGTAGAAGAGAATCGATCGAACTTTGGTCTGGTAAAGAAAGAGGATAGTTTCAATGGAAAGGCCACATTGTTTGCCAACAAATTGCTGAATTGTTCCTACAGGTCAATTGCATTTGAGTTTGGTCTCCTGCCAGTGAGTTTCCCATTGCAAGTTGTTTTGTAGGTACATATCCAACTACTTACAGGAGGGGACATTAGCAAGTTGCAGTGCATTGAGTGTACAAACTATTTTTCGACTTTTTGGAACAGAAGGAGCAAAGATCATTGTCTTACTTTTGTCTATATTGATTGTCAGGCAATTATCTTCTGCAAATTCTCCTAGGGCCAGGATCATGCTTTGTACACCCTTGGGAGTATGAACCACGAGGACGAAATCATCGGCGTAGGCCTGCCAGCTAGTCACATGTTGTCCCATGTGTACGAGACAGATTATTGGGTTGTTAAAAACCAAACCAACGTCAGAGAGTAAAGATTAAAAAGTGTTGCAGCAACAATGCACCCCTGTTTTACTACCCATCGTGTTGGGATTGGAGCTGATAATTTTCCTTCAGTGTCTAACCTATCTTGACTGTGGTTTTAGTATAGAGCAGCATCAACATTTTAAGAAGACCTGGTGGAATGTTCCACTGCATCAATGTTTTCCATTGTCTGTTGCGAAGCACAGAGTAAAATGCTGCATCGAAGTCTATAAAAGCAGCATAAACCGGAGTGTCTCTCCGCTTCCAAGCATGCTCAATGGACGTCACTAGAATAAGCAGATTGTTTGTGGTATTAGAGTTTTTAATAACACCCATCTGATTTGGGGGCAATATAGTGTATGCGGCAATCCAATCATTTAGTTCAGCCAGGAGCACTTTAGCAAGTATCTTTGAAGGAACATTTAACATTGCAAGCATTCGGTAGTTGTTCGCTAGGTTCCATGGTCCTTTCTTGTAAACTGGTAGTATATGACTTTCACACCATGTTGCGGGGATACTGCTTGTTTTGCCTATATAGGTGAATAATACGTGTAAACTGTGTGTCCAGTTTCCAGGATCCGCTTTAACAAGGCCATTGCAAATACTGTCAGGTCCAGCCGCACGTGAAGAGTTGAGGTGTTCAATAATGATCTTTTTCCAGTATATGGTCATCTCATTCGATGTGACCAGATCATCAATATTTTGGATTAACTTGCCATGTTTCAGGGGTTTGTTATTAGCACATAACATGCCCCTGGTTTTCCAGTTAACCAGGTGCTCCACGTACATAATCCGAATATGTGATTATGACCAGTTTGTGGAGTTGATGTTGGACAGCACTGAGGATGGCCTGATGCACAGCCATCAATTCTGCCACCTGACTACTTTGTGGACCAATTTTGTATCCAGTGGAGGGTTCTGGAAACTCCTTCACCCATGCATTCCCTACGCCGGCCACCAGTTCTTTCTCCCCATTGTTGTCAACATGGTAAGAGCATCCATCCACATAGACAGTGGGCATTCCCTCACACTTGTCTTCTTCAAAGACTTTGTGTGGGGAATTAAGGTATGCCTCCATGTTGTCCTTGATTTTTAGACTTTCGTCCTCGAGACAGTTTTCTCTGGCACAATCATGCAAGTCAGCCAGACCTTGCGCGAGGGGACTCTTCTTGTTTTGGCCATATCTGACCTCAACAGGAAAGCCTTGCATTGACAGAATCCAGGAAGTAATTCGGGAATTACTCACATTTCTGGCCCGGATTCTGTCACTTTGGAGGTATTGCAGAGGCTGGTGTGGAGTCTCCACTATGATGTGTTCCCCCTGGTAAATGGGCGGTAATTCTTAAATGCCCAAACCGTTGCCAGGAGTGCCTTCTCACAATCGTTGAATTTTTCCTCCACAGAGGATAAAGTTTTGCTCGCATAGGAGATTACTTTATTGACCTTGTCATGCTTTTGGTATAGTACTGCCGTCAAGCAAGTATTAGAGAACCCTGTCTCCAGGAAGAACGCCTTGTTTCTGACAGGGTAAGCTAGGCAAGGCGCTTGTGAGAGGCTTCTTTTGAGTTGTCTTACTGCCTCGGATTGTTCTGGACCCCATTCCCACTTGACCCCCCCCTTCAAGAGATGAATCAGGGGTCTAGTGATCTCTGCGTAGCCTTCAATGAATTTTCTGCTGTAATTAGTCAGTCCAAGGAGGCTCCTTAGTTCCCGCAGAGTTGTGGGGTCTTTCAGTTTCTGAAGTGCTTCCACTTTCTTTTCTTGGGGACAGAGACCCTGGGGAGTAATCTCATGCCCCAAGAAATTAACACGGGTTCTACACCACTGTGCTTTCTGAAAGGAAAGTTTTGCTCAGCCGGCCCTCAACTGCGTCAGAACATAACAGATCTCGGCTATGTGTTCCTCCACAGATGAACTTTTGAACAGGACATCATCTACATAAGCCAGGTTATCCCTCGCACCCAGGTCGGGCATGGCCTTATGTAGGAAAATGTTGAATTCATTGCCGGAGTTGAGGTATCCGAAGGGAGTTCAGGTCCATGTGTACTGCTGGCCCCCAAAGGTAAAAGCCAGTTTGTATTGGTCGTCCCTACTGACAGGCACGGTCCAGTATCCATTGGTCAGGTCTATTTCAGTGAATACCTGTGACCCCTAGATCTGTGCCAGCCCTTGGTCAATGTAGGGCAGAGGCCATCGGGAAGTATGGACCCGTTTGTTGAGCTCCCTAAGGTCGGCACAGAGTCTCCACTGGCCGTTTGTCTTCAATATTCCCAGCAGCGGATTATTGAAGGTGCTGTGTACTGGACGGATTATTCCCCGGGACTCAAGGTTCTTAATTATTTCAGTAAGGGACTCCATGGATGCGAGAGGCAAACGATATTACTTCACAAACACTGGAGTCATTCCGGGGTCCGTGGGAATTGTTGTGGTGTGGATGTCGGTGCGACCACAGTCATATGAGTCTACCGCAAAGAGATCTTGGAAATCCAAGAAAACTTGTTTCAACTTTTGCTTCTGTTCCAGAGTCACGCAGGCATCAGCTAGGTTGACCCTCTCTTCCACCATCTGCCTGAAGCCTGGAAAGACTTCTGGTTTGGCTATCTCAGCGGCCTCCTCCAGCTGGGTGGAGAAGTCCCTGGTCAGAGTGCTGATTTGGACTGGAGGCTTCAGGTGGGAAAGGCAGCCCTCATGGACATGGAAAATCACCTCATCCCTCCTGAAGTCACAAGTCACATCTTCCTTACCATAAGGGCAAGAAGTGTACACCAGGAAGTTCCCACCATGGCGGGAGAAAATCCTGTCTGGTGTTGTATTGTCATCAGTGTCACTGTCAAAACAGTCCTTGGGGATTGGTCCTAACAGTTCATTTCCTAGATCAATGGAAAAATGTCGGTCATCAACCACCATTCCAATAATGGTGCCTGCGGCTAGAGTAATGCTCTTTAAGTCGCTGATTAAAACAGTACGAGAGCCCGATCACCCAAAAGAGCGGGGAGAACACACCGCCACGGTTTACCAGCTGTAAAAATAAAGAAGAAGAGATGAGTTCTAGAATTGCAGACCGGGGATGGATTATTTCAACCTCAAGACAATATCCCTGTCAAGACTATTCAAGGAACTATGACAATAGGTTGGAATAGGAAAGAAACACTCCTTACCACTAGTAGTGTTGGGATCAATCCAAGGTGAAACAAACGGCAGTATAAAATAATAAATGGGAATGTTAGTGAGGGCGCAGCGTCCCCCTGTGCACTTGTTGAAGAAAGGTAAACACAATTCCGAATGTCCAATATCAGACTTGATAGAAATGTCAATGAATCCCAGACGGTAATCCTGTTAGATGTGCTGTTCGGGGCTAGGAGCAAGACTTGAAAGGATCCTGTTAACGTGCGGGCAGCAGAAGTACAAAATCGATTTGGCAAGGCAGTCCGTGAAAACAAGAAATAGGTCCTGGTACACTAACCTGGCAGTAAAGTACAAAGCAGCAGACAAGACGGTCCGTTAGGCAGGCAAAGGTCAAGAATTCCAGATTTTCAAGAAAGGACGAAGACGAAACTTCAAAGGCGTCAGCAACTTCAATCAGAAGCAGCGAGCTGAATGAAAAGACTGCATTTATCCGAAAGAGAAAGCAAAATGTCAGAGCATGGTGATTGGAGGCGCAGGGCACATGATAGCGCAGTGGAGCATCATGGTACTCGTAGTTTGTTCAATCCCTGCCGCAATCTCCATTGTGAAAGGAATGGGGGAATGAAGCGCTGCATACCATAAGGAAGGAAAACATGTTTGTGCGTACCTTTTAAAGAACAAGCCCGTCTTCTGGAGTGATGTGCACGGCGGGGTGTAACATCTGGAGTCACTACTATGACTGGGTGTTTCACCTTGTGTCGCCCAATTTTGGTGTCCAAATCTGCAGTCCCCTCGACAGGAATTTCCTTCCCATCAAAGTTCTGCAGTTGTCCAGGAAGAGAGGTGAGAGGAATACGGTAATTCTCCCCCCTTCCTGCATTTAGTTCATCAAAGGCTCTTTTGGACAGAAGTGTAGCTTGGGATCCAGTGTCCACCAGTGCCGAAATTGTATCCTGCCCCTGTACTTGTACCGGGGCATAATATCTTCCCTCTTTCTCCTCAAGGGGGCACAGATAATGTACATTTTTGGACAACTGGTGGGCTAACTTTCTGGTTTTGGACATTGCTAGCGAAGAGATTTGGGCAGAATTCTGTGGAGAGCCTGGGGAATTTGAAAGAAAAAGTTGGCAACTGGAGATCAGAGCCATTGTGGGTTCCCCTGGTTCCGGTTCTGGACCGCCTCCCCCTTTTTGGAGGCAGCCACCAGGATGGGTTTGAACCAGGGGATTTCGGTATTGTGGGTTCTGGGATGAGATGCTGGGCGGCGGTAGCTCAGTCTCCATATCTCCCCAGTCTGGATTGGAATCCCTTGGGACCCATTTTTCTTTGGGAGGAGTTCCCCCGTCTCTAAAGGAGAAGATCCTTTTCCCAGGATCTTCTGAGGATCCCTGTCCCTCAAATTGGATGACCTGTACCTCCTCCACAAAGTGGGTCTGTTTGGGTCCTTTGTTTCTCCTACCCCCCCTCTGCTCCTTGGGAGGCAGGCTTTCAGGGGCAGGAGATTTTGTTTCCGGTTCCTGGTTTTCCAAGGGCTGTTTACAAGTTGGGAAGGAAGCTTCCTCCAAGGCTTTACACCCCCCTTCCCCTTGTGCCTCCTCCCTGGGAACCGGTGGGTTATCGGGGTGCTGCCCCCGTCATTGTTCTGGAGCACCAGGGCCAGAGTTTGGGGCATTCTGCGGTGGCATGCTCATCTGAGGGTTCTGTTGAGCCCTCAGTATGTGACCCAGATCTCGTGCCATATTTTGGACCTGGCGCTCAAGTTGTGAAACCCGCTCAGGCTGATACGGGGCTCAATTTCTCCCCTGGGCTGATCCCGGGAAGGGTAGCTATCCCTTCTCTGGTAATACCCCGGATTGGGAAGATTTGGGTACCCCTCCACCCTTGGCCTCCCCTCTCCCGGATTAGGTTGTCTGGGCTCAGGGAATTGGGGAAAGAAGGAAGGATGATTTTGGGGCTGGAAGTTGGGCGGATACCTGGGGAAAAAGTTCTGCCCAGGATTTGGAGAATTTCTGCCCTCCTGTGGGAAGTTGGGAGGGAAGTTCCCTGGGTTAGGTGCTTGGCTGGATCCCCCCTCTTGGGCTGGAGGAGTCCACACATAACCCAGGATGGGTCAGTTTCCCTTGTAGCGGGGGCTGACATAATCAGGGGAGTGAGTGACCCCATTTGTGGGACTACCTCCTTGGCTCCCTGTCTGTGACTGGCCCGAGGGCCTTCTGGGCTTGGCATTATTAGGTGCAGGTAGGTTTTTAGGCCCCCCCATCTCCAAATCCAAAACGGGGGTGACCTTTACCTCTGCCACCTTGGCAGCAGCAGGGGTGCTGTTGGTTTTGGGGTTTTTCTGCGCATTATTTTTATTTTCTATGGGCTTCTGCACCTCATAGATCCGGGTAGCCTGTTCAATGACCCAGTCTAGTGACCTCTTCTCGTGAAAATCTCTCACTAGCTGGGTCATGATGTATTTGGGCAAGGCATGGAAAAACGTATTGATAAATTCTCTGCTATCCGTGCGTACCCTTCTGGTGGTCTGCGCAAAAGCACGCTTTTATTCTTGCACAAACACTTGTGGGGCCTGATCCTCCCCACATTGCAAATTGTAGGCTGCCTTGCGAGCCTCTTGAGGATTTCTGTGCACAGAAAAATGTTTCAAGATGGCCGCCCTGTATGTGGACCACCTTGAATGGTTTTGATCCTCCAGCCCTGCAAAGAAACTGAAGTATTCTGGTGAGAAGGTCCATTTGACGTACTGGATGCAGCTACTGCTGTCCTTCGAATGGAAAGTCTCCATCATTTGCTCATAGAGCTCCAAGTGTTCCCAAACAAAATACTTGGCGTTCTTATGATAAGGCGTGATGATACTCCTTATTGCCTTTATTTGTTTCAATGGGTCCTTAAGCAAGGCCCTTTTTGCCTTATTGGCCTTTTGGTTTGGGTAACCCTGGTCCATTCATCCTCTGACTCAGAAGCACTGCTCCCAGAGGTGCCCGTCTGATCTTCCAGGTTTTCCCGGATTCTGTGAGCCTGGGAATGGCTGGCAGAATGTGGGGACCTGGTCTCCTGTGTCCTGTAATGCTCAGAGGAGTCTTCAGATCCCTCCTTGCTGCCAGGATTTGATGGGTACCCCCCGCTGACCTAACTGGGCAGAGGTTTTCAGGATGCCCTTAATGGGCCTACTCTCCTGGGGTTCCCCACTAAATTGCACTGTGCTTGGGTGCCCATACCCGGATGCCCGCCCATCCATTCCTGGGAGGTACTGGCCTATGAGCCCCATACTTCTAGCTGGATAGTAATCTGCCATCCCTGTGGCCCTGGGCTCATGTGCGCGAGGGGACATGGGGGTGGCAGAGTCCAGGGACTGGGAGAGATGAAGGCCTCTGGTACTAGGGCTCCTGAGGGTATGCTCAGGAGTTTCTCTTTCCCAGTGAACCTCATCTCTATCCGCCCCTGTTCCCTGTTGCAATGCAAGAGCCTGCGCTTTCAGTTCCTCAGTTAAGGCCTTACTAGACTCTATCAGTCTCTCCTGCATCGCTACCTGTTGCTGGAGCCTATCATTGTGCTGGCAGAGAGCCTCATTCTCTCTCTGTGCCTCCTGATTGGTCCTGGAGTACTGGGCCAGTCTTTGCTGCAGGAGGGTTACCTCCTGAGCTGTGTCCCTATTGGCCTGCTCCTTTCTTGCCAGAGCATCCTCCACCCTCCTGGTGTGCTCTAACAAGTTCTGGTGTTCTTTTTGGAGGTCACCCAGTCCCTGGAGGGCCAGGTGATTTTCTTCCATTTTCCTTTTTTAAGTGGCAGACTTCCTGGCCTAACGTATCCCTTTCCTGACTAAGAGCCTGCATCTGTGCCGCCAGGTCGTCCCTTTGCCTTTGGAAGGCACCAGCTTTCTGGCGCTCCTGGTCAAACTCTGCCTGGGTATTCAGGTCTTTCAAAATCAGTTTATTGCTCTCTGCCTTCACCCTATCTAGGTGGCTTTGCAGGGTGACTACCTGCTCAGCACATGCCCTATTGAAGTCTAACTGTTGCTCCAGCTTTTTCTGGCTCTGCAGTAGGGAGTCCAAACCTTCTTGGTACTCCTTCTGCAAGGCCAGAAATCTGGTATCCTGGTCCGCCTTTTCCTGTTGCAGCACATCCATATCCTCCTTTATTTTAGTGATGTACTGTCTGCTGTCCTTTTCTGACTCCTGGCTCCTGAGCAGCCTCTGCTCAGAAGAGTCCAGATCAGATTGGGCCTTCTCTAACGACATCTGTTGCCTATTTGCCAGATCTTGGCCTTCAGCACATTTATTCTGTATGGCTCCCATATATAGTATGGATTTTGTAAATGTGTGTCTGTTCCCTGTCCCCTGTGTACGTGATGATATGGCCGGTAGACCATCAAGTAACGTTGTCATAATTAAGGTAACACAACAAAAGGAGCCCAAGAAATGTGGGTAGGACTAAGAGGTCAAATATGATATATGTTTTATATAAAATTCACTTATGTATTGTTATGGAATGTCTCTCCTTTAGAAAAGAATTTTAAAATAACTATGTAATGTACATATGGTTATGTGTGAAGTAATGTCATTCCCCTGTTTCGAATTTGTAGATCAATGATGTCCCATCCTCATCACATAAAAGACCAAGTGTGAAGAAATCATATGTCCTGAAGATGGCCACAATATCTATCTCGAAATAGACATTTGAGGAAATGTCTGATTTTTGTATGGGCCGAAACATGTCGACAATTTATACCTCAGCTAATGTCTAAATGAGTGACAATATAGCTTATGAATTCTTTCTAAGAATAGGGTCATTGGTTGACACATTCATATATGTATTAATGTATTTTATGTCTTTTTTTAGCCTTTGGTATCTTTTGATACATTGATGTAGGAATCGATTCTGTCTTTTTTATATTTATATAAATAAAAGTATTTGCTAACATTTTCCTGTGGCGAATGTTTTTCTCCTTCTAGTCCCCCGTGCTCCACTAATAGTGATGTTTGTGTGTCTGGTGTAAATATATGTGACTATAGTATCCTGATTTCTGTCAACTCTGGAGCTAGAATAGTAAGGGGTAATTAATTCTCTGTACCTTTTGGTACTTCCTGTTTTTCCCATATATAGGTACAAATATGCCGCTATCCTGGCAATCTTATTATGTTCATCTTTGGCTTTAGGGGCCATATATAGTTCACTCAGGGCCACATGTAGGGGACCCTGATATCTCCATATGTATGACCCTGTTTCAGTGACCTGTTGCGCGATTGCCTGCAACCAGACCGTTTGGTCCTGATGAGTCCACTCACCTCTCACAAATAGCTTATGTAAGAAGTGCTCTCTGGCTATTTTGATGTCTACCAGTGTCGTCATTCTGGAATTTGAGTTCCTTCCTGACTTACAGAAGTTTGTATTTTATTTTTTCAAAACAGACCATTTCCTTAGAGTGTTCCTTTGAGGAGTGCTTTACAGCGTAACACAGCGTGGTGATCCGACCGGATGTATGTCTCCTGTCAGTTAGCACACTGTATTAATCTGCACAAGTGATAGATCTAACCCAGAATCTCCAGCTACGAGCCCCCACTTTGTTAAGCGGCTTTACTTCAACACTACAGCTAAGTCAATGCCTAGTCTGGGATGCTGAGGGAAACCCTTATTGATATATTTTTAGGTCCAGTTCATGTACTCTGGATGACAACCCTTATATAACACCCCTCTCTTAGAATCCCCCTGACCCACTGAGCCAAGAAGTAGGATTGCTTTGCAAATTAAAAGGTTTACTTGAAAAATTAAACAATAGATATATATCACACTTTTATAATAAATTAATATCTGATAGTACACTGAGACATATGATGTGGATCCACAATGGGTAATGTTACAGTGGTACAATTGATTACTTAGGAGTAGTATAGAGGATGAGGTAGCTGAAAATGCTTTATGGTTTCAAGGAAATGCAAGGTGGAATAAAATGCAGTACAGCAAATAAACTTGATATGATTTCAACCAACAACAATGTAATCACTTTTTCTCTGGCAATTCACCCCCACCCTTTGCAATGTATGAAATGGAAGGAGATGGAAAGAGGAGCACACAGTTCTCAGGAATGCAATCAAATACAATACGAAATTCAGTTCCCCCCCCAGCAAGCTTAGAGGAAACAGGTAGAAGTTTGAAACACAGGCCCAAAATACTTAAAAATGTGATGGCAACGGATGGGAAAATGTGCTAACTGATTTTAATTCCCTCTAGAGATTCAGGGTGAGTGAGAGATGCTTGTTGGTATGAGTTCAGGCTCACTTTAGCAATGCTCTATGAGTTATTAAAAGGTCGCAAACGGATTTTAACAAAGGAAGGAATGGAGCTGCTATTTTGACAAGTGAAGAAATTGAGCCAAATCGCAAATCGCGGTAAATTTCGCGAGTGCGTAAATCGCGATTGCCGTAAGAGTATAAGGAGTAGGAAGTCGGTTCAAGGACAAACTGTTCCAGAGATACGGACGATTTAATAAAGGTAGATTTTCGGATTTAAAGTAAAACTCAAAATGACAGGTGACAGCTTGCAGCTGCAGAATCGACAGGTGACAGTTGTGCAGCTTTAAAAATGACAGATGGCACGATTTCTAGGAGGCTGTTCTAATTTGGTTAAAATAGTTTGGATTAGATTATTTTAACTAAGAGATTGGGTTCTGCACAGTTCTGGCGGATACTCACTCCTAATTTTGAAATCAATGGGCCTCGTCACGGATCTGGTCAACACGTCCAGCGGCGGTTCTGTATGCTCGGCGGGTCAATCAGGCACCTGTTCTGCTGACAGCGATCCGGATCTCTGGTTCTGCTGACAGCGGTCTGGGTGTGGTATGCGGTTCCGGCAAAAGTTTTTGGCAAAGAATTCAAACAGCTCGCCCGGCTGTTGAATAGTTTGCAAAAGATTTTGAGGACTGCTAACAAATACTTTTGCTTGCAGTGGGCCTTCTTGGTTCAAAGTTCTGTAGTCTCTGTTTAGCTTGGAAGTCTGAGTGTTGGATCTCTGGATGTGAAGTCGTCGGTCAGCATGCTCCGCAGCAAATGGAATTGAATATCCCCACCTGTCCCAGCAGTCTCTTTTTATGTGTTTTAAAAAGTGGGTGGAGAGGCTAGCATCACTAAGCCTGCCCCTCTCTTGATTTGATAGGTCAATAGATTCTTTTGTCCCTGATTTTGGAAGGGATAGTGTGTCAGAGTGATGTCATTTTTATGACCTGCAGAAATGACACTCCCCTGGTCAATGTGCACACAAATCTATTCCTGATCCAAATACATATTTCCCAGGTACACAGTTGTTTTACATCACATACACACATCATATATTACTAAAGATAGTCCCTGTCCCGACTCTGGCGTTTCTGGGAGCTTGCATTCAAAAATGGCAACTTATTTTCGATTTTAGTGGGTTTTGCAACATTGGTTTTTCATCAAAAATTATACAAAGGTACATTTCCCTTCCACATATATCCCAGTAACTTTCCATGTCCCTAGCTTAAATACAGTGTCTACAATATTCATAATTAGCGGGGTTTTGCCCCAGAACATGGTACAAATTGGAGTTTGGACTCAAATCGTGAGGGCATTTTCCATACTAAGACTCTCAAAGTTGTACTTTCCTGTCATTTGGTTACAATAAGTTATCACTGTTTCTATAAAATATATATTTGTTGCAATTCAACTCCCCAAAGTGTTTGGGTCCGCCTCCAGAAGTCTGGGTGGGTCAGTGATCACATGTCTCTCCTTGCTGGCAGAGGGCTGTTGACAGGAAACACTCAAAATTAACATACCCTATTCAACTGAAAGGGGCTATTGTCTCTCTCCTCCAGGCTGAAGGGGAAACCCCCTCCCTCTCACTCAGAACCGCCATGTGATATCCTGCCTCCTGTGGTGAGTCTCTGGGGTGTTAAGAGTTCTCAGCCTCTTGGCCTCTGGGAACAGCAGGTGGCTAAGATTTTCAATTAACCAACAAGCTTTGAAGTCCCTGCCCCTCTTGCAACTCCTAAATACAGTTTCCCTGTCAGAGGTTAGACCGCTAGCGCCGCATTGGGGAATTTGTCGGTACTGCATCCATTTTTGAGTTGTCTTGAATTACTGCATTTCAATAGAGTGGTCTTTTGCTTGATAGTATAGGACCCTTGCTTAACATTGTTTTGATGGCATCCTTACAGTAGAGTGGTGATGTGCAACCCCTCACAAGAAGGTTGTATCTTTGGAGTGGTCTTGTGCCAACTGCGCCGTTCTCCTGGATTATGGCGTGAATGTGGGTGGCGACAGCTCATCCCCACATCCACCCAGTCTATTGATTTAGTTTGTTCTGGGATAGAATAGTGGGCGGCGACAGCTCATCCCCACATCTAGCCAGTCTAAGGATTCAACATGGGTCAAAACCCTTGACAGTTGGCAATTAATTTGACAAGCAGGGTTCGTTCTACTATGCAACAAATGAAAAACAGCTAAACAACTAAACAACTAAAGTGGATCAGCTAGTTCATATATTCACACTGACCTCGACCTAAGACTCAAGACTCAGCAAGGGCTCCCACACCACACACGCAGCTTGGTTTTAGGGAGAGCTGTGAGCACGACCCATGCAGGGGGAGGGCAGTGGAGCACAAACAAGACGGAATTCGCAGAGCTAGAAAGTGGACAGGAAGTTCAATCGACCAGTGGTGTCGGCTCAAAATCCACTGCCAAGGGTATTGCGTGCACAAGACACGTTAACCCCTAACAGGGGGGTAGACGGAGGTGCTCTCAGGTGTGCTGCCCCCGCTGCCGTGAGCCGTCGAGCCAGCGAACAGCAAACTTCTGAGCGCACTTTCGTTGGGCGCGCGCTGGTACGCGCAGGCTCCTAATTTGTAGCTCTTACCACTGGGAGGGCGAGCTTCTTAATAAACAACTAAAAGCAAGGAAAAACAGTGGAATTAGTCTCCAATTATAAGTATAATAGCAGTATGACTAACAGAACTTACTAATAGTTCAAAGGGAAAAAGTCCAGAAGTGTGATGACAGGTTTGTGGAAACAGAGAAATTGATATGAGGCCGGGAAGCCCAAAGGAAACACACCACACAGGTTACAAAGAACATACAAAGTGCTTTATTCAAAAGCTACAACAATTACCAAAAAGTCAATTGACAAACGGATAGCTATTCGGCCCTCAGAGTAACAGAACAAACTATCAACGGTAGTTCGCTGTGTTAGTGTGAGAGACCGTACATTGGGATACTTATGCTTTTATACTTTTTTATCCAGCTCTGGCCAACCCCCTCGCGGGTTAACCATTCTTAGGACCAGGCCTAGAGTTCGTTGCCAGGTCAATCCCATAATGTATGCATTTCGATCAGTTTCGCTGATACAGTTGTTCATTTACACATAGGTCAGGGATAGGACAAGGTCTCAGTTCGCGACCCCAACAAGTGGCCTGCAGGCATATTATTCATTCATGTATGCGGCGGTCACAACGGCCAGAATCCCACTCGAAATGTCATTCGGCCTCCATTTTGATGTTCAGGGTGACTTCCACATTGCAAGAGAACCTAAAATGGCGGCTAAATCCAAGATGGCGATTTACACAGTACATTAAGGTCAAGACCTTGCCGCGGAATCTATTTACACAATGTTTTTAGACAACTTGGCGTAGGCCAACACACATTCAAACAATGCGATAGGAGGTATAATATTATTTCGATTCCGACAGGGTGAGTGTGCTCAGGTCGGACGGAGTCTCCCAGTGAACAGCACACTTCTGAGCGCCCTTCCATGGCATGCAGGTTCCACATTTGTAGCTCCCAATGGGGGGCCGGGGCTTCAGAATAAACAACTAAAAGCAAGAAAAAACTGTGGACTAAGGCTCCCATTATAAGTATAATAGCAATTATCAGTGTGTCTGAGGTTACGACTAACTGACCTTACTAATGGTTCAAAGGGAAAAAGTCCAGAAGGGTGATAACAGGGTGAGTGTTCTCAGGTTGAACAGAGTCTACCAATGAGCAGCACACTTCTGAGTGCACTTACGTTGCGCGTGTGCCGTTGCGAGCAAGCTCCAAATTTGTAGCTCTTCCCATTGGGGGCGGGGCTTCAGAATAAACAACTTACTAATGGTTCAAAGGGAAAAAGTACAGGAGAGTGATGACAGGGTGAGTGTTCTCAGGTGAGACTGAGTCTCCCAGAGAACATCCCACTTCTGAGTGCACTTCCGTTGTGCGTGCACCATTGCGTGCAGGCTCCAAATTTGTAGCTCTTCCTACTGAGGGGGGGTGGGGCTTCAGAATAAACAACTGAAAGCAAGGAAAAACAGTGTAATGAGGCACCCATTATAAGTATAGTAGCAATTATCAGTGTATCTGAGGTTATGGCTAAAGGACCTTACTAATGGGTCAAAGGGAAAAAGTCCAGAAGGGTGATAACAGGGTGAGTGTTCTCAGGTCGGACGGAGTCTCACAGCGAACAGCGCACTTCCGTTGCCCGTGCGCCATTGCGAGGAAGCTCCAAATTTGTAGATCTTCCCACTGGGGGGACAGGGCTTCAGAATAAACAACTTACTAATGGTTCAAAGAGAAAAAGTCCAGAAAGGTGATGACAGGGTGAGTGTTCTCAGGTGAGACTGAGTCTCCCAGTGAACAGCCCACTTCTGAATGCACTTGCCTTGCTCTTAAAATTTGTGGAGGTGAATGAAGCAGAGGTTCTTGACATATTAATCAGGATAAAACCCATTATCTGCAAGGGTATATTTACCCTGCCAAAATAGTCAACAGATGTCAAACAAGCATGGATCACCGCTCTTCTAAAGAAGCCATCATTGGATCCTTGTGTGGCGGGTAACTATTGCCCGATTACAAACTCCCCCTTTCTCCTAAAGATTAGCGCATGGTCAAATCCAGGCATTCCTGAGTACATATAATTTACTAGGCCCTAAGCAATCAGGGTTTCAGAGTGCGCATAGAAATCAATCTAACTTACTAGATGTTAAAACTAACATTCTTCAATATATGGATAAGGGCAAAGCTTCATTTCTGATGCCCTTAGATCTTATGGCCGCTTTTGACTTGGTAGATTATTCCATTTTAGCCAGCAGACTACTAGAGTAGATTCTGCAAACCAGGCCATATCTTGAAGCGTCAGCTGTGCCACTCTGGCTAGGGCTATCATGGACTAGGCATTGGGAAAGGAGAAATCAACCGCCTACAAGTTGTTCAAAACAACGCAGTGAAAGTTGTGGTAGGTCTGTGCAAAATTGAACATGTGTCAGTAGCATTGATATCACTACACTGGTTGCCTATATCAAAAAAGGTCATATTTTGTACCCTATGTATTGCACATTCATGCCTTCATGGACATAGTCTGTCTTTTCTAGCTGCACAGCACAAATGGCTACCAGACAGACACAGCCTCAGATCAAAGAACACAGGTCTGCTACACATCCGCAAGGCAAAATGTTCTCAGGTAAAAGATGGATGCTTCCCAACCTCTACACCACGGCGTTGGAATGCCCTTCCCCCTGAACTGAGGATATGTCCTAGTCTTCCCAGTTTTAAACACAAACTGAAAACGTTCTTCTTTGAATGAAACAGAGCTCCTCCGTGCTGTGCCTGATCATTGATCCCTCTTCTGATTTTATATGTTCTTTAGAAATTAAATAAATGAATAAATACATAAATGGTAAATAAAACTATTGTTCATTTTCAATTAATATAAAAACTGTATTTATGCTAATATAAAACCTTCAATTTACTACAAAATACAACATCCATGGCAGTTGCAGTCAGTGGTAGAAGTGTACCGAAAAATAGTAGTGCAACTGTGGTCTCTGCAGGGAAGAGGGTAGGCAGAAGCATAGTGCAACATGTGACAAGGTGTTGCAGCTGTGACATTGCATTAGTCTAAGTGACTAGTAACGAAGGCTCGTATTACAACTTTGCACTTGCACAGGGACATGATTGGGCAAATCGTCTATATAGAATGGTGAATATGGTCGTAAAAAGTAGAGGAATGGTAACCAGAAAAAAATAAAAGTAGTGGAACACTGCTCCCAACCATTCCCGCTCACTTCGATCACTGGTTGCAGTTCTTTAAGTAAAGCTTTACAAGAAGTTGTGTGATTCCATGTCACAATCTGACACTAGGTTTAGCACAATTGAATACAATTAAATCACCCACCCAACTCATATTAAGCTCAGATGGGTAGTGATGTTTGATGTTCCACTGTTGTTCCCCAACACCTTTTTCAAAAAATAATTCTCAATAGAGTCAAAAGAATGTATGGCTGCCATGCACCATTCCATTGCCACATAACATATTTTGAGACAATATTTGGATTATACATAACTATGACAGCTTTGGTGGAATGGCAAACTGTTTTGATATAAAGTGATACAATTGACACTAGTGAGTGTCTCATTTTCTGTTTAGCCATCTTCACCTGTTTATGTCAGTTCCGATTTTATGAGGAGCACATACCTAGGTGTATAACTGTCAACTGCTTCCACGCTATCTCACTTAACCGTGAAACTCCATTTAAGCTTCGATGTTTGGCCCAACATTTTTACTTTTTGATGTTCCTTCTTTGATTTTCAGATGGCACTGCTTCATAATTTGAATAGCTAATTTAAATGCTAAGGTATGCTCAAATTTGGCCAAGATGACATCATCAGTAAATAATAATTAGGTACATTGGACGGCCTTCGTTTTTTGGACATCAGGCTGATTGAGCACAGTCATTGATCTAAAATAATATGCAGACTACAAGGAAGATGACCAATACAGATAACTGTTGTATCCTCTATTGACAGGAAAAGACTTTGATCCTTATTACAAGTTTCCTTGAATGATGCCAGTGATACCGTCCATCCGGTAGTAGCATTAACGGCTACTGGAGTGACGGAATCACTGGCACATTGCGAGTCCGCGGACAAGCACGCCCTGCAATTCTGGAAACACTAGTACTGGCCTGACGGTAACACCATCAAAAGAGAGAAACGACGGTGCTACCATGAGAAATCATGTCAGTAACAGTAGTTCTGCCCCCAATGTGACAGAGACACTTGCAGCGTTGCTTCTGGTACCGGAAACACTGGCAACAGTAACATCAGCACCAGAAACAAATTGGCCATTTTGGAAAGCTTGATCCCTTTAAAATTGGGCATTTCCTGTTGCCATCCGTTCATGGTAACACCACCAGGATGTCTGGAGGATCCAAAACTAGGCTGCTTAAAGTCTGGCTCTGCATGGCATGCCTTGCTTCTCGGAGGCAGAACTGACGCCACTTATGGACTGCATAGTGGCGAATGCCGAAACACTGTTTGGCCAGGACAACTGGCGCACCAGCCAATGCCGCAAGTCAGCCATATGGTAGGGGGTAGCCAGTAAAGTAACAGGAGTGGGACGCCTCCCCTGAACTTCGAAAGACTGCCGCAAGAGGTGGGATGACCTGCGGCTGTGGGTGAGCAGCCCACCGCTGTGAGTCCATGGCCACAGGAGGCGCGACGGTCTCCCCATAAAGGTCATGACTTGGGAAGATGGATCAGTTCGATAATGCATTCTGAGGGGATCAAGGGTGATGGAGGTGCTGAGGCCGAAGCAGGGACCCAAGGGGGTGTCATTGAGTACAACAAGCCACACCTAAATGCCCAGCACCACATAAATTGTGCACACACAACATATCAGGGAAATGTGTCCAAGGAAAGTGGTACTAAGTGTGACATCAACATCAAAAGTCAATGTGCACACATAGATGGCAGGGGTCAGGGTCCATGTAAGCCATGCAATAGCATCATACACAAAAAGCATCCATGCACATGAGGACTGGCCATGTGCACAATGACATGACTGGAAAAATTGCACATCCTCAATGCACACACAACAACAAGCCACTGTGCCATGAGCTCAAACAAAATGGACTCACACGTCACATGCATGCATGCATGCATTAATGCACAATTCACCCCCAGACATCTTGTCCAGGCCAGGGAACATGCAATGTTGAATTTGTGCAAGTGCATTAATGTCACACACCAGCATCTAACCGCTTTGTCATCTCACCCTAATAGGCACATCCAATGACAAAAAGCAGAATTGGACCATCCTCAGGCTATTTGAGATCCAGTCGGGCTGCCCTACAGCCCACCCCCACCGCCTCGAAGGCAACACTTGTTCCACTGACGCAGGCATCAGGCCAGGACCAACAGGCAACACCAGATGCCCAGGCAGCAGGCCAGGACCAACAAGCAACACCACAGACCTGGGCAGCAGGCCAAGAACAACAGGCAGCACCACAGGTGCAGGCAGCAGGCCAGGGCCAACAGCCAATACCACTGGCCCAGGCAGTGGCACACCCTAGGCGCATACACAAAGCACCTATCATTCATAAGCCCCTGTCTACTAGCCGGCGCTGTGCCTGTGGCCTGGGCCGCACTACATCAGCCCTCAATCTCCTGATACAGAGGGTTTGTGAGGACAATGACGGGGTGTCAGCTCTTGCTGAAGCACTCTCCCTGCATGCTAAGCAGGAGTGCATGGGGGCTCAGGGATCAGATCCCCCTCCAGTACCAACCCCCCTGCGAGCTTGGTGCAGAGGCAGAGCAGTCCTAGTTGCCGCTCACAACAACTAACGGGCACACCAGCCCAGGGCAATGGTTGTGCCATGAATAGGCACATTGCGTGAGACTGCAGACTTTCACATGAGAAACTTTGATGTTGGGGTGTGTGGAGAGGGGCTGGTTGGTGTGGGGTGGTGGGTGTTTTTTGTGTGGGGAGGGGTTTTGGGTGTGTGGGGAGGGTGTGGTGGGTGTGTGGGGGGAGGGTGTTGGGTGTGTGGGAAGGGGGTGGTGGGCATGTGGGGAAGGAGTGTTGGGTGTGTGGGAAGGGGGTAGTGGGAACAGGGTTTATTTAATCTGTAGACTGAAGTTCATTTCTATACATTTATTTTGTCACTTGCAACAATGAGTGAACAGTCCTTATTCATGTCTATGACTTTTATTGAATGAGCACATTGAATTCAGTAATGTAGCAAGGGTAGTGCACAGTGTGGTGGCCTCAGAGGAAGTTGTTTATGAGTTCTTGTCAGACAATACGTCCGTCCCTGGAGTCCATGTGCAGGTGCTGTTTCGCCATCATCATCAACTCCGCCCTCTGGTGGTGGCATGTCCAGGTCTGGGGCCAGGGCTATGTTTTGTCTGATGCAGATATTATGCAACATTGCATCAGTGAGGACTATCTGCCCCACCTTCTCTGACGTGTAGATAAGTGCATCTGCTAAATGATGTAGGCATCTAAAACATGCCTTCAACAGTCAAAACATCTGCTCTATGGTTTCCCTGGTTAACACATGGGCACCACTGTATGCCATATCCTCTGGTGTTTGCGTGCGGATCTCTCAGCGGGGTCATTAGCAAAGGCAGTAGTGGATATCCGGAGTCACCTGAAAGGGGGGACACAACAGGTTAATATACCTGCTTTGTCTCTTTGTAGGGAAACTCATCATCAACATCATCTACTTGTATTCGATTTAAAATCTTCAGGTTCCAAAACACATAAATACATCATCAATACATATCAAATACAATACAATATAGAAAGGACACAAGTCAAGGGAAAGGCATGAGATGGTAATTCCAAGCTGTTACAAATAGCACATGTTGCTCAATCCTTGTCCGGTGCAAATCCAGCTATATTAGGCATGTTGGAGGAAGAAGCCCCTTTTTATGGTTTTTCATCCCTTTGTAGGTACTGCAAGGTTGAAGAAGTAAGGGATCGACACAATACAACTTTATTAACTAAATGAGGGTTGGGGAAAACCTAACTGTTCGTAATAATAGGAGGGGTTTCCCTGCCTCAAACAATAATCTAAGGAGGCTGTCAGAATGTCCAAAGAAAACAAAGTCCACCATCATGTCAAACCTATTTCCAGCCCTTAGACTAGGGACTCAAACTAAGGTTCAAGGTGATCTTCCTTGGCCCAAAAGAATGCCTTTCTCTTGCTGGATGTGGGTTTTTTAAAGTTCCTTTGGATCCC
This sequence comes from Ambystoma mexicanum, assembly GCF_040938575.1. Taxonomy (NCBI): domain Eukaryota; kingdom Metazoa; phylum Chordata; class Amphibia; order Caudata; family Ambystomatidae; genus Ambystoma; species Ambystoma mexicanum. The sequence continues at coordinate 1,226,667,781 of NC_090930.1, read as the reverse complement.
ATAAAACTAAGTTCAAATGATGGAAAAGCAAACTTGGATGTGCAACCCTGAGCCAAAAAGGTTGCCGAGTCCTCACACAGCCCAGAGAATGTCTCCCTTCTCTTGGTATTCCAAAATGTTCGCAAACACCAGTGGGAATGACGCCCTTCCCCTGATTTCTCTTCTGCTTCTTCAAAGTGCAAAGAAAGTATCTCCCTTCTCTTTGACTGGCATAGTGTTCACAACTACCAGGGGGATGATTAATGTCCTCTGGCTCTGCTTCAGCTTCTTCAATTGCCAAGAGAATGACTCCCTTCACATGGCTTGGTAAAATGTTTGCAAAGCCCAGAGGGAATGCTTCCCTTCCCCTGGTTCCAGCTTCTCGTCACAGTCAGCCTGGATCCAAAACTGCCAGGTACTGTGACTATGAAGATCTCCAATGATGTAATCCTTATATGAGTGCAAGGCCAAACTAGCCTTTCTGACTTATTTTCTGCTTTCTGCAGTACTTGGTATACTCCCATGCCAAGTATCATAGGGTGGTTTTGAATATGTTAAAGTTCTCTCGCCTCTGTCAGGGTCCGTCCCTGTCTTCTGGGTTTTGCTCACACTTCCAGGTTCTCCACTTCTTGGAGCTCCTGCACTTCCCTGACAAACAGAGTAGCTTATTTCCTTATACACAATGGTCTTGGGTCGTCCTGGGCACCTGCGGTCTGCTGTGGGGCTTCCCCGACATTTGTGGTTGATCTGCAGTCTGCAGCAGCTCTGCAGACAAAATCTTCCCATGTTTATGGAACGGTCCTTCCACTCTGGACCCGCTCCGCTTCTGCTTACCCCCGCCTCAGCAGCTCGTCATTGTTATTCGTCCTCTCATGTCTCCGCTTGCTCTCGCGGCTCCTCCTGGGAGGGCTCAATGCCATTCCCAGTCCTTCCTCTGTTTTCATACTCACTGTACTTCAGATTGTCCAGATTGACTAGACAACACTGTTTGTACTTGTGCGGTATTCCCTATTACTCTGCACTCCTTCTTGGTTTCAGTTTCCCAGTCACTGTATTCAGATGCGTATTCATGGTTCTCTCTCATCTCAGTGTGAGGTAAAGAATGGTATTTGTACAATAATAATAGAGAAGGGAGGGATTGGGTTTCCCTGAATAGGGTAAGAGGATAAGGGAGCAGATAAGGGGGTATTTGCATACCGTGTTCTCCCTGTGTCATCATCCCTCCTCCCATAAGGGATTTCCCCACCCATGTGATCCTCCCACAGTGCACCAAACCCAAGGGGACTGTTGGACTTTGGCTGCGCCGACCTGGCCCTATGGGAGGGTTCCCCCCCTATGGGAGTAGGGACGAGATTCATGGACTCATCACAGTACCCTCTAGCTGATCCCAATCAAGTTTTAAACACGTATTGCCAAATATGTGTCCAATTTCTGGAGGTTTGGTGGTATTATGTAAGCCAAGGTCACATTGATTAATCAAATGATTGTTTCTTGTACATTGATTAAGTTGATTGATGGTAAATGGAACGTTTTATGTAGCTCTACTAAATACTGATGCATTTGTGGCACCCCCGGATGTAGTCCTATGATCAGGACATACGCTCCCTTATTTAAAAGGTGTGCATAGATGCTGTTTCTGTCAGTGAGAGCACCACATAATTGTATCACAGTTAAAGATTTGAATCCATTGTCTTCCAATGGTAAGCCTTCTGTTCAATGTTCATACATGACATAAACCTACTGGAATCAATCAAGCTTAGTCTTAGATGTAACTCATACATCTAGTTCTACTCGCTTTCTTGATTTTCTATGTTTTTGATGCCCTCATTTTGAATTCTTAGGTGCCTTTAAACCTTTGAAAATAAGGGTGTCCCAAAGGGGGAATTATGTATTCCTTCAATTAGTAAGTCTAAGCTTCCAATGTAGTCCTTTTTTTTTGCCATATTGCATATTTTTGGAAGGCGTCTGATGCCTGGAATCCGATGGGGGTGCAGTTGGTAAAGCACTGTTCATTGGATTGTCTTTGGTCTAGCAGAGACTCTTTGGTGATTATTCAGGCTCATTCATTTTTGCTTCGAATGCCTCTACTGCTCTGCTCTTTGGAAGAATATGTGATATTTAGGAAGATATACTATGAGCTGTGGTATCGAGGAAAATGTATTATGAGTTGAGCAGCATTCAATACTGTCCATTTGTGGATAGGGCAGGCCGTGAAAGTGTTATCAGGTGCAATGCTGTAGACCATACATCTTGCCTCACAACCTGTGATTCACTTATGAGGTGAATGGCATGCATTGCTATTTTGTATGAAGCGGTGCTGCATAGACGCTGTAATTTTGTAGGCGTTTGTGGGTCCTGGAGAGTTTAGGTCCTGCAAATGGCGCTGCTGTGCTCGTGCAGTGCGTTGTGGGTACTGCAACCGCGTGCGTTTCACAGGATGAGGCATGATCATTGTTGCCAGTATCATAGAGTCTGGTCCTGGCATTATGGATGGGAAGGACTTTTGTGCTTTAGAGCCTACAGTTTCGAGCACCTGGGGTACTTTAAAGGTGAGCATGTTCTTTATGGGCTTTTGAAATGTCTGAAATTCTGCTTAATATGCACCCACCCGTCTCCCCCCCCCCCCCCCCATGGTCTTCAATACTCCCGGTGGTGATGAAGTTTTCTAGGTAATAGTCCTGTGAAATGTTTTGTTATGGAAGCGAGACTTACATGCGAGTGTGGAAAGACAGACCATATTCCACAGGCCAGCAGAGTGCAGGGTAGACAGGGGTGTAGGGCAGCTGGTGACAGTGCTTAGGGGTAGAACATATCAAAGACAAACAATATATGGTAAGTGCAAGAAAAAAATGCTTGAGGTATTGGAATGATTTTATTTTACAGTTGAATGCAGTAACTTTGAACGAATTGCAGAATAGCAAACGCATACGGAGGGGTTTCAAAGGTCTCTGTGGAGTACAGAATGTCTTCTTTGGAATAATTTATGTTTGCAAATGTGGCATCAGAAAAATCAACGTTCGAGTTCTATGTATCTAGTTCTATAGTTTCTATTTTTTTCTTTTCTGAGTCAGTTTTTGAACCTTCTGAAAGAAGGAGAACTTCCTTTGCTTCTAGAAGTGTTCACAATTATTGTATAGAATGCAATCTGCCTGACATTAGGGCCATCGCATTATTCCTTTTGTGCTATTATTTTCTATATCTGTCTGTGTGTTCTGTTTAGGCGTTTCATGATAGAGGTGATCAACTTCTTTCCTTCTTCCTTATTACTTTACTATATATATAGTAAGGGAGGGTACAGATGGTTTGGATATTTTAGTCACTGATGGAAAAAAAATGTAGATATATTTGTTTAACGAAATAGTTGCATGGCTTGAATGCATTTGGCCTAAAAATATTGTGAGTACAATTCTGAAAATACTTCTGCCTACCTAGAAGCATACATGTACATTTAGCATGTGCACTCACAGCAGCTCCCGTTTATTCAGGGCGCGGGGGCACTGCCCCTCCTTAACTCCCCAGGGAGTACCGAGAAAAGAGAAAATGTCCTATTTGACCTCTCTGTATTTCTTTTGTTGCGGGGTGATGATGATGGGCGCACGTGCGCCTCCTTCTCACTTGACTTGCAGAGCCCGCAGACGGGGCGTGTCTGCTTAGAGCCTCACTCAGCCTCGTGCGTGGTTCGGACATGCTTTAACTTGTGGACCGACCGAGGAGTCCAACTTAATGGTAAGTAGTAATTGAGTTTAGTTAGATGATCCTATCAGTGTGGAAGTGTTGTTTATTTCTGCGAGCGTTTTTGAAAAAAAGCTTTGCAAATCAGGCCAAAACGAGGTAATTGCCGTTGAATGCATCCTTCTGATGCACGGTATTTGCTTGTGTCTTTTGCATCAGACAGATAGCTAGTTTAACCATAGCCTCGCCATGTCGATTATCAAATAGTGTTTTTCTGGATTGTCTGAAAGTGCTGGGTTTTAACTTCCATTTCTGTAAATGATTGTGTTTCAGCGTTCAGTGAAGCAGCGGTCAGAATTAATCAAGTGTCTGTCACTGTGCAGCTGCGCCACCAAGCTGTACTGCACAGCTGGACTACTGCTCCATGAGGAATCACCAGTAATCCAGGCCAGCCGCGGTACGGTCTCCCACTCCTTTCCTGGATGGCCCAGTTTTAGATGCTCACACTCTCTCTTTAGCACTGGACGGTTCTCGTCTTTTTTTAACATGCCAATCATCGCTTCACTGCCAGTGGCATGCATCATTGACTTTAACTGCACTTTCTGCAAGTTTTCCTTGATTTGAAATGGATTTTGTTTTAGTCGTGCGCATTGTGTGCCTGGGCACAATACATTATTCCCAGTTGCGATCGCTATTGCAGGCTGCCTTTCAACGCTACTTCCTATCGTCCTACATTATGGCACCTCATCAGTTTAACTTTTGAAAGGCGGCTTGCTATGACCAAAATGAGATTTCGCTTTCAAGCTCCCTAAAACCGCCAGCTCAGTTCCTCCCGACACACCAGCATTGAACTTGAACCATATCACACCACACAATGTTACAGACATGTTTGTGTTGTTTGGCGTCTGAGCTGTGTATGTATTTTCTCTGCACTGACTTCCTGACAGATCACATTATGTTGTGTCCCACACAGTGCTGGTCATTGGGCCGGCTCTCGGTGGATCCGAGATCCGGCACCAGATGTGTAGCCGGATCTCGGGATCCGACCAGAGTCAGCCGCCCAAGCCCATGAACCGCGCTGGAAACCTTGAAGAATTAAAAAGCACATGCGACGGCAGCATTGCCTTTTACCGCGGCTTTAACCGTGGTGTTTAATGCACAATGCTCGTTACATGTACAACTGATTCCTTTCAGTTGTACAGGTAGTGGGCATTGTAGATTACACACCAGTGCCAAAGCCGCGGTAAAAGGCAAAGCTGCAGTGGCGGGTGCTTTTTTTAAAACAAAATTTTTTGGGAGTTTTCCAGCATTGCTGGATGTCCACTACGACCCCGCCCGCTCTAGGGACGCCCCTCGCACCCCCCCACCACCTCCCAACTCCTCCCCGGCCCTTGTGTTGTGGGCTCCCCCACCACATTTTTTCCATTTCCGCCACTGGTCCCACAACAACGTTTTAGCCTATCTGCCTTATTTCCACATGTTCATATTTACCACGCTGGAAACTGACATTTTGGGTAGAATGCAACATGTTCCTCACATTTGTGAAGCATGCCTTTGTCAAACATTGAAACTCAAACAAGTGACCTTGTCACAAATTACCTTTGGTTATGAATGTTTAGTAGGACTTTTCTTTGCTTTCTGCTGAATTGCATTCTGGTATTTGTATTTAAGGTGCAGTGATTAATGCACAATTGTAAACTTTCTGCCTAGCACATTTCTATAAGAATGTATATATTTTTGTGAGTACTTTACCATGGTTTGTGTGCTTTTCAAGTTCCCTTTATAAAACAGAGTATTGTTGAAAGCCAAACGTGGGGGTGAAAGGATGAGAGGGCAAGTGAGTCATTAATCGAGGGGATGTTTTCCCAGGTTCTGGCCCTGTGCTGATTTTCAGGGCACAGGTCGAGGATACATGTTACGTGGGTGTACAGCGTTGGCCCACTTTTAAGGGGTTCAACACAACCCTTTTTAGGTGTTTTTGAGGCCAGCATAAATAAAAATGATCACTCAAGTGTTCGGCTACTAGGCTTTCACCCCAGGTTGTCATATTTCCAGTGCAGATGCGTACCCACACTGTTGTAGTAAATCTGAACTTGCGCCAAAAGCAGGGCTGGCTGCAGATGTATCTGGCTCATGGAGGCCCATTTTAAAATGATGCTTGGGGTCCTCTTGCCTACAGCTGGGACATCCAGTCTGGGGCACCCATGCAGTGCATATATTATAGAGATCAAGAATTGCAAAGCAAAGGGGGGTTAATAATCAGAATATCACAGGACAGGTAGGCAGCTGGGTGCTGAAACACAGACAGCCCGATTCATGGACTATATGCCCGGTTCAAAGTGAATTTGCACTGCTGAAAAGTGACTTTGCACTGCCGACACAAATCCTGATTCATGGAACTCTGCAAAGTTTAATTCTGCCGTGCAAAGTCTGGGCAAAGTCATTTTGTACTGCAAAACTGACTGCGCTGACTTTGCACGGACTTTGCACTGCAAAAATACAATTTGCATGGTTCCATGAATCAGGGTTTGTGTCTGCAGTGCAAAGTCACTTGAACTGGGCTAATATTCCATGAATCAGGACCTAAATGTCCACTGAAAAGCCAGTCATCTCTTTGTCATTCAAGATGCTAATCTAGTCAAAACCAGAGTAAAAATGCAAAGAGGTGATATGAACGCTGCTGGATACTGCAGGAGGCCTGGAAGAGGTGATAGCCTGAGGTAGCCAGTTGGTAAAGCAAGCAGGATAAGTGTTATTATGAAGCAGGACGTACCTTTCTTGCCCTTGTATGCACTTGTATGCACTTAGTCTAGCCATTTCTTATTGTGGTATGACATTTTGTTTCGGGCATCTTTGATGAAGCAAGCATGAAAAGTGTTATTATGTAGCTCGACTGGCCTTTTACTACAGCCCGTGTGGACATGTTTTCATACTTTGCATGCATTTATAATGGTAAAGCCAACTGGAGTATGTCCTTATGTGGGGATACTGCCATATATTGGTAGAACAAACATAGACATGTTTTCTCATATGATCACTACTGACATCATGCACAAAGCAAACATGAGTATGTTCTTAAGTGTATAATGTTGCTGTCAAATGTATGGGCGCAGCCATTGTGAACATTTTTTATAGTGGCACATAATGTGAAAAAAGGCATCATGAAAATGTATTGGTGAAATACTCCTGTGCACTGTTGGTAACTGTTGGTAACTTGCATCTATTGGATTTCTTTCATGAGTTACCCCACAAAACCCAATTGCAAACTGTTTGGCTTTTTACCCAATTTTTCTAAACAAAAGTGTGCTCTAAAATACACTATTTTCACCCATTATTTTTTCTAAAAAATCTGCGTGGTGTTTTGGGCTCCCTCGCTATGCTCGGTTGCTCAGCCATATCAGGGAATATTATTTTGCAACTCCAGTTAAAAAAATCACCAGCCAACACTGTGCACTCAATGTGTATTGTGTGAGAATGCTGTCCTAAAAGAATTGTTGACGTTTACCTTCTTAAAAGGGTTCTCACTGCAATGTTTTCCACTTTTTCTTTCCAATTTACCCACTTGCTTGTTCTCAGGTATCATGTACTGGCAAGTATATCTGGGTAATTGGCAAACCTACTGTGCTGTTACTGAACACGGTATATTTCTTGGTATGTAATTTTACTTCAGAAAACATAGTCAAGACAATATCAAGGTTCAATTAGAACACTTTAAAGATTTGTGGGCTGCAACAACAACCACAAGGCTTAAACCTTAGTTGCAGAGGAAATGGTGGGGGCAGACTTTGAAAGCAAAGTATAAAGAGAAAGCCAACATATTTGCAATACAGCAAAGGAAGAACTGTATAATTTTCTATTGCACTTAACATCCTCCTGTCTCTGGATGAATGAGAGCCTGGAAGGTAAATCGAAAATGCATTCCGGGGGAGATGGATTTAATTACCAGAGGAATGGAGTTTACTTAAAACATCTTTGTGGTCCTTTGATTTTGCAGCAAAACATGTAAAATGATTCAATCTCCCATGCCGCCGCCAACACATGCAAAATGTTGCATTATAATCACAAGACAGTGACAATTCTAAAATGAAGACTTTTAACAACATGCAAGCTGGGTGCGCCAAGAACAGGCTTTAAACCTACAAGTTGCCATTTCAAGAGTTCATGGGCCTCATTAGGACTCCGGCGCTAAACCATGGTGCTGTTAGCACCATGGTCCATGCCGGAGTCCGCCATGGCGGAATGGGGAATTACCACCCCATTCCGAGGTTGGTGGGGTGGTAATTCCCCATGCCGCCATGGCCCTTCCCCATTCCCATTTTTGCCCCATAGGGCTCAATGGGAATGGGGAAGGCACTAATTACGGTACCGTAATTAGCACCAAGGTCCCTTTGCGGGTCCCTACTTTAACAGCTGGTCAAATCAGCCGTGAAGGTTGGGTACCGCAAAGGGACCTTGTAATTAGGCGCTAAGTGTTTAATGGCACCGCAGCCTTTTACGGTGCCGTTAAACACTTAGCGCCTGTGTCATAATGAGGCCCCATGTCCCGACACAGGTACTGCTCATTTATATAGCCTGTGCTTACGGAAACAGATAGGCAAAATACTCTCTTCCCATGGCTATCAATTTAGCATACAAATCTGAAATGCATGTAATGGTCAGGTGACTAACACCTATATTATCCCATATTGTGGTTCTCAATGTTAGTAATTGTTCTTCATCATGTTATAGCTGCATTTTCATGTTTAATGTTATTATGCATTGTCACACTTATGTGCTAATTTATATATGCCTAATTATTAAAAATACTCAATGTTCATTAGTTTTTGTATTTAATTGTGTACATTTTCACGTATTCAACTGCTTATGAAACAGTACCAGCAACACAAAAGGCAGTTAAGTAACAAATAAGTACTGCCCATGCATAGGAATCTGTCAATGAAAACATCTGGCTGGCATGCCCGAGTGTGTCCATTATCGTACACACTGAACCTATTTGAAAACATTCAATTCTTTTCATGATGTATACGGGGAACAGAAAGTTCGATCTTTATATTCTTTATATCTTTATTTTGTTCTGTCCACAGTGATGCAGAGTCCACCTTCATCGGCAGTTTCTACCCATCTATAAGGAATTCATCTACTGGACCACTTGTTTCCGCAGATAAGGCGGAGATTTAAAAAATGTGATGTGGCTTGCTCTCCTGACTGGAAGCGCCTGACGAACTTAGTGTTGAGGAACCTGGCAGGGCAGGATGTGCTATTGGCCGTGTGTCTGGGGTTACCGCACCTGAGACATTTCTGTCCCTGCCATTCTTTCCTTGGCCCAGGTAGTCTTTTCTTTTGACTGATTGCACAGACTTCTTGTGACCCATGTTTCTCTATCTTCATCTCCTTCATGTATTGAGTGGTCTGCTCAATACTTCTCTTGAGCTCAACAGCCTGATCTAAAGACATGTCTTTGGTTAGCAACTTCTCCTGGACTCTGGGGTTATTGGTGCACCTGACTAATTGATCCCTGATTAAGGAATTAGTCAGATTCCCAAATTTGCACCTGTGACTTAATGTTCGTAGGGCAGCGACATAAGTTTCCACTTATTCCGAACATTCTTGAATCCTTTGAAAGAATTTGTGTGTTTCAAATGTGACATTTTACTTGGGCTCAAAATGTTCTTCGTGTAATAAGAGTAAAATGGTAAGAGAGACCCCTCTTTTGCCAGTACAGGTGCCGAAAGAACCATGGCAAAAAGTAGCAGTGGACTAAATGGGCCCCATTCAGGGGTTGGGCGATGGTTTCAAGTTGTTTGTGGTCATGATTGATTACCATTCAAAGTGGTTGGAGTGGCTGGCACTGAGATAGACAACCACGGGGGAACTACTATCTTTCTTTGAAGAAGTGTACTACAGGGAAGGGTTTTCAGAGATTGTTACCGACAACAGAGTCCAATTCTGTTTGGAGAAGATGAAAGTATTTTTATCACATTTTGGGATATGTCACATGCGCACGGCTCTGTATCACCACAGGGCAAATGGGTTAGGGGAATGGGCCAACAGATATTTTAAGGGAGGCATACAGTTGGCCATGAGGGCTGTACTGTCGTGGATGGAGGTTTTAAAGGAGATGGTATGAAGCTGTTGTACCACGCCCCATTCTGTCACCAAGGTATCACCATTTGTGTCATTAAAGAGGCGTCAGCCAGCCACCAAGCTGTGTCCAGGTTGGATGGGATTGTCCGGGTGTGTGAATGTGGACCGCAATGAGATTATGAACTTGATAGCAAAAGCTCAGTTTCTATACAAGCAAGATTTTGATGATGTGGCAAAGGTTAAAGAACAGGCCTGGTCCGTAGGGGACCTAGTCTTGATAAAGAATCCCAAATTTGGGCTTAAAAGTTTGGAAAGTAAATGTTTGGGCCCGAATAGGATTACAGCTATTCGTGTTGGTGTGATGATGGTGGAGGATGGTGAAGTTTGGTCCAAGGGGATATTGGTCAGGAGTGGTGCAGTGATGAGTGATGAGGTGGAACAAGAAGAGGATGTTGTGAGGGATGGTGACTCAATGAGTGTGGTTGAGGAGGAGGTGGTGCGGAACAAAGAAGGGGAGACCGACCAAAAGGAAGGATCAGGAACACTCCCATCAGGTTCAAATACTTTGATTTTGATTAAGCTGTTGGGGTATGTTTTATTATAAGGGGGAGATGTGTTGTGTATATATTCAATGCAGTTCCAGAACCAACATGGGTCTGGAACCATTTAGCAGTTACTGTTGGAGCTGAGCCGGGCTGGGTGCCTCATTTAGCAGTTACTGTTGGAGCTGAGCCGGGCTGGGTGCCTTTCGCTTGCTCATCTTGAAACCAATAAAGATATCGCTTTCACTTACCTATGGTGTCCAACCAATCTTATCAATTAGTTCTAATCAATTGTCAAATCAAAAAGGTAATATGGTTGTGCAGTTTAACTTTATCTTTTTTTTTATTTTTTATTTATAGTTACGAGGTAACTTTTACAAAACAACAGGAACATTCTTATTTTTCTCTTAACTTTTCCTTTGAACATATAGAGAAACATAGAAACATAGACAAGCACAACAATACTAACAAAGAAGTCTCAAGATTTCCATATAAATTTCATATAACAATTACGCACACAATTTCATAAAATCCCTAAAAACTCAGATCTTAAAATTCTAAGAGGCCGTATGGCTAAAAATAATGTTAAGATTCGGTTTGCAGTACGATCCAATAAAATACATATAAAAACACTCATCCATACACAGCAATTTCCTTACCAACAATACATACGGGTGACAATTATCATTTCCATCACACACCCAGTATGTTACATTTAGGGGTTGTTACATATTCAAATGCATTGCCAGACATTATATAAATCTATTTTCGTATTGTTTGACAGGGTTTTTTAAACTCAGCACATTCATTAACATGGTAAAAGTACATTGCAAGTACGTTCTATTGCATTATTTCATCTGGTAATTAAAAGAATATCATAGATTGCAGTACGTTTTTAAAAATCTTATTATTGCAATCTGTAGCTTTACTCTTTTCCCGTGCAACATATCTTGCCACAAAAGCTCCAAGTCCATTGGGGCATTTAGTATTGGGTACATGGCAACTGAAGTAGCTGATACGTTGCTTTCTTAATCCGTCTTATTGGGTCAACAAGTGCATTAGTGTCTCGCAGTAATCCTTCTGTTTACAGAACTTACAGAGCGAATAACCCCTAACGTCACAATTTCTAATATCATGTATTTCTCCCGTTCCCAAAACATTAAATCGAAATCTCATAAAGTATTGTCTCCATTCTCGATCTGGAATTTTGATTAGATATGATGCAGTTTCCCCCATCTTTTTGCTGTCATTTACAATATGGTTGTATAGGCAGGTTTTTCTGACCTCATATACTGTCCGCATGTGACAGTAATTCTTTTACTTTCACTGGGTTCCAAATTAATATATCTCTAGGAACACCCAATAGGTCCACCTAACAAGCATTAGCTTCCTCCATCATATCTCTCAGATATTTAGAAGTGGGGGCACCACTCCGGATGCCCTTCCCCATGATATCATACAGTGTAGAATCGTTGCTGATGATCATTTTCCTGTAAAGGGGCAATCTTCGCCATTCTAAAACACTCCTTAATGAGTGCAGGCCAAGTTCATACCGAATTGCCACCAGGGGTACACATTTAGGCAGACACTTCACCATTGATCTTACAAATTTGGCTTCATATAGTGCCACCTCTGATCTGCACCATAATGGAGCTAATTCTAGGCCATAACTAAATTGGGCTACGATTCGATTTTTATACAGGCGAATACATAGCATTAATGAAAATTTACCATATTTCGAGTCCATTTTCCTCACTTGTGCAGTCATTGTGCCGACCTTCGCAATTCAGGAGGTTACGGAAATTCTCCTTTTCCTTGTCCCCGAATATGGGATACCCAAGGTATCGGATTGTTGTACTGGTAGGAAGTTTCACATGGTTTAGAAACCAGATTCATCAACTATGTGCACAATCAAGTCAAAAAAGAGCATGTCTCTTGGCCCCAGTGATCATCACAAAGTTTACATTGGCTGTCCGTTTTGCAACCAGGTGAATGCAGCTATCAATCAAGATGAGACTTCTAGATGAGACTTCTAGATCCATTCAGCATCAAGCCTTTCCTGCTACTGCCCCAGTATGTTTATCCTGTGATTGACATTACTGGCCTGGCCTTACTTTGTTTCATAAATTGATGTATGGCATAAGAATTCGGAAAATGGTATGTTAAATGTCAATATAGACAAAAAGAATTGCATCAATTCTATCAGGGAATTCATTACGGTCCACTTTTTTAGTGACACAGATTGCCTCTCAAAAACAGCATACTCTTAAAGACAGTTCAAGGATTTGTATTGGTTTTATAGTCAAGGAGCTCTCTAAAGGCCATCTCTCACTCTCTCATCTAGAGGTGGGTGTTTGATCCTTAACCCAGGTGTCCCTGAACCCTTTGATGACAACTAGAGATTGGCAACCCATGTCAGTGATGATCTAAAGGAAGAACCACTCATCTATCTAAGACGGTCTCAGGGAGCAATCTAGATAGACTCTTCTAAAGTCCTGAAAATGACCAATGTTATGAAATTGGTGAATATCCGAAACTCAGGACCCATTTGATCTCACCTTTACATGCCTGACTATTCCTCTCCCTAGAGCTATCTATCACTCTTTCTTTTCTCCTCTGACATTGCTCCCGCCTACTCCGCTCACTAACATTTCTTTATCTACCTGCCATTTTTTCTGCCCCTCTGATGTTCCTCTCTCTAGTGTTGACCTCCACACTCACACCTGTATCCTCAATACTCTCTCTATCCCCACATTACAAGGTTTCAGGTCGCCCATGACACTCCTGTATAATTGTTAGCCAAATGCACACATGCATCTTAAGTTTCCTTTCAGAACTTTGCCCATACTTGGACTTTGGTCCCCAAGAGCGTTCCTACCACAAAGTACATTGAGGCCATAAAAATGGAAAAAGGTGGAATATAAATGAATAAAACAATAAAATACAATATAACACACACACACATATATATATATATATATATATATATATATATATATATATATATATATATATATATATATATATATATATATATATATATATGTAGTTATACATATATATACAGTCATATATATTACATATATACTACTCCTCCAAACTCCTACTGCTCCCCTCGCCAAAATAATACGCCTCTCCTCTACACACAATTGTTACTCCCCACTTGACACTACTACTCCCTGCTTCACACTACCCCTCTCCACAATACCCATACTTTCCTATGCAACAAGGCACCATGTAATTTCCCACATATCTCTGTCTATCACTGAATCTCAAATACATCTTGCTTAGTTTCAAGTTGTTATCTAATATGCCAGCACTCAGATTCTTTTATACAACCAATAGGCAGTGAAAGAGCACTGTATCTTCTCGACATTGCACTGGCAGCTACAGAACTTTCACAGGTTCCATCAGGAACATAGCTCAGCCACTATCCCATAATCTTCATACAATGCCTCTGACCAGAACTAATGCTTGATGTTATCTCAGATCACCCTTCACTGATTGTTCAGATAAACTTGAACTTTTCAACACGTGCTAACACAATTGATTTTCCGGCCTGCAGCTGTTATATTAAAAATAAGACAGACAAGAAAACTCATCATAATGCTGCTTAAATCTCATGGAGCAATCCCATGCTTGCACCAATGTTCAATAATTGACCCCACTTGACAGTTCTGTGAGATGTTTCAACTGACCCAACTTCCCTGTGTGCATCTACCCATGATACACATTGCAGGCTTAGGCTATCAAATGTATCCCATCCCATTTGGAAACTTTCAGATCCCTCTTCCTTCTGTTCCTGACCATGAGCATATCCTTCTGTGGTGCAAACATATGCTGCCAGTGCAGAACAATTCGGAAGATTGTAAATTATTTGACAGCTCAATATAGGCAAATAAAATTACAGGGCACCTAACAAGCCATTCATTACGATCCACTTTTCTAGTGTCACAGATGATCTTAAGAAGACACCTACTCTCGAAGACAGTTCAACGATTTGTATTGATTTTGTAGTGAAGGATATCACTAAGGGCGGTCCCTCTCTATCACTCGTCTAGAGATGGGTGTTCCCTCTTTAAACCAGGTGTCCCTCAAACCCGAGATGGCCGTGAAAGAATGGTAACCTCTGCTGTCTAAGCTCTGTCTTGTGTAACGGTGATGGTTTAAAGGCAGAACACATTATCTATCTATGCCTGGCTCAGAGAACAATCTAGGTGGACTTTATTCCAAGGTCCTCAAGATGCCTTAGGTTGTGGATATGGTGCCTTTCAGAAAATCCGGCCCCACCTGATCTTACCTTTACATGCCTGACTATTTCTCATCCTAGAGCTATCGGTCACTCTACCTTGTCTACTCCTACTCTCCTTCCTCCTATTCCACCTACCATTTTCTTTCTATGGCTGATACTTTTTCATTCCGTCCCTCCGATATCCTCTTTCTACTGTCTACTTCCATCCTCCAATCTTACTCCTCACTGTTCTCCCTATCCCCACACCCGACTATTACTACTCCCCCTCCAAACTGCTACCTATCCCCTCCCCACACAACCACTACTCGCCTCTCCTCCATGGCCTTGTGGAGTTTCTCACACATCTATCAGGCAATCCCACCTGCAGCTTGCTTGCATTCAGGAGATTATATAACTTGGTGGCATTCATATTCAGTTGGAAGACCAATAGGCATTGAAAGAGCCTCATGTCTTCTCAACGTTACACCAGCAGCTGCAGAACCACCCCAGGCTCCACCAGGACAAAAGCTCAGCCGGTATCCAAAAATCATTGTCCAGTGCCTCGGACCAGGACAGATGCTTTATGTTTCTTGGATTTTCCTCAGTTCAGATACATGAACTCTTCAACATGTGTTTTGAACTTGATGTTGCCAGCCAGCAGTCGTAATATGAAAAAAAGTTAGAAATCTCTTTGTGGTGCTGCTTAGATCTCTTAGCACGCACTGCCCTCCCATCTTTATTTAATAATTCACACTGATTATTCTCAAGGTCCCCAGAGTTTGTGATCCTTCGTCTGTTGCACCTTCAATTCGGACGATAACGATGGCCTTGTTTACTCTGTTCTACGGTCTCTCCATTCTACCATCATTGGAGTTCGCCATGGTGATGTGCTGGGCACAGACGCTCATTGACAATGCTGCGTTGCATTGCCGCTCCACTCGTTCGACAGAACCATCACGTGATTACCCCATCTGTTTCACTTGCCATAAAACGTTCCCCGCTAGCAGGAATGGTTCTTCTGCTTGAAATTAGTATCATTCATTCATTCCGACTCCACCTTTGAAGCCTTTTTTACCTTGCGCTGTGTTCCGGACTCCCTTTTTGCCCAGCGATTCTGCCTACTTACATTACTACATTATCAAACTCTTGCCTGTCCCCCGGACGGTTTGCTGTCTGTCGATAAATGGCTGTGTATTCTTGTTCGCACAGTAACAAACTCTGCTTTTCCCTTGATCTGCCTTTGCATGCTGATTCTGTTTTGTTTGCAACCTCGGATTTGCCCATTCCCACTTATGTGATTTGGATCCCCTTCTTCGCTCCCGCTTGAACAGACCTTAGCATTGGATTGCCTATAGGACAAGGCGTGCACAATTTCTGGACGCTTTGCAGCGATCCATAGTGCACCATCCTGAATCTAGCATGTCCCTCGTGCCGCTGGTGTTTAGCCCCATGCTAACATTCCCCTTTTCCCTACATTTGTTTTCCCTTCGAAATTCTTCCACCTGCAACAAACTTGATTCTATTCACACTTCCATACTTCTGGTAAGGCCCCTGCTTCTGTCTGTTATGCTCAGCATTAGGCATTCATATCACCTTGTGATCTACAGTGGAAAATAAAACACTTATACTCTTTGTGTTCTTTAATGGGAAAGAGCAGAGTTGGAGAGCTTACTTCACGTCGCCCAAGGTTAAGCAAGAAACTGTTCTATATTAAGCAGGGTATCCCTCCAGTTCCTGCTCTGCTCTTGATAAATTGCTGTTTCCCTCGATCTAAACTGTTTCTTTTTCTTTTGCAGCCTAACATATTGGCAGTGTTGTTTGCCCGCTCATTCATTTGATTTCCCCTCTGGTCTGGTGATTTCTAATCAGCAGAGGGGTGTATGAAGGGAAAAATCTCCCTCAGTGAGGAGACCAGGGCTAGGCCTAACCCAGTTTACAAAGCCTAGTGATACCCACATTGAATATCATGCCAGGAAGCTTGGTGAGTACCGACACTTATCAGTCAGTGGATCTTTTCTAATTGTTATATTATGTTATGTTATGTTAATTTATACTGTGCACCGCTACCATCCAGGGCATATCTCCAGGCACTTGTGTGGCTCTGCAAGAGTGGGGACGTTAGTGGGGATAGGGTGAGGGGATAGGTTCAGAACCAGGAGGAACTGGCATCTGTGAGTGTTGTTTTGCATGCAGAAGTTTGTGCAAGAGGCCTTGTGTATTGTAACCATATGGGTATGATTGTGTGCCTCTGGTGTGTGGTGGTGTCTTGTGTTGGTGTCGGTGTTGGTGTCGGTGTGTGGTGTCGGTGTGTTGTGTGGGTTAAGGTGGGCTTGGTTGTGCACAATGGTTAGATAGTGTTCACAAGGGATCCGGAGTGACGAGTGGCCGTAGCTGTAAAATAATCCATTATCTTGGTGTGTAGTAGTGTTGTTGACCGTTTTACGGATTTTGTGGGTGTTTCATTCTAGGTGTGCTTCAGAATCTGTAGATGCTGGATGTGAACATAGTATTGATTCTCTTTTTGTTTGTGTGTAGTGTGGCTAATCCGAGGTCTAGATTGGTGGCGTCAATTATGTTTGCAGGAGCAGAGAGTGGAACATGGGTTAGTAAGTCGGCCAGTTTGTTGGTGCCATTGGCGCAGCTGTTTGGTTGCCGCTTGATGGTATCTAGTCCGTTTTGTTTGTGGTTCTTTGGCCCATCCCGTCTCCTCTCCAGTTATTTGTATGTGGCCTTGTTTTTGTTGGTGTCCCTTCAAGGTTATCATTGTCTGCTGAATCGGTAGGTTTTGAACAGTTGCCTGAAGGTGAAGTCATGTTCTAGGTTTAGTAATTAGACGTGAGAACGCTGTTGCACTGCATTTACTTTTTTCATATTGTTTTGCATCTATTTGTATGTCGTTGCTGGATCTTGGTTCCCTTCCTGGGTGACACCGGCCAATCTTGTCTTGGAGGAATTTCCGCTCCTTGTCTATGCAAAGCTTTGTGGGCAATGAAGAATTTGATGCCCTTTTTTACCAGTAACCAGTGTAGGCTTTTCAGTGCTGGAGTGATGTGGTCTCTTCTGTTTAGTCTTAATAGGATCCTGGCTACTGTATTTTGCACTCTTTGGATTTTCACAGTAAGTTTTTCCAGCATTCCTATGTAGAGGCTGTTTGCGTAGACAATTCTTGTGAGTATCAGGGATATGATTGTGAGGGTTATGTGATGGAAGGTGTGGTAAGGGAGTAATCCTCTCAGCAGTCATAGGAGGAAGAAGCCTTTTTTGGTGGTGTACTGCATTGGTAGCCTCTGGTTGTCTCTAGTAGTCTCAGCCAGTCCAGTTGTGGGTTTCCTCTGTTGAATCCTGCGGGTGAGAGCATTATTTCTGTTTTTGCCAGGTTCAGTTTAAGGTTGTTAATTGTCATCCAGTTACAGATGTCTGTGAGGCAGTTGGTCAGGCTGTTATTTTGTTCCTGGGTTCTGTTTGTTTTCACTATCAGTTGTGTGTCATTTGCGTAGTTGTAGACAGTAATTATGTAGGTTTTAATGATTTTCATTAGTGGGTCCATGTAGATGTTGAAAAGTAGAGGGCAGCAGCTGGATAACAATGGGACTCCGCAGGATATATTTTTGGTGTTTGAGGTGAACGGTGGTAGGTAGTTTCTTTCGGTTCTGTATGTTAGGAATGAGGTAAGCCACTTTAGTGTGGATTCCTGTATGCCACATTCCATCAATCTTTTTATTAGTTGTACGTGACTGATTGTGTCAAAAGCCACTGATATGTCCAATAGTATGGGGGCTGATTAGGCATCATCATCAGCGTTTAATTTCATGTAGTCCCATATCAATAGAAGTGCTGATTCTGTTCCTTTCATTGGTCTGAAGCCAACATGTGACCAGTAGAGTATTCTGTTTCTTTCAACGTATTTAAGAAGGATTTTGTACATGTGGTTCTCCAGGATCACTGCTGGGTAGGGCAGGTTGGATATATGTCTGTAGTTGCTCATATCTTCTGCACTTTTTTGTCAATGGTTTAATGTATGCTGATTTGAAGGAGGACGGCACTAGTCCTCTTTTGAGCGATAGATTCATTTTGTTGCGGAAGTGTGTCGCCAGGGTTCTGTGGTTGAGGATTCCTTTGAAGATGTCAGAGGGGCAGGGGTCCCTTGGGGATCCTGCAAGGTTGGTGTCCTTGATCAGTGTGGCAAAGGTTTCTTCTGTAATTGGTTGTTAGGAGGTGAGTTTTGCTTTAATCTGTGTTTTGCCCAGTGTCAGTGGTCTGGTAGTAGTGGTTGTACTTGCACGAGTTAGGTTGATGGTCTCCTGGATTGTGTCTATTTTTGCTCTCAGATGGTTGGTGATGTTGTCACAAGTGCTTGTGTCGGGGCGATGGAATTCTTGCAGGAAAAAGTTTTTTTTTCTCTTTGAAGATTTTGAAGAGTTATGTCTGTGGATGGTTTGCCTATTCTATTCTTGTGGCGTAATAGAACTTTTTTGCTTTGATGACTGTTGATGTAGATAGTTTAAGTTGTCTTTGGTATTTTATTTTATCTTGTTGGGTGCATTGTTCTCTGCATTTTCTTCCTTTTTGCAGTTGGTTTTTATGAGTTATTTCAGTTCATCTGTGAACAATTTTGATGCTCGGATGTGTTCTTTGTGTATGATTGCGAGATTCTGCCTCCTTTTTGTTTTTCTCTGTTGGCGTGTATTAATTTATAATTGTCCGGTATTCCTTCGTTCATGATGGCTTTGTAGTTGTCTGATAACCAGGTCTCTTTGAGAAAGAGCACGCCTGTGCTCCTTCGCTTACACGGTCATGGATATCTTTTGAGTTTTTTGCCATGGGTATGATGTTGAGAAGGCTGCAGTGTAGTTCGTTTGATTTTCTTTTGGGTAGTTGACTGTATTGTTTGTTTGGCCCAGTGTGTTGTCAGTTGGGTTTCCGTGGCTGGTGGGTGTTTCCTATTTGGGCCTGTTGGGCAGTGTGGTTCTTTGGTGATTAGTCTCTTCCTCAATTAGTCTGACAAGCCTGATAAGATTTATGGATTGTTTTTTTTTTGGGTTTGATTTGTTCTGTGTGGTAGATTGTATAGGTACCCATCCATTGTGCCAGTCTTTGTTGATGTAAGGTGTGTACAGGGTGATGGATTCCAACTTGTCCCTGATTCTGATTGGGGTATTGTCTATGGTATAGACCAGGAGAGTTTTAGTAGTTGTTGTGTTGCGTTTGGTGTCCTGGTGGGGTCTGTATTTGTAACGCTTGTTGGCTGACAGTTTGTTATTGCTGGGACATTTTTGCTTGCCCTGCAGCCATATGTGGAGAGGTAGCAAGCAATATAGTCTGTCTTTGTTCTGTTCTTTTTGTGTCTCCTTGGGCCGTCTGGTCTGTTTATTGTCAATTTTTCCGAAGTTGTGGGATCATGCCGGTTGGTACCTTCCAGAGAGTTTTGGTTTTTCTTATTATTTCTGTTGTCTGTTCTGGCATCTTTGTCTTTCTTGGGCTGAGGCATGATGTTTGTGTTGTTTTACTTTGAGTGGGTGTCCTCTTTTGATTGGGGTATTTCCTGGTCCATGGGTTTAATCTTTGTTGTTTGTGATTAGTTGTTGTTTGTAGTTGGTGAGGTTGTGGACTGTTGAGACATCAGTTGAAAGACCTGTGTGGTTTGGTTTGTTTATTATTCTTTCCTTTCTGGCTCCTATGTGGTTTTGTTATTTATCTTGGTCCTTTGGTTATTGTTGTTGGACCAGGGGTAGTAAACCCTCCCAGATCTTTATTTTAGTTGTCTTTTCCTTCTGGCTCCGATGTACAAACCCGCAGTGGGTGAGAATGTCTGGCTGGAGATCTGGCGATTGCTCACAAGACACGTGTGTCTTAGCTGACGGGGGTTGTGGGTGCCTAAACTTAGCTACCAGGGATTGTGTGGTGTCCAACGGTTAGTGCAGTAACATCTAGATCCAGGAAACCTGGGTAGAGAGAGGGGGGTTTAAGGAGACAACAAACATTGCAGTCACACCTAGGCTTGCGACACCAGGACAGAGGTAGAGGCCTACAGAGGGGGTAGTACAGTCAATGCAGTAACACCTATCCTTGAGACACTTGTGTAGAGGGAGAAGGGCCTAAAGAGAACACAGCCATCAATGCAGTAACACCTAGAATTGGTATACCTGGACAGAGGGAGAGTGCCTGAATAGGGGCATAGCAGTCAGGTCAGTCACACCTACAATTTGGACACCTGGGCATAGGGAGAAGGCCCGGGAGGGCACAATAGTCAATGCAACAGCACTTCGATCTGTGATACCTGGATAGAGGGAGAAAGGCCAGAAGAGGGCACAACAGTCAATGCAATAACTCTTTGATCTGGGACACCTGGGCAGAGGGTCACAGCAGTGAACATAGCAAACCTTAGACCTGGAAACCCCTGGATAACGTGATAAAGGCATAAGTAGGGGCACAGCAGTCAATGCAATAACTCTTTGATTTGGATAGGGGCAAAACAGTGAATTCAGAAAACAATAGCACAATGCAATAACGCATTGATTTGGGGCTCCTGGGTAGAGGGTCACACCAGTAAATGCATCCACCTTAGACCTGGGACAGCAGGATAGCGGGACAAAGGCCTAAGTAGGGGCTCAGTCAATGCAATGGATAGGGTAGAACAATGGATGCAGCACCCGATAACACAATGCACTAACACTTTAGAGTTGGGACACCTACGTAGGGGCCACAGGTAGGATACAGCAGTCAATGCAATAACTCTTTTATTGGGATAGAGGCACAGCAGTGAATACAGCAACCATTAGCACAATGCAATAATACTTTGATTTTTGACCCCTGAGTTGAGGGTCACACTAGTAAATGCATCACCCTTAGACATGGGACACCTGCATAGCGAGAGAAAGTCTGAATAGGGCTCAACAATCAATGCAACACTCTTTGATTTGGATAGTGTACAGCAATGGATGCAGTACCCAATAACACAGTGCAATAACACTTTGATTTGGGACACTGTTGGCCCCAACAGTAAATGCAGCAACCTTAGACCTGGGCACCTGGGATAGAGGGAGAAAGGCCTAATGAGGGGCACAGCAGTCAATGGAATAATACTTTTAAATGATGTGCTACCTAGACCGTCTGTCTAAATGGGAAATATGGCTGTCTACCACAAACTGTCTAAATGCTTGAAATGCCTCGCTGACACAATCTGTTTAAATGTCAGATATGTTTAACTTGCACAATCAGGCTAACACACAGAGTCAGGCTAAATGTGGGATATGGATAACTTATACAATTAGGGTAAATGTGAGATATGCCTAACTTACACAATCAGGTTTACTTACGCAGTCAGGCTTAATGTAAGATATGACTGACTTATACAATCAGGGTAAATGTGAGATACGGCTAACTTACAAAATCTGGCTAATTTACACATCAGGCTAAATGTGAGATATGGCTAATTTACACAATCAGGTTGAATGTGAGATATGGTTAACTTACAAAGCCAGGGTGAATGAGAGATATGGCTAACTTACACAGTCAGACCGAATGAGCTAAATGGCTAACTTACACAATCAGGCTAAATGCGAGATATGGCTAACTTATACAATCATGCTAACGTACACAATCAGGCTAAATGTGAGTTAGGGCTAACTTACAGAATCACACTACATGTGAGGTATGGCTAACTTACACAATCAGGTTAACTTACGCAGTAAGTCTAAATGTTAGATATGGCTAACTTACACAATCAGGTTAACTTACACAGTCAGGCTAAATGTGAGGTATGGGTACTTACACAATTAGGCTAACTTACACAATCAGGTTAACTTACACAGTCAGGCTTAATGTGAGGTATGGCTAACTTACACAATCAGGCTAACTTAGGCAGTCAGGCTAAATGTGAGATATGGCTAACTTACACAATCAAGTTAACTTACGCCAATTATACAATCAGGCTAAAATGGCTAATTTACACAATAAGGTTAACTAACGTAGTCAGGCTTAATGTGAGGTATGGCTAACTTACACAATCAAGCTGAATGCTAGTATAGATAATATAAGATAAGATTGTGCCGGACAGTCTGATGGGGAACAGTGATTGCTGGTCCCTCGGTCCACACCTCGCCTACCTTATATGTAGCTGCTGGTTGACGGCTGCTGGTTCCCCGGCTAACATGGGCCAACACGGTCTGGTGCTGCTCCTGCTGGAGTTGCCTTGGGAGGGTGGTTTAAGGAGCAACCTGGGCCTTTCAGAAGGTAGGGTGGGCTGGGAGGGGGAGGACGGGAAGGGAGAAAAGGCTCACTGGGCCGGGCAAGGACGCTATGTGCACATGATGTGAAAACTGATAAACACACAAAAATGGCCACACAAGATACCAGGGGCAGATGGCTACTTGAGGTGGCTTCAGGTGGAAATGCGTGCCGGACTTCGCCCCTGGAAGCCTTTTGCAAAACCAAACATGGTTGGGCCGACCAAAGGGCACGGGTGGGCTGGGAGGTGGGAGGATGGGAAGGGAGACCAGGAAACGGGTCGGTTGGCTAGGCAAGGACGCTATGTGCACACAATGTGAAAACAGATGCACAGGCCAAAACAGCCACACAGTACACTTACCTGGGGCAGAAGGCTACTCGAATCAGCAGCAGGTGGAAATTGACTCAACTTCTCTTAGTGTGCCTATCCATAATAGACATTGCAAGGTTAGGCTATCAAATCTATCCCATCACATTTGTCACAATTCAGATCTCTCCTGCTTCTATTTTTGGCCATTAGGATATTCTTCTGCTGTGTGAGATATGTGGTGCCACTGCGTAACAATTTGGAAGATTGTACACTACTTGAAAGTTCAGTACATGCAAAGAGAATTGCATTGATTCAAACATGGCATTCATTACTGCCCACTTTTCTAGTGTCACAGATGGTCTCATGTTCTGTTCCTTCACACAGCCTTCCCCTCCCTGAAGGCTAGGCTCAGCGACTGTGTATAGCTCCTCACGGTCTGTCTTTTGATCCCTCGCCTGCGACCTGGTACTGCCTTATCCTCATCACAGACAGGGAACATCCACACATGCGGCACTAACGCTGAAGGACCGACGACTGCGGTTCTCATGCAGTGCACTGTCCCTCAGAAGGTATTTGCCATTTTTCCTTAACTGCTTTGCTTTATGTGATGTTTGCCTAAGGACAGAATGCCGAATGGAGTTTGTCCACGAGCTGCCACCCTCAAGGATGTTTTCACCTATTGTTGTCTCTATTTATAGTGACCCAACGGTGCGCCGATTCTTTTCAGTGTTGTTTTTGGAGCCCGGCATAAAGGAAATTCACCCGTACACCTAGCAGGCACTGCATCAAAACCTCAGGCAATTTACTCATGCCTTGCTGACACGCTTCCATGCCTCGACATATTGAATTATTGCACCTCACGCTCAACTACAGGTGAGACTTGCCAATGGCAGCTTCCACTCCTTTGCTCACTATATGTGCTTTTTAACTTAGGTCGCATTCTCACCTCACCCTTGTGAATCTTTCGATAAAATAAGTGTGGGGTGGCTTTTTTCGGTCTTTATTTTCACAGACCCACTTGAGCACATTCGGTGGAACACTTATCTGACTCTGTGACTTAGAGGTGCAGTCTCTCCAATATTCTCACTCTGGTCACTGTTTTTAGTCTGTTGCCTAATGGGAACTATTTATCCTTTACACAATTTTTTCTATTTTTATTTTTATCCACATGGATCGTGGCATTTTGTTTGGTCCTGAGGAAGGTGGCACACAGAGTATTTTCTGTCGTAGAAACGTAAATCAGCCTAATACATGAAATACAGGAACGAGGCCCTATAGTTCTTTACATCTGTAACCAAAGAAATACATAGACCAATGGTTCATGATTAGGATCTCCATGACAATGATTGGAGAATAAGGACTGGGATATCTTAATATCCACCTACCAGCTTATACCAACAGTCTTGGATCAGCCATTTTCCTTCTGTCCTTTATTTCATTCATTGTTTCTCCTTCCCTTGTATTATTGGGGTCCATTCAACACCCTATGGCTATCATGACTAACTGTACATGTTGTGTGTTTTCATTAATACATACACAATTAACTATTTCTGATAAAATGTATGTGTCTTTCTATTATTGTTTGATGTTTATTTTTATGATGGTTTCGCATGAACTTAATTTTAATTGTACTTCTCAACAAAATAAAATCTAACACTTATCTTGACAGGGTTTTGAATTAACTGGATGTGTGACTTATATTCCTTTTGACACACTATGGCTACAACCCAGAGTCAGGTTGTCCCTTCATTGACTGCAGGACACCATAATATGGTGGCATCCAATGCAAAAAAAAGTTCCACCTTGGTTTGCAAACTAAATGCTTATAACGTAATTCTGCAAACATTTCTGTTACAAAAAGAGATTGCCTGGCAGGGCACCCTTTCTTTTTTGCCTTTCTACAGAGGGTCTCCAGAACCCACCTATTCTCAAAGACAGTTCAAAGGATGTGCATTGGTTTTGTAGCCAAGGGTCTCTCTAAGGGAGGTCCCTTGATGTTTTCTTGGATTGGTATGATTTGACAGGGGCATAATTGTACATGGTGGAATTGACCATAGTCAATTTCGCCGCAAACCCAGTTTTGTCAAAGGCAAAATCATACCATACATCCCCCATGTTCCCCCAATACATCCCCACCTCCCCCCACTTACCTTTCACTGTCCGCTTTCCATCTGACCCTGCGGCATCAGCCCGTTCCTGCAACGTGGGTCAGAACTGACGCCGCTGGCTCCCTTGCTCTGTTTTATTTTATAAAGTCCCCCTCTTCCAATGTCCATGTTCAGCCAGCTGCAGATTCAACTCATGCAGGTGTGACAGGATATTGTTCAGCATCAATAAATGTGATTACACCGGGTCTTGACATGTGCACCCTCCAGAATATTGTGCTACTGATGTAGGATTCATTTGGCATTCATTTAGAAGGTGACGCTGAGCCCGTGCTGGCCTAGTGGCAAAGCGTCAAAAGGACATCATACTTGGAAATGTACTCCAAGGTTCTAAACAGTTAAAGAGCTCAATGAAAGGAAAGAAAAGTTAAAGAAAACCTCACTGAATCTCGTAATGGTCGTATCTAAAACATAAGACTCTGTTATACATTAGCGTGTTTCATGCCTATATGATCCTTTGAAGTCCAGGAGTCCTCTTCTAGAGATGCATGTTAGGCAGAATTACATGCAGTACCCTTTGGGAACACTACACACAATTAAGACTACAGGTGTAAGCATAATGTCATGTTTGGTATAAGTCTGTACTACACAGTTTTGTGGTAGCAGGGCTGAGCAGCCAGGCTTATCTCAAAAGGGATGTGAGCAGTAAAAGGGGTTACACAAAGGACTTACAATCACAGTGGTTCAAACAAACACTTATTCAAGGTTTCTTGGTAAAACACTATTAATGTATTTACAGAGTCATTTAGAAAACATTCCACTAGCAACAAGCAGCTCAATGGGGGTCATTACGAGTAGGGTGGTAAGGGATAACGGGCACCGGTAAGGAGACAGGTTCCGGGAATCCCCTACCGCCATATTCCGAGGTCCCTTGGAGGGAACCGCAAGGAAAGTGTGATCTGACCACACGTCTCTTACGGGTCCCGCTAAGGGACCAGGGCGCTAATAACGGGCTTGCTATTTATTTGCAAGCCCGTTATTAGCGCCCTCCCCATTCCCATTGAGCCCTATTGGGGCTTAAATGGGAATGGGGAATGGTTTGTTCAATGGAGACTTACCGGTCCCGCCAGGGTCGGACTGCACTGGTAAGTCCCCATTGAACAACACTGGTGCCGGACCCTTTATTGGAGGCATTCATGGCGCAAATAGCGCCATGACTACCTCCAATCTCAGAATGATGCCCAATATCATACTATAATACACTCGAGTACCAAACCAATACGTTTCTGAACAAGTTAGGCTCCCCTGAAGTGGGAGCAAAATGGCACTCCAGTAACTTTAAAAAGGGGTACAAAGACACAGGTTATAAGAATTAAACACAAATACTTTCTCAGGCAGGGCAAATAGGTTCAGTTCACTACAAGAGGCAATTCAATTCAATAGGCCTGGGCCAAAGTCAATGGATCAGTGTCTTGGATAGGATAGCACAGTTCTGGTAGTAAACGGTTAAGTCTTTGCCAATGTTCGTAGAAGTAGTTTGTACGAAAAATAGTTATATGTTGGATTAGGAGCGAAAAAGACTCCATCGTTGGGAAAGTTTCACAAACTTTCACCGCGGCAGAGAGGATTTCTCAACCGCATTTGCACAGTACCTTTGTAATTAAGAAAAGCTGTAGCTGAGGCAATTGTTACTGGTAGTTCCCGCAGATCTTGCTGTTCCTGGGCCTCAGTTGTGGGGACAAGAGGGAGGATGTCGGGAGGTTCCTGCACTGCACGAGGAAGGATCCACAAGCTTGGCAAAATGTCGGTTTAAGGTGTGAGTGCCTTAAAGTCCACAAACTGGTATCCTTCTCACTTTCTATCCGGTTTTCAAAAGCACTCTGAAGAAAATTCGACCAATATGGAGATGGTTTCCAGGTGGCTTGCGAGTTGGTTTTTCCCACCAGCTCAAGAGAAGAAGTCGTCCTTGAAGGGGCTTCTCTGTTGAGGGAGTTTCAGGCTATTCGGACCTGCAGCAGTACTGAAGCCCGCCAAAGGCAAATTAACAAAGGGACCAAATTTGGTTTGGCGCACAGAGACAAACACTAGAAGGACATTTTCAAAAATAAATGGTGAAAAACATGGCTCCTGTGGATTTTAGCTACCATAGAGTTTAAACGGGTCGCGGTTGGGAAAATCATGGTAATACCACTGCCGACAGCCATTCTGAGAGGAAAAGGAAGCTTTTGAGGGCTACATGAGTTTTCTAGGCATAGGGAACACTAGGTATTCCCTCCAGCACTCTGCTGTAAGGCAGTGTGTGCTGGGTCTAGCAATTTAAAAAGACAAGCAAAGTCAATTTAACTTTACATTCACTGGGAGACAGTAATCAGTCCCAGAGAAGGTATTTAAACCTTGGGAAGTCTGAACAACATCCCTGTGCCACTGCACTGAGGGTGCTGTGTGACACCCAAGAAAAAGATGATGCCTATGGAGTTGTCTTAAACTCCATATCCAAAGATCCAAACTGTAACGCTCACCTGGTATCCACGGGGACGTCACTCAGCCTGTTCTGACCTCTTACAACCTCAAACCCTTCCCTGGAGGCTATTCGACTGGAGACTGGGCCTGAAACACAGGATTGGTAGAGTTTAACTCCCTATTGTCTCTGTGTGCTTGAACCACTTCTTCCCCGGGGTCCAACCCTTCCCTTTGATCCATAGCTCACCTTGTTTTCTTGGATAATGTGCTCTCCATCCTGCTTTCAGCGCAGGGGCGCGTTGATTGATGCAAGCTTGTTGCTGCCTAGTTACTTCACTGGCAAGAGTCCAACAGGTAAGTATAATAAGTCTTTTGAACAGTTCTCTAACTTCGTTACTTTCCTTCCTTAGATGATGGCCGGTGTCCGGGGATGGCGGCGTGCTGCTGAGATGAGTAGCGCTGAAGGTGAGTGAGAGCGTGATGCGCGATGCACCCCTTTCGTATTTGCATTGAACTGAGTTATTTTTCTGCTGCTTTTAGGTGCTGCAATGTTTTCAGCGTGGATGCCGGTTATGAAGAACAAATGCGGTGGGTAAGCGCGCTATGCGGCACCTCTACATGTTTCAACACTGATCTGGAGTGTCTTTTCCCTCTTGCAGATGGATGAGAAGTTCCAGAGACAGAGTTCCCGCAGAGCGGCTGAGATTCAGGTAAGCATTTGAAGCTTGTACAGTATTTAAAAATAAGCAAAGATTTGCAGAATGCTTACTAATGCCTTTTATATCTTCTTTTCCCTTTTCCTTAGGAAGCGGCGTGCCGGGATGGAAATAACACCGCCGAAGAAGGAGTGATGAATGATGGGCAGAAGCGCCGCAAGGTAAGGCTGTTCCTAATGGTGTTCTTGTTCTTGCAGGAGCTGAGCGCAGAAGAAAGATGCAGGCCTACTGGAGACCGATCCGAACACGGTGAGTGTCACGCTGCAGGTGCAGAAAACGCAAAGCGTGTTTCTCAGCCTGGGTGTGGCTTAAATAGTCTCTGGGTATCCCAGGTGCCTCTGGGCTGAACCACACCCAAAAGACTAGACAGCACATGCAGTTCTGGGAACCGAAATATGTGGGGGCATCCATCTTGTCCCCATCAATGCACTACAAGTCCAATCCCCAATGTTATCCTATGGGAGTGAGTGAGTCTGGTGCCAAAAGTGCCAAGTCTGACCCCAAGTGGGTCCTTGGAGGGATGGAGAGGCCCTTGAGGGCCATGTAGGTGATCGTGGCCGGGCTCCAGCCTGACATCTTGGAGGGCTGGGGACATGAGGGGCAGGAATAATGACACAAACACAGAAAACACATTGAAAGTGAAAAGTTCAAAGTCCCAAAATATAGCAAAAGAGCTGGGGGGCTCTAAGGTAGAGGGAATTCATGCTTTGAGGAGAATTCTTCCTAACACTCGTCCCCCCCCCAGACTAAGGGACAGGAGGATCTAATCCCCACCAGGATGGATCTCCTGTTGCAAGTCAGTTAAATGGCCTGCTGAGTACACCAGCATCCTTTTGTGACACTTTTTATCAGTAGTTTCCATTTGTAAGTTATATGACCTACAAACCCTGGTTGGTACACCTTTCTTATTTAGAGTATGGGGGATCTAATCTAACAGTCCCTCAGAAGTTGTGACAACCTCTGAACCTGCAATAGACTTTTTCAAGGGGTCCTCTGAGAGGGATCCCTTAGATCTAAAGGGGGCTCCTTGGTTCCTCACCACCTCTCTCTTATGAGCAAGTTGGGTCTAGGCATCTTGGTTGGAGGGGCTGTGGCCAAGCAAGGTACATGCTTCCACTTCCTCTGAGATCTCAGTTTACTGGCTTAGAAGTTCCCCTCCTGACACTAGGATTTATTCTGGAGTCTTCAGTAGTATATCCAACAGTCTTAAGGTGTTTAGCCTTAGACCTATTTGTCCTGGTTTTCCGCCAGCTTTGAGAATTACCAGTTCTCACAGGCGTAGAGAGGGGTCCAATTTGTCCATCCACCTCTTCCTTAGAAGCAGCAGGGGGTCAAAGACTTTACAATTGGAGGGGCAATGATGGAGCTTGGTTGGGGCTCCCATTTACATACTATTCAAGCCTCAGACTTGCTTTGGTTAGAGGTCAACTTACTAACACAAGGGTTTACGGTGGGGGTCTCTGTAGAGGTTCCCATAGGCTCAGAGTGGTCTCTTAAGGTTGCCTCTCTAGCCAATTTGTTTTGTTTCTGTTTTCTCTCACTGGGAGGCCTGGAGGTACTGGACACTACTCTTAGAGTTTTTAAGTCATTCCCCATCAGGACTCTCCCAGGCACCTCATTCTGAATACTGACAGGAATCCACACTGTCATATTGTTACACTGAATGAGAGCTGGTAGAATAGGAACCAATTGGACAGGGGCTCCAGCAAATCCAGTGGGACCTTTGGGTGCCTTAGCAACATTCTCAGGCTTGAAAAAGCTTTCATCCACAACTGTTCTGCTGGCCCCAGTGTCTCTCATGACAAGAGTATCCTGGCCATTTACAAGAACACTGTCCATATAATAAACTCTAGAGTTCTCTGGAATGGAGTCATACACATCCATATGTTGTTTCATACCCAGACCCATGGACTCTGAGGATACAGTGGCTTGAAGACCCAAGGGTTCTTCAGCAAATAGTTGAAAGTGGGCACTAGCCATTTGTACTTCTTCCTCTGGATAAAAGGCTAAGGAGGCAGTGCTGACCCCTGCAGGTTTACCCTTGCATCTGAGATCTCCTTCCTCATGGTCAGTTGACCCACACACATAGCATTTACCAAATGCTCTCTGGAGTGGGGGTTTCTGCTGACCTCCCTCTGGTTAGACACCCGAGGATTCACTAGACCTACCATGTTTCTCATGGGGTCTACCCTTCTGTTGTTTGGGGTTCTCTTCTGGTTGGTTGGAATTAGAGCTATCTTTATTCTCACCTTTGTGCTTCTTCCCCTTATCCTTTCTATGAGTGGCCCCAGAATCATTATGAGTGGCCCTGTCAGCTACCCATGAATCAGTTGCTCTTGCCAACTTTTTGGGATCATTCTCATTTGAGTCAGCCAAGTGTTGTCTCAGCTCAGGAGAGCAGCCATCATAGATATACTCTAACATGAACCAATTTCTCTTACCTTCATAAGTGTTAACTCTGTAACCCTTAACCCAACCATCTATGTTTTTCAAACATTCACATACCTAGGTAGCCCAAGGGGTACCATCATGCTTTTTGAGGGTTCTGAACCTCTTAAGATACTGGGAAGGAGTTTTCCCAAACCTAGCTATCAAAGCTAATTTCACATATTAATAATCCATCCTGTCTATTTCCCCCACCTCCATTACAGCATCAGTTGCAACCTGGGGTAGCCTAGACAAAAAACAAGGAATCAGCTGATTCCCTGTAATTTCCTTAATCCCATAGTTATACTCAAAAGCAGCCAAC
This sequence comes from Ambystoma mexicanum, assembly GCF_040938575.1. Taxonomy (NCBI): domain Eukaryota; kingdom Metazoa; phylum Chordata; class Amphibia; order Caudata; family Ambystomatidae; genus Ambystoma; species Ambystoma mexicanum. The sequence continues at coordinate 1,226,636,707 of NC_090930.1, read as the reverse complement.
CAATCCAAAATATCAAGCATGACCTCATACATACTTACTGCATCTTTGGGCATGCAAGGCCTCTTAGGACTGGAAGACTTAGAAGACTCTTGGAGAGAACCATTCTCAAGAGACAATTTCTTCATTTCAAGTGCATGTTGTAATTCCATTTCCCTTAGTTTAAGTTCTTGATGTTTACTTTCAGTTTGCGCTTGGAGCCTTTTGAATTCTAACTCTCATCTTCTCAAGAGAGACAAACTCTGGACTCAGTGCTGGACCTGGTAGGGTCCCTGTGGCTAAAGGGTGAGGCCTAAGAGCAGGTATAGGTGCAGTAGGGCCTACATTTTGAGACTCCACTGTCTCTGCTAACTCATTAATAACATCTGAGTTGGACTCTGAAACATTATCATCCTCATCATCATTTTCCATTTTCTACAGAAGTAGGTATAGCAGACCTATTTCTCAGAATTTGAAATTCCAACAATGTATCTATCAATTCATTCTGTTTACCTTTAACAGTGAGGTTCCTAGTTTACACATTTCCTTTAGTTGATCAACTGTTAAAATGACTAAGGTCGCCTGTCTGTAGTTATCCATATGAGGCATGATAAAACAATTTATTTTCTAGTGGTCTTAGCCTAGTGAAGGTTATTTGAACAACAGTAAGAGCAGCACTCTCAATGTAACAACTACACTTTATTCTCACCACTTGCCACCAGTGTTAGGCAGAATTACATGCAGTACCCTTTGGGAACACTACACACAATTAAGACTTCAGTTGTAAGCACAATCTCACCTTTGGTATAAGTCTTTACTACACAGTTTTGTGGTAGCAGGGCTGAGCAGCCAGGCCCATCTCAAGAGGGATGTGAGCAGTACAAGGGGTTACACAAAGGACTTTCAATCAAGGTTTCTTGGTAAAACACTATTCATTTATTTACAGAGTCATTTAGAAAACATTCCACTAGCAACAAGCAGCTCAATATCACACTATAATACACATCAGTACCAAACCAATAGGTTTCTGAACAAGTTAGGCTCCCCTGAAGTGGGAGCAAAATAGCATTTCTGGCATGTCTAAAACTCCATATCCAAAGAACCAAACATATAAAACACATTGCAAGTGAAACGTTCAAGTTCCCAAAATATAGCAAAAGAGCTTGAGGGCTCTAAAGTAGAGGTAATTGGCACTTCTGGGAGAATTCTACCTAACAATGCAGAGTGCAGAGCCAGGCCAGAACATTAGAACTTTTAGTTTAAGGAACTAAATAGTTAATGTACTCAATGAAACCCCCACATTTAAAGGTAATGGAAATAAACTTGTTTGCAAACCTTATCCCTCACTGAATCTGGTACAAGTCTTGTCTAAAACATATTTTTTCAAAAATGAAGTCAACATTGAATTACCTGTGAGGTACTATTCAAACATTTACTATGCTGCCATTCTTGATATGGACAATTGTTATATTGTCTGTGTCTAAAATCCAAATTCGCACAAGTCTTTCAGAATAAGGATCTCTGATTGGGTCTGCACTTAAAAAGCTACTGCAGAAGAAGTATACAACAGTCTTGAACTTTTGCTGCTGGGGTCACTGGTAACAGATGGAGGAGACATTGGACTGTTAGTGATTTCAACTGACTTGGGAGCGTGGTGGCAGTGATAGGGCTGGATGTGGTGGTGCCGCTGGGACTGTTCTGTTTTTTAGGTGAAAGAGGAGGTGTCAGCCCTCACTCAGTACGTCCCTCAGCGCTGGTGAGATACTGTTGGCTTTTGCCATGGAGACTCATGGAACGGGCTGCCACCATTCAGCAGCATTGGCACCAAAAAGTAATGCTCCCAAAGTGCAGCATCAAGGATGTCAGGCATGGCATGACATCAGCGTGATCCGCTCTTCGAAACACGTACAACCCGAAAATCTGTGATACTATCTTAAATTAGATAAGCCGAAATGTGGAAGATGGACGTTTCTCACCACGTTTCCTGACAAGTGAGTCACATATTTCTGTGCTCCTGCTTCTTTGTGGTTTTTGGTTCTCTTGATTCTGGTTCTAGCTCCTGGATTGGATTGGATTTCTCATTGGAATTGGCATTTTGGTTTGGTTATTGGAATCTGGACTTCTGCTTGGCTTGTCTCTGGATTTCACCTTGGATTTGTCATTTTGGTATTTTTTCAGCTTTGGTTTCCTCCATTACTATTGTATTGTCTACTGGATCCTCGTTCTTTCTGGTGTTCTAGTGTTCTTTCATGGATCTTCCCCTCCTTATTGGCATCCTTGTCCCATCTGGTAGGTTCTTTCCTCTGTTGCTTTGCTTCTCAGTGGACTGGTTGGGAGTGGAGTTGGACTCTGTAGATAGATGCACCCTAGTTCCTCCCCGTTAGTCTCAGGTCCTGCGTCGGTTTCCTACACCACCAGCCAGTTTTCTGATCTATGGACAATAACACTGAGGGAAAGACCAGGATTCTCTTCTTAGGTTTGACCACTCTTGTCCACGAATTGCAGGTCGCAGGGGACACTGTGGGTTAACAAGAGGGGTGGGCTATGGATATCTCTAGTTGCTCCATTTGTTGTTGCGTTCTCTTTTTCCAGTTTAGGAGTGGCTTCTGCTTGCATACCCTACCTAGCGGCAGGCATCGTTTACCTTTTCACTTGAGCCCTCGAAACCCAGGTTTACCTAATCTTTGTGGTGGTGTTCGCAAGAGGAATTATCCAGCAGAGGGTTCACCATATTTAGTACTCTGCCAGTCTGCTGATCCTGACAGGAGGGCATTTCTGCAGTTCCTTTCCTGAAAAGATGCAAGTGAGACTTCAAGTGCTGACATGTCATCCATAATGTAAATATTGCAACAGAGAATCGATCGAAATCTGTAGCATTGGTATACATTTGTGGCACAGAAGAACTACTCTGAACCAATTAGGTATAAGTTATCCTAGAATTTTTTCTGTGCTGTGGATGCCGTTGGCCAAGCCTGAGCTTCAAAATCCTCTTTTTCCCTAGTTTCCTGTCCTATGTCTCAATATAGTATTTGAGCAGATGAATGAGTGATCCCATCACTGATTGTCCTGTTTTCATTGTTGATAGCCTTTATAACATATTTAAATGGTTCTAGAAGCTCATTGAGATTTTCAGGAGACTCCATCTCATAGGAGTTAAAGACATGTATTACCCTGCTTCATCTCTGTTTTGCTTCAAATACTCATTAGAAACGTTGTGCTGTTCAACGAGGCATTGAATCATATTTAGGGCTAAATTCTAGGAAGTGGGTACATCAGGGGCGTAGACAATGAAGGGCCTGAGCGGGCAAGGCCCACCCAAAATCTGTAATTGTCCACTCAGCAGCACTGTGTGGGCATTTACAGATGGTAATACCACTGCGGTGGGCCCAACTACATTAGCTTCAGGCCACACTTGTTAGGAAATCCTTGCTGCGCCTCTGGGGTACATCTTTTTTGAGCTGAGTTGCAGCCATTCACAGATTCTAATATTCTTAGCATCTTCTGGACTTTGATAAAATGGCTAAAATGACAACAACATTATAACATAAGATCATTATGTTGGCAACCTCTATGTCTTTTTTGAGGATGCACTGTATGATGAGGTTCAAGTAGGGCGCAAAACCGGGTACACAGTCATTGTTCCATCTGCCATTGCACACCCAATGTTATTAGCATTGTCACTGATCACAAATCAGCAATACATCCTATGTTTTCAAACCACCCCAAAACCGAGGCTTTGAGTACTTCCAGGATGTTTCCTGCTATATGGGCCGTGCTTTCTGGCAAAAACTGAAAGATCTGCTTGCTGGCAATGGTTTTGTAGTATGGCAGTTGAGGTAGTGGGGGGCGGGGGGGACATCCAGTGTGCAGTTCATTGAAAGAAGCCCAATGTGCTGTGATGCAAAGTTAGTCTATTCTCTGTCCACTGTTCCACATTTCTGTTGTCACATACAAAAGTGTACATGGTGGACTTCACTCAGCCTTTTTCAATTGTTGAAGACAAGGCACTGCAAATCTTCTACATCATTAACAATCAATTAGAACCCTTTGGAGTCATCAAAGAACATGACAGGAATTGAACTGTCAACATTTTGGCCAACTTCCCACTACAAAAATGCACAAAGGGATGATGTCTTTGGTACTGTATGCAGTTGATGAAAGGAGCATTGATACTAGACTACTTAAGAGTAAAGGTAATAGTACCACCAGGTAAATGTGTGATACCGGTCCTCACAGCAAGCATGCCTAAGTGTTGCCCACAAACGAGCAGGGGAGAAGTTGCCAGGCTGCCTTGAGGAGATAACAGTGGGTATTGGGGTTGATGCTATGCTCACACCTTCAGGTGTTTCAATGGCCCCTCCCAGTTTGCCCTATTGTTGAGCAAACTTTGCCCTGGTGCAAAAATGCATTGAAAGAATAGGTTTTTGCTCAAAGGCAAACGTTGCCATAGTGATTATAAAATGCAAACGTGCATGTGTCATCATGCAAAGTTTTTCCAATATGACCCAATGATTTTTGCAGTAGGGCAAACCTTGCACTCGTGCTAATACTGTGCAAATGTGCACATGCACTGGTGCTAATTTTTTGTAATCTGGCCCATGGGGTGCAATACAGAGAAGACATTTTGGAAAAAAGTAGCCGAAAGAATATAAAATACAATAGAAAGTATCAGTTGTTAAGCGGGATACAGATAGTGCCCGAAATAGGGTGAAACAGTTTTCCCAGAAGAAAAAAAAGTGATGTGGATTTAGTAGTGATAAATAATCCAATGGACACAAAGACAAAGCAAGTCTTCAAAGAGGAAATCATTTTGTACACTGATTGGGGAGACCTGTGTCTAAAGACAGTAGAATGTGGTCTGGTAACAACATGCAGATTTATTCACTTTTGCAGAGTGCGTTTAAATAAAATGGAAATTATTAATTCCTAGTTTAAGAAATAATGAACCATTGAATGCAATGATTGCACTACTTCCAGAAAGAATCTGATACATATATAAAAATGATCCTGTGATCATTCATGTAATGTTTTTCAACGGGATTGGGAACATACATTGAATACTGAGTGTGTGTTGAATGAGAACAATCACAGAGGGACAACTCTTTGCTTTGCCATAAAAAAGGCGGCCCTGGCCTTGAAGCATGAGATGGATGTGCAATTGAAAAAGAGCACCTTATGGAAATGACAAAGTTTTATTATCCTGGAAGATCCACTGAAGGACATTAGGGAAAACCTGTTTACAGATGAGCCTCTTCGAGTACGTGCACATTTTATCTATAACATGTAATTGGCAAATTCATGCATTTGAAAGTTGACTTTACCCACCGGTTTTGGACAAATGTCATCGCTTATGTATTTACAAACGTACTTTGTAATGTCAGCAGAATCAGAGATGACGTGTGTTATATGAGCAGCAAATCTTGCATCTCACGCACAGGGACATTATCTCTCCAGCCCTAAAATCTCTCCACTGACTCCTGGTGGCTGCAAGGATCAAATTCAAGACCCTATGCATCATCCACAAGGCTTTCTGGGGCCTGGGACCACACTATCTCCAAATTTCCCTACCTATATACCTCCCTTCTAGAGGCCACCACTCCTCTAACTCCTACTCTTTGCTTTTCAAATGCTGCTCCAAGATGAGAGTTGGGACAGATCTCTTTCTTTGCCTGGTGCCTCCCTCTGGAACAGCCTCCATGCCCCTCTGAGACTTGTTCTGGACCTCTATAAATTCTGGAAACTTCTCAAAATCCTGCTTTTCTCTACATTTCTCCCTTCTTCTGAGACTCATATCCTGGACCTTCATGCACCTCACAAGCTCCAGGCCCATGCCCATTTGACACCGTCACCCGCCCCCTAGCACTCCCCATTGGACCATCTACCTGCGGCTGTGCATCCCACCCTGGAATTCTCTGCCCTAGCACTTAGCCAGGTGCCTCCTCCCCTGGCACCCCTCAGCACATCCCTCCCAGGCTCCCACCAGCATGGCCCACCTGCCCCCTTCAGTCCCCCTTCTCCTGCACTTCTCCTCACTGCACATGCATGTCCGAATGTCACAAGGCCTAGTAGGACCATGACTGTATATTGACTGTTTTTGCATTACTTTTTACTCCTCTTATTCCCTCCCCATTGTGCCATGTGGCACCTGGAAGTGCTATAATGTTGTATAGGTGCATAACAAATGCTCAATAAATTAAAAAATAAAATAAATAAATCCCAATACTGCATCGAAGATACGAGAGACCTTATGCACTCAGACAATTGTATCGAATGTACCCTAACACTGATGTGGTGGAAGGATGTCTGAATACCCCATTGGACATAGAAGAGCTATAAGTGAAATCAGACAAGAGTAAAGCAACATCATACAGAGAAGACACAAGGATGCACTGAAATGATATGGAGATACTTAAGAATAAAGTTGGAACTGAAGTAACAAAGTAAACATTTATACAAATACGAAGAAATCATATACACAAGAAAATAATTGAGAAGCGAATTAAAAGATGTATATATGAAGAAACGTAAGTTAGATGACACATATAGAAGCTTTCTGTAGTAGAAAATATACCACGGGTGACGCAGCCATGATGAAAAGATGGATGTGAAAACTGTATAAATAGTGAGAAAGAAGATTGAAGTAGAGGTGCCTTCTGCAGAGCTGACAGGTGCTGGAAAACTGTTTTGTGCGATGAACAAAGTGTACCTTTTTGGCTTAGGTTCAATAATGGCACATTAAGAGGTAACAGCGAGGCACAAGGGGAGTCAACAAAGTTAAGCTACATGTGAACGGCATATTTCTCTTAGATTAAGTAAAGGAGTGAACTTTTACAAATGCCAAGTATTCAACAATCATAGATGCAAAAAGATGGGGCCCCAATACCTTCAACTCTCTCTTCCTAAATATCTTCCCTCTCAAGCTCTTCGCTCATCCGCACCCAACTCCCTTAGGGTCAGTCGCTTCTCCAAGCAACGAGTTTGTGGTAGATCACTTTCTTCGGCTGGGGCCTCCCTCTGGAACAGTCTCCCTCCCCCTCTGAAACTTGAGGAGAACCATCTCCGGTTCTGGAAGCACCTCAAAACCTTTCTCTTTGCTTCTGCTTTTTCTCCTCCCCTCCCCTGCTGACCTCCTGGCTGAAACTGAACCTGCACTGGTTAGCTGGCCACCCTCTGTTCTCGGGCCCAGGTCCCTCTGACTCCAGTCACACACACCTGCACTGCCTGCCTGGCAACCACCGATCCTGGCGACTGTTTCTGTATCCCTACAGTCTCACTACCAGCATTTGACACCTGATGTCTGCACTTACCTTTGCACTTGCCACCTGCTGGCCGTTACTTTTACTTATTGTTATTATTCTATGCACATGTAGTGCACTGTCCCCCTTCTCCCTGCACTTTCCCCCTTCCCCCATCCCATGCACTTGCACAAACTGAATGACACCTGGCCTAGTAGGATTGTTGTCTGTCCTCCCTTTGTTCCCACTCCCTTACCTTGCCACGCCTTGAAACACTTGTGTATAGGCGCGTTATAAATGCCATATCATATCATATGCAAGACAGTGCAACAAAGTCTCCAGAGGCCAAGGGGAGTAAGAGCAGCCAGTATAATTGAATTAAATAGCAGTAAATAAAAGGTTAACATTGACACAATCACGGTCTCCTCAAACGTGGTGCAAGACCAGAAAACTAGGCCTATTCATTAAGCTCCAGCTGAAGATTGCGATGTACCTACACTCCCTTAAAAGTCACAATGAAGAACAATGAAGAGAACAGTCAGCAAGGTCAACTACAGAGAAGAAGCCTTGGCTTATGGCTTAACTGATGAGAGATGACTAATTGGCCAAGTGGGCAGTGGTCTGACGTTATTCCCCATACCTGGGATTCTTTTTGCTTACGTGCTGCTAACAAGCCGAATGTCCAAGGATGGGAGAGAATGCCAACCAATTGTGAGTGCTTATGTAACAGTATACTATTCATTGTTGCAGTGGGCAATCCCCTGCTGTTATTCTGCTATTATTCTGTATTATACGTAGTTAAGAGGCAGTTCAAGTCAGGCTTACCTGATAAGGGGCAGGCAATTAGGTTACTAACACCTGAACAAAGTACATGTATATATGTTCCCTTAAGCAATCCCTCCTTTCAATAGGTTTTTACTGTTTGCCACATAGGATGATGTCATAGCTGACCTACATAGCGGTATAAAGCCTTTGTGCAATTTAAATGTAGTTTATGTGAGTGAGCTGCCATTTGTTCGTTCACCAGGTTTCCCTACTTTATTTGAGCTGATAAGTAGTATTTCTCCATATTCTTTGAGTCTGTCTGGTTATATGGGTCTGAGATCATGAATTTTTAATTCCTTCTGGCACTTTAAATGCTCCATGAGCTACTGCACAAGCCTAATTGTGTAAGGTAGCCTTATTCTGCATTTAGCCTAATTGTGTTAGGTAGCCATATTCTGCATTTACCCATAGTTTCTAAGGCAGCCATTTTCTGCATTTAGCCTATTTGTGTAAGGTTGCAACATATTGCATAAGGTTTGTTTGTTTGTTTGTTTGTTTATTTCTAATGCGCACCAGACCTGAGGGTAACAGGGCGCAGCAATAGGAATATGCGAAGCTTACAAGGTTACAGAAAATTTCACAGTACAATACAATATATTTACAGGTAAAATTACAAAGGCAATATAGAAGTACTCCAAGGTATAGATACAAATGTACACTATATAATTTATAAACAAGTTAGGGTATACATTTCACTGGGTTGCGAGATGGGCTAGGGCAACCCAAATGAGGCAGCTAGGACTTGTGCGGCTAGTGTACAGTGGTGTTAAGCAGGTTGATATATTTTTTTCTGAAATGTGGGTAGGGTTGGTCTTCTGTGATCTCGGGGGGCAGGGAATTCCACAGTTTGACTGCCTTCACAAGAAAGCTGTGTCTGCCAGTCTTAGTGAGTCTAAATCTCGGTACCACAAGGCAGTTGCCATTGCTAGCTCTCGTTGGTCTAGTGGAAGTTTTTCTAGTTAGTCTGTCTATTAGGTAGCTAGGGGCTGCATTATTTAGGGTTTTATCGGTCAAGGAGACCATTTTTAGCTGTATTTTATTATTGGTAGAAAGTTATTTATGTTGGCGTCTGATGTGTGAAATGTGTACTCTTTTATTTAAGCCTAGTGCTGCTCTTAAGGCGTTATTTTGAAGAGTTTGGAGCCTCTGAATAATGACTTTGTTAGCACTGCTGTAAAGAGCATTACAGTAATCCAACCTAGAGAGTATGAGTGCTCTAGCCAGAATCATGCAGCTATCATTTGAGAGGAATGGTTTACTGGCTCTAATAAGCTTGCAAGTGTAAGCCGTGGTAGAGACCAGGGATTTTACTTGTTTGTCAAAGGATATAGTTGAGTCGAGGTAAAATCCAAGGATTTTTATCTCCTTAGATACTCTAATGATGTTTCCATCGATAGTGAATGAGGTGTATTCATGACTTAATTTAAGGAGGTTGGAATGTGTGCCCAAGATTATCAGCTCTGTATTGTCATCAATCAGGCATAGACTGTGGTTGGAAATCCACGCCTGAATGATGAGATATACCCTATTCACCAACGCCGAGTCCTTGCCATGATCCCCGGAAAGTGGGAGGAGAATCTGTGTATCATCTGCATAGTTAGCATATGTGATACCCAGATGGCCCAGATCATCGAACAAGGGTTTGGTGAATATGTTATATTGGGTAGGGGAGACACAGGAGCCCTGCGGAATTCTACACTGAATGGGGGAGGGGTCCGCTGCTGCTGATTGGAAAAACACCCTCATGGTCCTTTTGCTCAAGAATGATTCTATCCATCTGATAGCTTCTGTGGAAAAGTGAGCTGCTGAGTACAAATGTCTGCAAAAGACCTTATGATCCACTAGGTCGAATGCAGCGGAGAGATCTAGTAGTAGGAGAAGGGCAGTCTTCCCATTATCTCTCAGCACATCAATCTGTGTTTGTAAATCAATCAGGGCCGTTTCCGTTCCATGTAATGGGTGAAAACCAGATTGTCTAGCTCCCAAGAGCTTGTGTAGTTCCAAGTATTTTTGTATCTGGGTATAAGCAACTTTGTCAAGTATTTTAAGTAGAAATGGTACTGTTGTGATGGGGCGGTAATTAGTGGGAATGAGCGGGTATAGAGTTTGCTTTTTTTAAAGTAGAAGTATCCAGGATTGTTTAAGGTTGGCCGGGATAGTGCCAGAGGCAAAGGAGGCAAAAAGGTGTTTCTAAAATCAATCACTCAGTGTCTGTCTATGATATGATATGATTGTTTATTTATATAGCACCTATACGCAATGTGTTTCAAAGCGCTTGTAGGCAAGGGAGGGAACAAGGGAAAATACAACCACATTCTTACAGGCCATGAACAGTAAGGATGTGAAATTAACTATCGTACTCGGCCTGACGACATTTCAGATAGTGCAAGAGCTAAGACATAGATAAGGAACGGAGGGGAGAGTGGGAAGGAAATGGAAACAGACAGGCGACTACCGTACTAGGCCTGACAACATTTCTGGTAGAGCTGGAGAAAAACAAAAGTTGAGGGAGAGGGGTGCAGAAAGGGAGGGGAGGAACAAAACAAGCGACTATCATACTAGGCCTGACGACATTTCAGATAGTGCTGGAGGGGTGGTGGGGAGGAAATAAACAGTAATGGGAGGGTGGAGGAAACAGACGAGGTTACTATCATATTAGGTCCAGGGACAATTCTGATAGGGTAAGTGCATAGAAGAAAGTAAGGGGAGGAGATAGGAAAAGGGAGAAGGGAAAGGAGGAGAGAAAAGAGAGTAAGCAGTCAAAAAGAGTGGAGAAGCAAGAGTGGAGAGCGAATACAATTGCAGAAGTCAGTAGTAACACATAGGGCCTCATTACACGGAAGGCGGTAATGGTTAACGCCCACCGTTAATGGTAACGGTGACCGTTAACCAGTACCGCCTTACTATGAGGTCCCTTAGCGGGTTGGTGATTTAACGCCTGCTTTTTGCAGGTGTTAAAAACCAACCCGCTAAGGGACCTCGGAGCTAATTACGGCACCGCAAAATTGCGGTGCCGTAATTAGTGCCTTCCCCATTCCCATAGAGCCCTATGGGGCAGAAATGGGAATGGGGAAGGGCAATGGCGGAAGGGGGATTTACCGCCCCACCAACCTTGGAATGGGGCGGTAAATCCCCTTTCCGCCAAGGCGGTGCCGGTATTTTACTGTGTAATGAGGCCCATAATGTTGCAAGCCAGGATACAAGATGAAGATGGGAACAGCATGATTCAGGGCCACCATGAGTACAAGATTCAAAGGAAGTCCAGCATGAGAGTTAAGAAAGAGTGACGCACCGTGAATGAATGAAGTCCATAAAAGTCAAATCCAGCATTGGCCACAAGACAGTGATGGTGAAGGAAGGCACCAGGTGGGCGGGGCTTGATAAGTGGTGAAAAAGAGCGGCAAGCAGGAAGGCACCAGTTGGGCGGGGCTTGCTAAGTGGTGAAAAAGAGCGGCAGGCAGGAAGGTACGAGGTGGGCGGGGCTTAGGCCAGGTGACCTAGATCCACTTGCACCTGCTCCCCATCTGCAAAGGAAAAGAAGCTGGAGGGCTCCTTAAGTGGTGAAAAAGAGCGGCAAGCAGGAAGGCACCAGGTGGGAGGGGATTGCTAAGTGGTGAAAAAGAGCAGCAGGCAGGAAGGAACCAGGTGGGCGGGGCTTGCTAAGTGGTGAAAAAGAGCGGGAAGCAGGAAGGCACAAGGTGGGCGGGGCTTGCTAAATGGTGAAAAAGAGCGGCAGGCAGGAAGGCACCAGGTGGGCGGGGCTTAGGCCAGTTGACCTAGATCCACTTGCACCTGCTCCCCATCTGCAAAGGAAAAGAAGCTGGAGGGCTCCTTAAGTAGGGAAACAGAGCAGCAAGCAGGAAGGCACCCGGTGGGCGTGGCTTGCTAAGTGGTGAAAAAGAGCGGGAAGCAGGAAGGCACCAGGTGGGCGGGGCTTGCTAAGTGGTGAAAAAGAGCGGCAGGCAGGAAGGCACAAGGTGGGCGGGGCTTAGGCCAGGTGACCTAGATCCACTTGCACCTGCTCCCCATCTGCAAAGGAAAAGAGGCTGGAGGGTTCCTTAGGTAGGGAAACAGAGTGGCAAGCAGGAAGGCACTAGGTGGGCGGGGCTTACTAAGTGGTGAAAAAGAGTGGCACGCAGGAAGGCACCAGGTGGGCGGGGCTTGCTAAGTGGTGGAAAGGAGCGGCAAGCAGGAAGGCACCAGGTGGGCGGGGCTTGCTCCCCTTTTAAATCTAGGCGTTTTCCTAATTGTATTCATATTACGTCTTTCTGCGCATGTTAGGCTCTGCTCTGCTTATTTAATCTACGTGATGCATAGATTTGCTTTTTGTACACAGACAGAACTGAGGTTGTAAACATTGTTGTTTGTACAGCTAACCCATTTTCTCCCCTCACACTCTGCACCTTCGAAATTTCGTGGAAGGCACGGAATCATTTCACACACACCTGCACTCACATACAACACAAACACTATTGCATAACAAAATTCGAATGGTAGCTTCCCACATAATTCTCTATCTCCTTAATCACAATCCACCCTGTTTAGTTCATAGTTTACCTCTGCTGCACCCATCCACATGCCATTCAGACATGTGTGAATAGCATGGTCTCAGTCACCTTCACATAACTGTAATGGCTGAAATGCACACACGCATAATAGCAAACTCCCAATTCTCCCAAAATTGGACTCCGTTCCCTCTGTGGTCATTCAACCAAAACACGCTTTGGGACCATAATGGTGAAAGGCGCTATACAAATGACAACAACAACAAATGAATGAATGATATGATATGGCATTTATAACGCACCTATACACAAGTGTTTCAAGGTGCGCAGAGGCAAAGGAATGGAAACATAGGGAAGACAGAGACAACAATCTTGCTAGGCTAGGTGACATTGAAATTGCGCAAGTGCAGGGAAAGGAAAGAGGAATGTCACAATGCTTTACTCAAATCTTCAAAGAAGGTCAAGACTTATATAGATGATTTTGCAACGCTAATTGTTGATGAAGTGTTTTTTGGTGAGTAGCAGTGTTTGTGATAGGTAGTACCACTCACCCATGAAGTCTTTCACTCTCCATAGTCACCCAAAACAATGTGACTTTGGTGCTGGATTGCAATCTGCCAGGCACTTGAGCCGCATCAACACTGTAACCACTATGAGTGTTGGGACATTATTGATTTCTCATGTCCTCATACCTTGTCTACTAAAATAAGAAAATTAGTTTGTACTAATGGACCATCTCATTCAGAATTGCACGTTACTCAATTAAAATCTCCTTAGTACTCATTGTGAAAAACTAACCTTGCAATCACGCATCGGGAGCTGGTGGACGCTGTGCCTGAGTAAGCGCTGGGAGTCGTCATCACTCGCGCACCCACAGGCAGCCACAGACTAGAACTCGCTTCCTGGAGGAGGCGGAGCTTTGTGGCTCACGTGACCGCTCACGTGACATCCTCTGCCACAAAAGCAGAGACAGCGCTGCCGAGCGGCGCACTTTTCATTGTGAAAAACGAACCTTGCAATCACGCATCGGGAGCTGGTGGACGCAGTGCCTGTGCCTGAGTAAGCGCTGGGAGTCGTCATCACTCGCGCACCCACAGGCAGCCACAGACTAGAACTCGCTTCCTGGAGGAGGCGGAGCTTTGTGGCTCACGTGACCGCTCACGTGACATCCTCTGCCACAAAAGCAGAGACAGCGCTGCCGAGCGGCGCACTTTTCATTGTGAAAAACGAACCTTGCAATCACGCATCGGGAGCTGGTGGACGCTGTGCCTGTGCCTGAGTAAGCGCTGGGAGTCGTCATCACTCGCGCACCCACAGGCAGCCACAGACTAGAACTCGCTTCCTGGAGGAGGCGGAGCTTTGTGGCTCACGTGACCGCTCACGTGACATCCTCTGCCACAAAAGCAGAGACAGCGCTGCCGAGCGGCGCACTTTTCATTGTGAAAAACGAACCTTGCAATCACGCATCGGGAGCTGGTGGACGCTGTGCCTGTGCCTGAGTAAGCGCTGGGAGTCGTCATCACTCGCGCACCCACAGGCAGCCACAGACTAGAACTCGCTTCCTGGAGGAGGCGGAGCTTTGTGGCTCACGTGACCGCTCACGTGACATCCTCTGCCACAAAAGCAGAGACAGCGCACCCTCGCGGCGTTGAGCCCGATAGGAGTAGAGGGCGCCGGCTGCTCCACGGCTGTTCGACGCGGATGGCGCGATACGAGAGCGGGAGCCCGCAGTGGACAGTCACCGAAGCACCTCATAGCTGACAAACATAGGGTAAGTTGACACGGCGTAACAATTGCTCTTCTTACTCCACATTACTCGTTGTGTATGGATGAGGACATGCGCTTGCGTAGCTCTAAGCAAGGGGAAGAGTGCCCACGCAAAGAAGATCCAAGGTCTTTAACGGAATGTGACCCACATCCTCCCACACCACGAGGAACTAGTCCACAAGCGGCGAGAGCAGAGGGTAGTCTAACTAGTGCAATCATCATACGAAAAACCTGTGTTCCAAGAGACCTTACTACGAACTTAGCTCGCTTAGTAGCGGCTACGGGCACACTTGAGGATAAGGAGAAACAGGTTTCAAATGAGACAACACAAGCCATCACGCCATCCGAAGCAATACACGGCGCAGTGAAACTGGCCGAGTTGCAGTCTTCCGGAGGGGAGACTGAACAAAGCCTTACCTGCGACCCTGTACAAGCCAGGAAGTGTGGCAAAGACCGTAGCATTGCACTGGGCTCTAGTAGCAACGCATTCATGAAGTCCAAACTGAGCACAGTGTCCTCATCACCCAATACCAATGGGCACAAAGACAATGATGAGTGCACACAGCAGCAGCAAAATACAGGAAATAAGCTCATTTCAGTGTCAACAAGTAATGCGAAGTCACAAGTTCATGTTCCCACTGACGAAGACACAGCTCAAGTCTCGCCAGACCGGACAGGGACATCACCAGAATTATTAACATCTATCGGTGAAGTCAACAAACCCCTACCAGATCATAATGGTAAAAAGAGATCAAGACCCAAATGCACCAAAAGCATTAAGAAAAAGCTGCCACCATCCAAAAAACAACAAGCTATCAGAGGCAGCACGACGCAAAACCCAACATACACAAGACTACAGAAAAATCACTCTCTACGAATTTTGACCGACTTTTTCGAATTTCAACCACACACAAAAATCAACATGTGTGATGAAATCTCTGACGCGGAAATGCTCGCAGTTGAGACTGACCTGCCACCTCCGGCAAAACAAAGAAAACGCGAGCATATAAGAAAAGACTCCTCCAACTCACCACTAATGTCTGAATCTCAGGATGTTGAAGCAAGGGAGCAACAAACTATGGAGAAGATAGATGAACTTCACAACCGAGAGCCAGCCCAGGAATTACCCGCTCATAGTGGAATTCAACCTTCGAGCAGCATTCATGACCAACAAGATACGGAAAAACAAACCATAGATGACCAGCAAATAACACAAAGTCAGATTGGAGACGAAAACAACACATTGAGCAGTGATCTCTTATCCACCAAAGACAACTATAACTACATCAGGGTTCCTTTGGTAAAAGAACTCACAGCGGCAAACACAGCGTTAGGGCAAATGGATGGCATAGCAAGCGAAACAAATTCACTCCACTTCCCAAGAACTGATAACGGTGTGAAGTCTGCAGAAGACGATTGTCAACATCCTGCAATTCCCAAGGACCCAATAGAAGCACAGTCCAACATCGTAACAGATGCACAAGAGCTTGAGCTCAGAAAAGGGATCACTGAAGTAAAGACAGCCACAGAAGGTCACACAATACAAGAAGAGTCATTTGCGAAACCAATCGCCTCTACGAAAACCAACACCATTCCTAAAGACAGGAGGGTGTCGGCAGCAAAAGATATCACACCCAACATACAAGAACCAAACATATATCGATCTTTGACAAACACCACAGCATCCATAAACATTGGGAATGCTAGCCACTCAACTCAAACACCAAGCAAGCAGCTCTCCGCCTCCGGGCTAGCACAGCACGGAAATATGAGTCAGCAAACATTACATACATCACAAGAGACGAACACAAAGAAAACGGATCTCCAAGGCATAATGTCAGTGATAACCATTGCCCTGAATCCCTTCTGCAAACTTTATGAAACAGTGCAAGAAACGGTGAAAGACCAGTAGGTGATGCTAGCCATGATCCTCACAAAAGTATTATACTTGGAGACCTATATAACAACAAAAGAAAACGTTACAGTGACAAAAGACAAGTTGGATACGCAGGGTCCATCAAAAAACAAAGCCGTAGCTACTCATCTTCATGTTCAAACACAAACAAGGAAAGATCAGATTGCACATGAAACTGGAACACAAACCAATACCGTTATTG
The DNA here is from genome assembly GCF_040938575.1 of Ambystoma mexicanum. Lineage (NCBI taxonomy): Eukaryota > Metazoa > Chordata > Amphibia > Caudata > Ambystomatidae > Ambystoma > Ambystoma mexicanum. The sequence continues at coordinate 1,226,620,282 of NC_090930.1, read as the reverse complement.
ACCTCACAGAAGAAAAGCGCACCAGCGACCTAAGGTCAATGCAAGGGTCAGTACAAAACCAAACTGTCGAGCTCACTCCCAAAGAGAAGTCGCCGCCACATTCATCACACCAGACCAGCAATACATTGTTCGTTCTAAACAAGGTGCCTGTAAGTAATCAGGCTGGGAAAGACAGAAACGAGCTTATCTACTCCATTTTCGACATGTCCAACGGCAAAGACAAATTGAGTCTTGAAAACCCAACGGCAAATTTAAACCACAACCTCAACAAGAAAATAAACATCAAGGCACCACAAAAAAGTACATCAAATAACGACAGTCCACAAAGAAGACAAGTACCGGCAAAAACATCGGACACTGACAATATAATAAGCCAGAAGGCCACAACGAGTAACAACATCAAACATTCAAAATTGAATAAAACAATCGAAAAACATATGGTTAGAAGCACCTCAGCGGCAAGAAACCACTTGTCGGACTTCGACTCAGAAGACGCACTACTAAATCTCAGCGTCTACTCTGCTGACGACTCTTGCTCAAGTATAACTCCGGATCACTCTAAAAACAAGGCAAGATCTAACCATAAAAATCAGGCGTTCTCTGCACCCCAGGGAGCAAGCAACAAATCGGGTAAGGAACGTGACTTCGAAACCCTCGAAGAAAGGCGTAATCGCCTAGAATATCATTTCAAATCCAATGAGGCAGAAAAACATACGAAAACAATAAACAAGGCACCGAAAACGACAGACAACGAAATAACCCAGAAGAAATCCAAAACTGACAGCCACAGACAAGAGAGGGGCAGGGATTGCAGAAAAGAGCCAGCAGAAAGATCTAGGCAAATTCGTGAAACCTCAATAAAAAATAAAAGAGAAAAATCGGAATTGTCAAATCAAGATGCACGTTCGATCTGTCGTGGTGATCAAAACAAGTCAAACAACAGAAACACAACGAAAAAACATCAAAAGAGGGCCGTAGACATCCGAAATGATGAAAAAGAAAAAAGTAGACAAAGTCCCAGCATTCAAAGGAAATATAGGACTGAAAAACAAACCTATGGAGAGACACACCAAAATTCTAACAAATACACAAAGTACAGATGGACAATAAAGATGTCACAAAGAAGCTCAAACACAGAGGACCTTATTCTGAATAGACGAACTGTCATGACCATATTCAGCAAAATTGGTAAACTACGAGAAATTCACACGGCAGATATAAAAATTGTGGAGCCATGGCACGACAGATCGGGAGCAAGCACTCTACTCCATGTAAACTCGAACACAATACACACAAAAATTCTAAACCAAAAACTTGACATCTATAGACAGGGATTTCATACTGAGGACGTCTCCATCCAGCTCCCACATGGAAGTCCCGAAGTCTTATCTCGTAGACAACAAACTACCTCAAAAGATAGATATGAGAACCTCAGACATAAGTCTCCCCCAACTCTAAAGGGGGCAAGAGAAAATGAGAAAAAGCCAAAAACCAAAAAAATAATAGTGAACCGAGAACCCTATTTAGATAAGGATCAAAACACCACACGGAGGGATGAGCAACTAAACTCAGAACGTAACTTGAAAAGCCACTACCCAAAAGAGAGAAGTCGGAATAGAAAAGAACAAAGATCAGACAGCAGTTACAAGCGAAACAATGAAAAGGAACATAATCAAAAACCGTACACCTCAAGGGAGAGAAGTCGAGACAGAAAAGAACAGAAATCAGCTAACAGCCAGAAATCAACAAACACAACGGTCTTAAAAACATCGGAAACACAGAAGTGCGCACAAACACAGTCAGACCCATCTCGACACAGCAAAAAAGGGCTATGGGCCTGGCTGCCCAAAATGCTTGCAAACCATCGGTCACAATAGCCATCCATGAAAGGAGAACCATCTACTTGCGACACAACAAAAGAAAGGCCGACACGACTTACCCTATGTTCTTGGAATACAAGAGGTCACTCCCACCTAGCGATGCCAGGTGGCCCCAATTTAGGGGAATACGATATCATCTGCCTGCAGGAAACGTGGCTACAAACAACCCCAAGATTGGAAGGATATCAAATTACTCTAGTCCCGGCCATCAGAGGAAACAAGGGGCGCCCAACCTCAGGATTGCTGCTAGCATGCCGCATTGGAACTAGAATACAAATTGAGAAAATCTTATTGACAAATCAATTCCTGCTAGCAATTGTAATCTCGGTGCAGGTTCAGAACAACCAAAATGCGCAATCTAGAAACGTAGTCATAGCTAATGGATACTGGAACCCAGCGGCAATAACAACAAAAGCATTCATTGATTTGTGCGAGAACCTACTTGTAGCCGCATTGATTGACGATCCCACAGCAGACATCATTATGTGTGGTGATTTAAACGCAACTTGTAACGAGATAAAAAAATCATCTACAGCAGCACAACAGGCATCAGCGCATAGAGGGAAAGAATGGCTAAAGTTTTGTGAGCTCCATGGGCTCCATAACCTAGACGTCGCACTTCCAGCATTAAACAGGCCACCTACGTGGGAGCGTCTACCCGCAACAGCCACCATCGACTACATATTTGTATCGCAGTCATTATTACCAATCACTGAAGCATTTACGATACATCGCACGTCCACGAGTGACCATAATATACTTGAAACAGCCTGGTTCCTTTCCAGTAAAACAAACACATATCACGACACTAACATTGAAGCTAACACGCAAGGACTACGATTAAGAATAAAGCCTGCAGAGATCTGCGAAGTAACAAAGAAATACACTGAAAACAAAACCTCAGAGGTTGCTGACGGTATAAACTATCAACCATTACTGATTCCATACATGCAGCAAAAACGAGGAAACAGACTAGTCTCCGACCAGAGTCCCAAACACATCTTCAACAAGGAACTAGTGGAGACAAGGCGCAACTATAGAAGAGCAATAAGAGAAATACGTAAGTACACGAACACAGACATCATACACGCCATAAATGCTGTGAAGAAAAGGTACAAGGACTGGGTGAAATTTCATCGACACAAATTATACCAAGCGGATGCTGAGAAAATAACTAAAGCTCTCGTCACTAACAATAGCCGAGAATTCTGGTCTCTAATAAAGGACGCCGATAATACGTCGAACAACCAGATCCTAAACAACATCAATCAAGCAACCTGGACAACGCATTTCACCAAAGTCTTCCAATCAGCCTTACTCACTCCCGACAAAGAACAACAAGTACCCACAGTCCCCTGGGTTAAATTAGAACAAGAAGAGGACATCGTGAACATCATCACTAAACTAAAAAACTCCAGGGCACCAGGCCCAGACGGGATCTCGAATGCTGAGTTAAAAAGTCATCCAAAAGATTGGGCAAAGCTAATGAGTGTCATATTTCAGCGCTGCACAGAAACTCAGTCCATACCCCACTCCTGGACCAAAGCGATAATCATCCCAATCTACAAGAAAGGCAATATGAGTAATCCCGAGAATTTTCGCCCGATTGCACTACTGGATGTAATGGGTAAGGTGTATGCCTCACTCCTAATGGCCAAATTCCAAAAATGGGCAGTGGGAGCCAAGTGCAATGACCCATTCCAATTGGGATTTAAGAAAAGTGCAGGTACAATTTGCAACATCTTATTGTGCAGCACGCTAAAAGCAAACGCATTGCAAAATAAGCAACATCTATATGCTGTATACATCGACTTTACGCAAGCCTTTGACCGAGTAGAAAGATCAATACTATGGGACAAACTAAAAGCGTGGCAATGTCCCGCTGAGCTACTGGCCCCAATCCAAGCACTACATTGCGACACCTCAATGAAAGTGCGTTTGAATCGTAATGGACTGCTATCAGATGAAATTCATAGCACCCGAGGCGTAAAACAAGGATGCCCGTTAGCTTCTGCACTCTTCTTGGCTTATATTGGCGATATTAATTGCATAAACGAAACAACCAGAGCATTTCCGCCAAAGCTGGGGCAAACGAAGATTGGGCACCTTCTGTACGCCGATGATTTAACCATATTCGATCAGACGGAAATTGGTCTGCAGCGAAAACTCGATGCGTTACAAATCTATGCCATAAAAAATCACTTGCAAATAAACACGAGCAAAACCAAAGTTATGATTCTCCAAAACAACGGTAACAAACAAAGAAATCAACAAAGAAATAAGTTCAAATGGCATTTGGGTCAAATCAATCTGGAGACCGTTGCGCAATGCAAATACTTAGGAGTACCTATGGACAGCTCACAAAAGGAAACAGCTATGCAGACAGAACTCTATGCAAAGACTAAGAAACTAGCTGCACAAGCTAAATTCGTGGATGGCAAATTTGGAAAATTCTCACTAATACCAACTATCAATTTCTACAAAATGAAAGTGGTGCCGTCAATTACGTATGGTGCAGAAGCGATGCCCACCTTGCCAACAGGCTTATGGGCTAAGTTGGAAGCGCTGTTCTGGCGCACAGTATTACATCTTCCACTGTCAGTATCAGGGTCAGCAATCAGACGTGAGCTGAGTTTACTATCGTTAGAATGTACAGTTCTCTGCAACTCCCTTATGCTGTACAGAAAATGTTTACTTGCACACAATAACGAAGTCCTCAAGCTATTAAAATGCGAAATGAACAGTAGAAAATGTAAAATGCTAAATGACTGGCAAGACAAAAATCAACTAGCTATGAAGATCATCGCATGCGAAGAGCAGGAGCTCATAAGCAACCCATGCAAAATACTAAAAAAACTAAAAGACAATGACTGGGCCATGACAATAGATAACGCATCTAAACTAAAACTCACCTCACATCTCCCTGGCAACACCCTAAAAAGGAATGAACTACAAAGATATGTCATCCAATGCCCAAGTAAACATATTCGTACTGCTATCCTGCGTGCACGGCTAAATTTGTACAAAACAAGGGAGATATTATACATTCGCGGACAAGTCACAACAAATGGATGCCGCTTTTGCAAAACCACTTCTGTCCCGCCAAAAGAAACACTAAGGCACCTAATCATGAGCTGCCCAGCCACTGCTAGTATCAGATCACAATACCTCGCACCAATGGCAGGGTTTGACATTTTGGCAGAAGAAGCGACATGGTGGGCGCGACTATTAGGAGGAGAAAGAACAACATGGCAAATCGCAATGGCACAAATGGTCCGACACATCGAAAGCAAATTATTAAGTGAAAATGACAAGTAAACCAAATAAATGGAGTTTGTAAAGCACAGGCTAACTACGCGAATCCAACAACGCACTTAACGACAAAAGAGAGAAAAACTCTGGCAAAGCTGGTGATGACAATGATGTTGTTGACAGAATCCATAGTCCGTATTGTAAAATCTTATTTTTTGATTAAACAATAAAAAACAAAAAAAAAAAAAAAAAAAATCTCCTTAGTACTGGAGCCGTGTCTGTTATGTTTTGTATCACCTCCCGAAATGCAGTTCTCTTGCCATGACATATTAAGTGCAGTTATTGGGCACACATGCCACATGCAATTGTTTCTCTGATATAATGCCACCCCGTGTGCAGCTGGTTGACAGAGATGTTCTAATATCAATCTCTGGTCCATGCAAATTGCAAAGTTAAAGCAACATAAAAGCAAACAATTTTGAATGAAACATTGTTAGCTGATTAAAAGCACAGCTAGTAAATGGTTCAGTGTCACAGTGGCTGCAGCAGCACTATTTGGGATTGGACTTTGCAACAATTAATCCTGTGTCATGCTGCGGTGTAAAATACAAATCTTAAATGCATATTCAATGCCCCAACATCACCTCTCCCTTGAATTTCTCAACTGGAATTGGGAATTTAGCCTCTTCCAGACCTAGCTCCACTGCACCTTCTGATAATCCTGCTCCATGGTATGGGCGCCCCAACACTGACATTTTCGACAGTAGTTTTCATAACGGATAAGACCGTTGATATTGGATTGCTTTTTTTTCGTTGTTGCTGTTGTTCTGTAAGAGTTGTATCTGTAAAGAATGTGAGAGTGTCTGCAACAAATGTATTAAGTTACTGATTTTAAACGTTAGACTGGGATTGCACATTCTTTGGCCATCTCGAATGTAGGTGGCTCAGACAATACGAAAACACAATGAAAGAAGATATCTAGAGAAAGGAACATATTATTATTATCCAACACAAAAAGATGAACGAATGTTTGGACATTTAATAACAACTAAAAGAATGGATTGACGTGTTTCCTGATTTCCTGATCCTGATTTTACATTAAAACAGAAAGGTGGTCTGTTATAATAGAGGATATAATCTGTTATTACATAGTACATTCCTCTACAATTTGAAATTAGCATGTCAGAGCATCATCACCGTCCTCTGTGCCAAGCAACCCTATGTAAAGTAGTAAGCCACATAACCTTATTCTAATATCAGAGTTTGGTTTCAAATAATCAGATAGACGAGGGCCAGACTAAAATCTGAATTTTGAATTTATTTTTTATAGAAATGTGTTTTCAATATGAAAATTGAAGAGGAACTGATATTTTGCTCATGAGGAAGAGAACTCATTCTCGAAACGCGTTGAGCTCTTTTATTTGTAGAATTTCTTTTGAAAAACTGTTGTTGAAAAATTGCATGTTTAATATGATCCTGTTTAACGAAATATGTGTTACTTCGCTGTCACTTTACTAAATGTATGTCATTTTGAACGATACTGACTGAGGCAGTCAGTTAATCATGTATCTACTAAGTAAACCATTTATGAAACACACTAAGTAAGAATCTGGGCACTATTTTGGTGTATAACATTTATTTTTGGAAGTGCTTGGATATTAGTACAACAGATTAAAATTCTGACTGACAATATGTTTCAGTAAATAGAGGTGTGCATGGGACGGGAGTGTCCATAAGGTATGGACACTTTTTTGTTTTGCATTACATATAACATAGCATAGCTACAGAATGTGAGCAGTTGATGAAAACAATTTAAAGGAAGGTAAGTGGGATCAAATTGCTCAATGTATATAAAGAAAATAAGGAAATGCATGATGATGGCCATTGTATGATTGTCAAGCTTTTCTACTCGTTAATGTGGTGATTTTATCTTGCATTAATTCATCTTTTACTTTCAGCAAAGATTCACAATATCTTGAAGATCTGGCATGTGTCACTTCCCGGGGTCTACACAAGCATTAGACGGCCAACATTCAGTTATACAAATCCTCCTTAGTTTCATCAAGTACAGGGTCTAGAATAGGCTGGGTCCTGTGTTATCATTGAGCTGGGCACATTTTGTTTTGGGAAAGGGAATCACAGGTTTCCTGCTTGAAAGTTTTAGAGACGTTCATAATGATTACCCTGTGATCATTTTGTCAGGGTCATGATGTATGCATTCTTTATTAATGCGATTTTAAGTCTTTTTAAGTTGGTACAAAAACTGTGACCCTTACATTCAGTCATGGTGTTTTTATGCTGGAGTTGCTCCTTTTGGTAAATTTAGCCTGTTTCCTCAGCTCTTTCAACTTTCTCTTGAATTATTGTTATACAATTGACATCAGAAATCTATGGTACAGTTTGACCAATTTGACGTTGTTGTTTCGGTGATACGAATAACTTCAATGGACATTTTAAGGTGTAGCAGAGGTAGGATAGCCGATTTCTTGTTCTCGGGATGTGGTCATAAGACTTGCAATCTCCCTTGTTTGCGATTGCACTAGCGCCAAAAGCTTCATATAAGTGTGTAACAGTACCCGATAGGCATTTTGCATCAGACATTTGTGAAGGTTCTGTGGAAGGAATTGTGCAAAGACTGTCTATGGTAACCATCCTACTTGCATTATTTGTGATGTCATTTATTTGTGTCTGGTCACCATTGTTTCTCGTACTTGGGCCCTGTCACTCTTCATTGAGGTGGTCCTCACTATGTCACCTCCGCATACAGGACAGTCTTGTCAATAGCATTACGCGAGGCATGTGTAGTATAGCTCAGTGGCAACGCGCTCGTCTGTTCTAATCACTGGTTTGCCCTTAGAAATTTCTTCGGTATTAAGTGTGTTATAAAAAAACAATCATAATTATAACTGCCAATATCACGGACCGATGATATCTTTGAGTGTGACTGCGTGACACATGTTTTATCATTGTATTACCACTCTAGTGAATTGTTATTTAGCACCATATATGAGCTGTTGACACTAGGGCCCAGATTCATGGAATTAGCTGCATGTAAATACAGGACTCTACGTGAAATTCTGTACACAAAACCCCATTTGTCGATTCATGGACTCGACTTCATGGGACTTTTCAGGGACTTGCGTGGATTTCGTGCAGATCTGACATGTCTCTGCGAGCAGTCGAGTGCTGTGCACGAGACTCCTCGCAGAGTGTGGGTTGGGCCTATGCAGAGTCCATTATAGGGGCCTGAACATGCAAAATGAGGAAGAACAAGATTGAAAAGTGGGTGTTCCAATGGAAGACCTGACGCAAGGAGATTGCATGGCCACAACTGCGCAGAACAAATCTTATACACAGATCTGACCGTGCAATCTCACGTTGGGAAAATTACCATGCAAGGCACCGGATCTGACCGCCACCGAAAGGCAGGCATACAGACACATGCGCATAGGAATCACAACGCAGAGGTAAGAATACATGTTGGATTTAGGGGTGTGTGCATACAGTCAGGGTTCTGATCGAACTTAGGTGTACGCGTAAGTAGTGAAGCAGGCAGAGGGGTATACAGGGTGGGGTCTGAGTGGGCAAGGCCCACCCAAAATCTATAAGGGCCCACTTGGCAGTGCTGTGTGGGTGTTTACCAATGGTACTGTCATTGCGGTAGGCCCATCTACATTAGCCTCAGTCCCCACTTGTTAGATAATCCTGGCTAAGCCTCTTGTAGCGAGGTGCAGGCACTGTTTATGGGGGTTCCCACGCATATTGACTGTGAAATTACTTGAGTTATGGAACATGGTGCACATGTTGTCAGGGTGCTGTGAGCTGTTATGGGGGAGCCTACGGATGTCGCCAGGGTGTTTGCTTGGTTGTGGGGGTCACCGTACAAAAATACTGCAGTGCATGAGTTCACACCTGATGACCATGCATATGTAGCTATTACTGGCTGTATTTGCTTTGTGGAGTGGTATCTTGGGGCGTTCCTACCACGACTTGTGCGTAGGATTACTTAGCTGGAAGAATTCCATTGATACGCGGATCGCACCTCATGCGCGAAGGGGGCACGCAAAGTCCTTCTTGCCATGCAAACTTTGTCGGGTCTGTGTGGACTTTTCTATGAATCGGGCCCTTATGGAGGTTAATGGTACAGAGAATTATTTCTTAAAATTACCTTAAGTCAGGTAATGGTAGACATCCATTTTGGCAATCCATACATCTCCTGGTACCAATTATTATTATCCTGCAGACATTCTAAAAGTGATATTCTATTTTGGGCACTTATGTTGAAAGATTTTGTCAACAGGATACGTAAACCACCAAGCTGGAAATGATTCATAGTGGCCCCAATCTATAAAAAAAAACGGGTCATGGGGGATCTGAAAAGCTAGGGGTCAGTCTCTTTGCCACATGCAGCCTCTTAGTTGTTTAGTGGATTATTACATGGGAAACTCTTAGACTGGACTAAAGCATCATATATGATCTTGGAGGTGCACGTTGTTTTTTGTGATAGGCATAACAAAGTCACCAAACCTATCCTTGCTAGTCAAAAGTGTATTCTAGGATAAGCAACTTTTCTTTTCTTGTGATTTATTGACCTTTGAAGGGCCTCCAAATCTCTGAATTTGGTATTCTCATGGGCTAACTTCAAAGTCAAGTGTTGTCCACTATCAATCTTGAAAGTTTTCAAAGAACCTCACTCTGACTTAGAAGTCAGAGTAAGGTATGGGCCTAACAGCGAATTGTCTTCACCTTTTCCATCTTTTGCAGAGCAAGACAAGGGAACATTATTGCACCACTTTTGATTAATCTGTACATTAATGATCTTTATTACTACCTTTAAGTTGCAGGTGATGCTCCCAAAGTATGTGGACTCTATCTGAGGCATTTACTAGATGGCAATGACAGATGTTCATCGATTGATATGTAGAGTTCACAGATACTATAGTTCTTTCTATAAACACAAGTCCAAACTAATCTTATTAGGTAGACAACTTGGCAAAGTATGCCAAATAAGTTTAATGATTAAATAATGGATTGGCGACAGATATAAGCGAAAATGGGAAATAGGTTTGATGGCTCTGCTGGGTAGGTTGGCCATGTGTGAAGGTAGTCTGCAAAGATGAAGTTGTTGAGTGTTCCACTCTTCCGTTGTATATCTTAACCAATAGCTACCTAATTTAATCAATGCTTATGGCATATCGGGGTAAGGTAATTAGGTCAGTGACATACGTTGCTGTTATCTGGAACATCACAAATCCAAAACCATTTTCTACTATTTAGATCGTCTTTACTTGTAAACGCTTTGGAGTTTCACGGTTAACCCCTGTGTATATGTTACATGAGCAAGTTGGTTTGAGCTATCTGGGTGATAACTCAAAAATGAAATGTACCTTCTTCGATGCTCTGTTTCGTCTAATTCTTCTGCAGTCTTAACACTGGATATGTTGATGCATCGTTTGCATAGTGATGTATATCACACAATCCCCTGTTTGAAATTCTTCAGAAATGAACTTTGTAATTTCGATCTGACACATTGAATCAACAACGCTGGACAATAAATCCTGTGGCAGCATGAAAGTCACATGCACCGAGTTCCGCTCTCCCAGGGAGGGAATCCCGTGAGATGGCCAAATGTACTCTATGCTCTTAATTCTTTCTGAACACTGTGGCTGGGTCAAGACTGTGAGAACACATACTTTTTTGTCAGTATTTAGGTTTAGTAAATTACAAGTTCCATTAGAGATAAACGGTTTGGCAGCAATTCAGGGGAGAAATCCTGCATGCCCCTCAGATATGGGGGGAACAATGTCTACCCAATTTATGTCATCCTTAGAGTCATCCGTACAGCACGAAGGGCAATCCCTGTGAGGAAACATGTCGCCCTGATTTGATTTAATCTTCTGCTGCTTTCGGATCAGTGTGCGTGGTTTGGTGAAGGAAAATACTTGATGTCCGATTTTAAAATAAGGAAGTAGTACTGATTTTACCTTGAATTACATCTTTTAATGTATTTGTATGTGATTATTTTTGTGATAGATGTTCTTAGGAATACATGCATTTTTAGTTGAAAAAAGCTGGGTCTGAAGCAGAATCTTTTGGGTCCGCAAATTTCAGGAAACATTTGCTTTTGCAGGATGGCAAGTCCTCTGTTCATCTCCTGCCATATGGGTCTGTCATGTGCTGTATTTTGGATTCAGTAATGAAATCTCGTGTTGTCCATTTTTCAATAATCTTCACTCTTTGTTTCCTGTTAACGTTTCTCCAAAATACATTGGAGTTGTTGCTCACTCTTACCAAATATCTCGTTTATAAAAAGTGGGACATCTGAAATTAAACCTTAACTGCTTCTTTTCTCTTTCCTCATTTCCTAGCTCTAGGTCTGCTCCTAGTGTTGCTATGCTCCGGATTGAACTAAATCTTCCACATCCTGTTGAGGTTATTCCAATCCTTCCTCTTTGGCCATGTCCTATGTCCCATTCTCCCTTCTCTTTTGGTCACTTAAGGTAGGTGGATCTTCATCGCTACTGGGTGGGGAGGGGGCTATTGCTTTAATTGCTTTAAATGTTTTGCCTGCTGAAATAAGAACAATGATCTGCCAATCAGATGTTAATTTACTACTCATAGGATCCTTGATAATCATCTGGCCTTGTGTGCTTGGAGATTACATTAACAGGACCGGGGTGGGGGTATTGCTTGCAACCATAGAGCAACTCAAGCCCCCCTCACCAAAGAGTTCCTTTCCCAAGTCTTGTTAGGAAATGTGGGTGCAGCATCCTATTTCCTGTGCATTCATGTGCATTCTGATTTCCACACAAATGCACTCTTTCTCCAAATGTTGACACGCATCAGTGTTCAAGGGCTTTCAATTTGAGAGGGGGAAGCATGTTAGTTGGATATAACAGAGTTTCATGGGCCCTGGTAAGCCAGGATAAGCTGTTGTAGAGTAGCAACCGCTGGTTGGCATGCTTTTTCCAACTCGATTTCCACTTACTTGCGCTAGGTCATTTGTTTGTTTGTTTGTTTGTTTGTTTATTTGATAATGCGCACCCAGCCCTTGGGCAGCTGGGCGCAGCAATACAAGAAATCTTGAAACTTAGTTACAGTGCTTGTCAAGATATAGTACATACATATCAATACAGAAGTGGATTACAATACAGGATGCATTACATTTGTGGTTGTAGCAATGAATTGGGGGTGGGGTACTCACAGGGTCTTAGACGGTAGTTGTAAGGAGTGAAGAGATTATGAATCGTTAGAGCGGAGCCATTTGAGAGCATTGACTCTGAATCTCGATTTCCACTTACTTGCGCTAGGTCATTTGTTTGTTTGTTTGTTTGTTTGTTTATTTGATAATGCGCACCCAGCCCTTGGGCAGCTGGGCGCAGCAATACAAGAAATTTTGAAACTTAGTTACAGTGCTTGTCAAGATATAGTACATACATATCAATACAGAAGTGGATTACAATACAGGATGCATTACATTTGTGGTTGTAGCAATGAATGGGGGGTGGGGTACTCACAGGGTCTTAGACGGTAGTTGTAAGGAGTGAAGAGATTATGAATCGTTAGAGCGGAGCCATTTGAGAGCATTGACTCTGAATCTCGCGTAACGTAAAGGGAGTCTGAGGTCAGTAGGGAGTGTGTTCCATGCTTGGGCTGCTTTAACTGGGAAACTGGTTCCTCCAGCTGTGGTGAGTTTGAATCTAGGTATAACAAGTAGGAAGGTGTTGGCAGATCTCAAGGGTCGGGAGGTGAGTTTCCTAGTGATTTTTTCCGATAGATAAGGAGGTGCTAGAGTGTTGAGACATTTGGAAGTCAGGGATGTAGTTTTAAGGAAGATTCTGTCCTTTATTTTTAGCCAGTGGGCTTCCTTCCTAAATTTAGTGACGTGTTCCCTGTGAGGGATGTTAATAGCTGTTCTTAGAGCATTGTTTTGCAACTTTTGAAGTTTGTCCGTTACATACTTGTTGGCTCCTGAGTACAGGGTGTTGCAGTTGTCTAATCTAGACATCGAGAGTGTGAATAAGGTGCCTGCTGTGGATCAAAATGAGTGAAATGAATCAGCTCTCAAAGCCAATTAAACTCAACAGTATCACTAAAGTTAATGCTGCGCCCACCCTGGCTTCACGATCATGCACCAGCCAGGGTCACACAATCAACAAAAAGCTGAACGGTGCACAAGGCGAAAACCGTCAACACAACAGTTTAAAAGTGCATTCCCCGCTTACCTGAACCATCTAGAACATGAAACCAATGTGTCAAAATGGACATGATGCTCATGAGTGCGTAATGAACAGAGGCAAACAGCAAACGCTGAGTAATGTTTGAAGTAACCGATTTCTAGAGGTAGGACATACAGAGGTAGTAAGTAGATGCTTGCAGAGGGAATCATGCTGTCCTGCTAAAACCACTTGTTTTGTGATTGCGCCTCTCACTGATTGGGATTTGGAATCAGCAGGTGTTGGGGGCTTAGGACGGACATTTTGGGATGCCTGTTAGGTTCTCCATTCTTGGAGTGGCAACATATAAGTGCAGTGCTGCACACCTCGAGTTTGCCAAATGCTTTGCCTGCAGGGCTGTATAACCATGGATGACCCATTACCACTGACACACACGGCTGCATATTGCTTCCAAATATAATTGTAACACAAGCTGATTGGTTGGAGTCTATCCTTGTTCACCAACTTCATCTGTGCTGCTGGTATCAATGATGCAGCTGTTGTCAAGGTGCCTATTTCCGGGACATGACGTCACACCGTTTAAAGTATTACTTTAGAGCTTCAGGGCCTTAAGAGATGTGGACAGCCAATAAGTTGAGGATCAAACTCTTTAAGTAAGTTCCATGTCTATTTCACTAAGTGACAGGCATTGCACTGGATCACGCTTAAAAGTAATCTCGTCGTGCCAGTGACTTCAGATGAACACATCCGAAAGATATTCGTGTGCAGTACTGATTCACCCCATTGCTAAGGGTTCTGATTGACTTGGGTAAAGTTTGTACTCTACAGCTGTTGACAATGTCTACCCATTTTGGCATTAGGACGCAATTTGACACCGAACGCGTGCACTCTCACGCCCACCATAATGTTGATCAGGGTGTCCGCTTCTCATGTAACTGGTCTCACTACAAACTAAATAGCTCACATCCAAGTCAGATAGACAGTAAGATAGCTCATCGGGTTATGCACTTACTTCAGAGATGTGTGCACGCTCGTGTTTGCATTCCTGGCAGCAGTGACTCAGACATGCATGCGTTTGCTATCAATGCAATATTCAGTCTCGTTGAACTGATTAATAATAATAATGCATATCAACGCAGGCAATACAAGTGGGTGGAATTTGGGCTAAACAGTTTATTAGAATTAAATAAATACTTGTATAAATTATTATTATTATTATTATTATTATTATTATTATTATTATTATTATTATTATCATTATTAACATTGTTATTAGCTGTGTCTAGGGTCCGAGGCTGCAATTACCCTGGCGTCTGATTCGGGCTTCCTGTAATTATCAGCATCAGTGCTGCATTGCTGTCACTTTCCTGTCATATTAGTTCCTCTCTGAGACTATCGCACACTGCTCATTTTGAACTTATTTGCGTACTTCAGCAGCACAGGAAACAACATTATCCAATTTACACATGGGCTATAACTCATTTGTCAGACTGTGAGTGGTTTCTTCGAGCCAGCCTGGTGGTGGCGTGAACATGAGTCATTGCCCGTTGCTTAATAAAAAAAAATGAATGATTAACACTGTCTTCAATAATTTCATCAAACCTGTCTAAACATTACCAAACAGAATTACAAAATGATCCATGCATATTGTGCAAAGGAAATATGACACCATTCTATGGTGCAGAAAAGATCCATCTATTCAACTTTTTTAGATGCATAAATATGTCTCTGCAAAACGAAAGGACAAATAAAATTAAGTTTGACTGTCACTAGCACAGTGTATGAGATATTTTTTCGTGTCTATGTGAAGTCAATTCCTGGCAAATGTTGTCAGAGGTATCCAGGGTCGGGCTGGGCCATACCATTGTTGCGGGCACTAATGAAAAGGTGGCCCACAGTTGCAAATGGCAATTCATTCCTATTGTGACAGACTGTTTGAGTAGTACCCAAGGAGGAGGTTTTTGATAAAATGTGGCCCACAGTTGCAAATGGCAATTCATTCCTATTGTGACAGACTGTTTGAGTAGTACCCAAGGAGGAGGTTTTTGATAAAATGTGATGCAAATTGTGCATTATAAAGAATGTTTATACAGTAACACTGGTCAAAACTACTAGCCGCATGGTCAAGTCACTTATCAAGCTGGCCCACATGGGCCAAAAAAGTGGCCCACTTTGATCAAACAAACTGTCCCACACTAGCATTTTGGGTTTTTGGTTCTGGAGTTGCCCCATTGTCCAGGTCGGGCCTGGAGATATCGTGCAACGTGCTTATTGATATTGATATTGATATTTTATTTCTATCGCGCTCGTACACAAGTGTTTCAGAGCGCGACAAGGAAAGGGAGGGGAACAGGGGAGAACAAAACAGTGATCTTACTAGGCCCAGTGACATTGAAAACATGCACGTGCCTGGGAGAGGGGCAGGGGAAAAGTGCATGGAAGGGGGAGAAGTGGAAAGTGCGAAGCAGAGGAGAAACAGATAAATAACAATAAATAAATAGTAAAGGCAAAAAACAGTTTTAGTGCAGCCAGCAATTTGCAAGTGCTAGGTTTAAGGCAGCAGACAGGGTAGGTCTGATAAGTGCAGGAAGAAAAAAAGGGGGGGGGCTGTATGGGTACAGATACAGACCCCAGTGCAGGGGGTGGCCAGGAGGCAGTGCGGGAGGGTGGCAGGGTGAGCAGGTACCTGGTCCCGGAGGACAGAGGGTGGCCAGGTGCACGGTGCCAAGAGAGAATAGATCAGCAGGGGAGAGGGGGAGCGAAGGCAGAAGAAAAGAGGAAAGTCTTGAGGTACTTCCAGAACTGGAGATGGTTCTACTCAAGTTTTAGAGTGGCAGGGAGGCTGTTCCAGAGGGAGGCCCCAGCCGAAGACAGAGATCTACCCCCAGCTCGTTTCTTTGAAAAACGACGGAACCTGAGGGAGTTGGAGGTAGAGGAGCGAAGAGCTCGAGAGGGGAGGTATTTGCAGAGGGATAGCTGAAGGTATTTTGGACCTAGACCCCAGAAAGCCTTCTGGACAATGCAGAGGGTTTTTAATTTAATCCTTGCATCCATTGGGAGCCAATTGAGAGATTTCAGAGCTGGAGAGATACGATCCCAGGGCTTGAGGCCAAGGACAAGTCTCGCAGTCCTGTTCTGGATTAGTTACAGAGGGCGGAGAGTAGAGGCAGGTAGATTTAGAAAGGGGCTGTTACAATAGTCCAAGCTAGAGAGAACCAGAGCTTGGGATACCATGAGCTTCTGGGGGAAGGAGAGGAAAGGCAGAGTACCTCTGAGGAGGTGCTGTTGGAAATTTGACTTTTTAGAGACCTCAGAGATGTGGGCGGAGAAGGAAAGGGTGGAGTCAAAGATGACCCCGAGGTTCTTAGCCTCGCAGGTGGGGGTAGGAGGAGGGCCAAGGGAGGCCAGCCAGAGAGTGAGGGGGAAGGATGGTGAAGGTGTGCCAATGAGGAGGATCTCCGTCTTGCTGGCATTCAGACAAAGATCATTGGCGGCACAACAATCTTGAATGGCAGTTAGGCAATCAGAGATGAGAGATGAAGAGGAGGTGGCAGAGGGCTGCCTGAAAATGAGTTGAGTGTTGTCAGCGTAGCACTGGAAATTTGAGCAGAAAGTGGCAATGCAGTGGGCGAGACTTGACAGGTATTGGTTGAAAACCCAGGGCGAGAGGTTAGACCCCTGGGGAACACCACAGGTAGGGAGGAAGATAGATGAAAGGAAGGACCCAAGTTGGACCTGTGAGGGTCGATTTGAGAGGAAAGAGGTCAGCCAGGCCAAAGCCTGATCAGTGATACCCAGGTTTTCACAAAAACGGTTGAGCAGGATGGTATGGTTGACCGTGTAAAAGGCAGAAGAGAGATCGAGGAGGATGAGGACAGAGGGAATGTTGGAGTCAAGGTTGGAGAGCAGATCTTTACGGATGTTCAGGAGAGCAGT
Source organism: Ambystoma mexicanum (assembly GCF_040938575.1). Classification (NCBI taxonomy): domain Eukaryota; kingdom Metazoa; phylum Chordata; class Amphibia; order Caudata; family Ambystomatidae; genus Ambystoma; species Ambystoma mexicanum. The sequence continues at coordinate 1,226,603,037 of NC_090930.1, read as the reverse complement.
TTCTGTGCTTCTGGCAGCTCTGAAGCCAGACTGGTGGTCATGGAGTCAGCCAACAGAATTGGAATGACAGTTAAGCTGAGAGATGGCCAACTTTTCCAGGAGTTTGCCAAGAATGAGAGTAATGGAAATTGGGCAATAGTTAGTTGGACAAGAAGGATCAGCTGTGGGTTTCTTGAGAAGAGGAGTCACAAAGGAGTGCTTCATAGGGGAGGGGAAGGATCCCGAGGCAAAAGAGTGGTTGCAAAAATCAGCAAGGGCCGGAGCAAGGGTGTCAATGAGGTCCTTGATGGTTTTAGAGGAACAGGGATGAACTTGTTTTGACGAGGCTTGCATAGAACGGACTTGTTTAGCGACCTCGTCAGGGGACAAAAGAGGAAAGGACGAGAAGGAGGGTAGGGGGGTGGCTAAAGGAGGATCAGCAAGCACAGATGGGGAGGGGAGAGGAGGGATGTGGATGGAGAGGGTGGACAGGATGGCCTGGGTTTTTTTAATGAAGTGAGAGGCAAGGGCACTGCAAAGAGCCTGGGAGGCAACAGGAGGGTAGAGACTGCAGCAGGGTTGGCCTGTTCCTTGCAGATTTTAAAGAGTTTGGCTGAGTTATTAGATGCCGCAGAGACACAAGCTTGAATGTGGACTCTCTTCTTGGTGAGGACAGAGAGTCAGTATTGCCTTTGTAGCATGCAACAGGCCAGTTGGTCAGAGGATGAACAGGAAGTCCTCCATTTCCTCTCACCCACCGTACACTTACGTTTAAGTGTAGCTAGGTCAGAGTCATACCAGGAATTGCACTTGGCTTTGGAGTTCAAACGGATCCTCATGACAGGGGCAAGAGCATCAAGCGTATCATCATTTCAAGAGAAGAGTAGAGCAGAAACAGGGCTGTGTCAGGATGTGAGACAGCCAAAGATGGAGGGGGGAGAGAAAGTGGCAGCAACAGCCTCAACTGACACACGCTTCATGGGCCGGATGTCCGAGAAGGTAGGTGGCAGTGTTGCGGTAGGCTTGGCTTGGGGGGAAGAGAGGGAGAGATGAGAGGAGAGGAGGGAGTAATCACTCCAGGATAGAGGAGTGGTCAAAGGGATGGAGAGGGGGAGGTCAGAGGAGATCAAGACATTCAGTGTGTGCCCTGCAGAGTGAGTCGGGACAGAGGGGAGGATGGACACTGAGAGGGAGTCGCAGAGGTTACAGAAGAGTACAGAGGAGGAGCAAGGAGAGTCTAAATGTATATTGAGGTCGCTGAGGAGGAGGAGTTGAGTGGTAGAGGCCAGGAGGGAGGAGGAGAGGTCGCCCACTCAGAGAGAAATGAGGTGATTTGACCAGGAGGCCGGTAGATGGTAACCACACTGAGAGAATGGGTAGACGAGAGAGAAAGCCTACAGACAAGGCATTCAAAAGAGGAGTAGGTCTGAGTGGGGTCGAAGCGAGGAGAGGATGGAGATACTGGGTGGGCTAAGGCAGGTAGGTGTGGGACAAAAGAGAGTGGTGAGGTCACTGGGCTGGCAAGTTACAGAGAAGAAACAGTATACAAGCAAAATACAGAGAATTTCACAATGGGCAGCAAGATTTGACTTTTATATGATATGGTTATAAATTATATTATTCGTCAGATATGGTGTCATTGATATGACACCATATCTGACGAAGCAGCTGAGCACATAAGAACGCCCTTAACATGTATAGAGTTTGCTAAAAGCAAAAAGTCACATAAACTGCACACTGCTTGGATTCAGCTACTTCTAACAGCATCTGAAGAGCAACTGAATGCTACTGCCCAGGGATGTGATGTCACCAAAATGCTAGGGGTAGCGGTAGTGACATTGCACAACCCTTGACCTCTGATGACATCACATGATGTGATGCCATTTGACCCCGCCGTCATGTGACATCACGGGACATGATAGAACATGACCTTTCACCCCTTGACAAAACAGGAAGTGGCATTGCATAGTCTTGGTCCTCAGTACACTAAGAAAAATATGGTTACAATATCACTGTAATGTGATATGCATTTCACACAAGAATGGATCACTGTATGTAGCATTAATATCAGTGTATATACTCCAATATTCTCTAATTATTGTGTATGTAAGCAGGCGTCCAACACAACAACCTGGACTATTGTACATCACTCGGACTAAACTGTAAATAGACCAAGCATCTCGAAGAGGCCTTAACCCCAAAGCACAGACATCCAGTGCCTGCCAAGTATATGGCCACAGACTGGAAACAGCAACTGACAACACAACTCCAACCAGAAAAACAATGGTCTTGAGGGTTGCCCAGAGCTGTACCAGTGGTTATGAATGATTTGAAACCTTCCAGCCATCACATTTCTGTTTTGCTTATTTAATAAGTAGCCCACAGTTTTTTCTTGTTAGATGGGAGATAGAGGGGAAGGTTGTGTTGCAGGTCACAGTAATTGCAGGTTTTATTTTTTATTTTAAAATGTAAATAGCAGCCGCATCTGCACAACATCATCACTAGAAAAGCCTGCTGGGCCTACATACCTAGGATACTCCTCACTGATGACGTCCAATGAGGGTAAAACATGTTCAGGGATACTTGTGGTCTTGTGCAGAAGGGATGTGACCTAGCAGTTTGGGCTGGACTGGCCCTTTTGGGGTGGGGCCAAGCCTGATTTGCATATGTTATTTCCCCTCCTGTACCCTCTAGTGGTGGCTTGGTAGGCTGAACATCGAAGGTCCGGTGGTTTCCCAGAGCTGTGTCAGTGGTTATGAATGATTTTGAACCTTCCAGCTATCACCTTTCTGTTTTGCTTATTCAGTAAGTAACCCACATATCTGTTTGTCAGATGGGAGACAGAGGGCACGTTTTGGAGGATATGCTGCAGATTACAGTAATTGTAGAGTTTTTATTTTAAAACATAAGCAGCAGCTCCACAACATCACCCCTAGAAAAGCCTGCTGGGCCTTGAGGCCCAGGCTACTCCACACTCATGACCATGACACCCAGTGAGGCAGGAACATGTCTGGGGATGCTTTTGGTCTCTTGCCACAAGCATCCCCAGGCAGACAGACTGAAAAAACAATGGTCTAGAGGGCTGCCCAGAGCTGTGCCAGTGGTTGTGAATGAGTTGAGACTTCCCCACCCATCACCTCTTTTATTTTGCCTATTTGGTAAGTAACCCACATTTTTGTTGTTAGATGGGAGATAGTGGGGAAGAATGTGTTGCAGGTCACAGTAATTGCATTTTTTAAATTAAAGTCTTAAAATGTATACAAGCAGCAGCGCAATGACATCACCCCTAGAAAAGGCCAATTTTATTATTTTCCTTGGTCCCTTATGTCTTGCTTAATGCCAGCCTCCTCCAGCTTCGTAGCACTGGAACAGGAGCTTAACCCATGTTGCACTGCATCTTTGTGCTCCAAAACCAAGTGCATTGCCCATGAACTATCCTTCCAAATATATATATGTTTTGCTTGAGGGAGCAACAGATGGTTTACTTAAGTGGCGGAAGGCAACTTCATGTAAATTAATGATCTCACCTTGTGTCTATCTACAGTGTGCCTCTGATGCAATACTAGCAGATATGGGTTAGGTCACACCGTGGCCAGGCAGGATTGGTGGCAGAAGCCACTGGGGCACACCCCTCTCATCACAGGCCCAGCGGCTCTCTGGATGTGCAAAGCAGACAATGAGAAACTCTCATAAGATTTGCTTTCATGCTGTGCTGCCACAGAGTACTGCAGGCTGCTCTTACCCATTCCCAGCTAGCTAGACCTAGCCACCATAAAATTCCTGTTGCTACAGTACTGGGTATGAGCTGCACATACAGCCCTGCCTCTGAACCCAACCACTCAGGCATTCTTCACTAATGAACTGGCAACCTGTTGGTGATGGCAGATTCATGTTTGATCCTGCATCCCTGTTATTTATCCAGCGAATGTGATCGAGATTCCAAAGAATGGTGGCACACCACCTTTTTTGGTGCAACACATATATCTGCTCTTGGCACTGCCTCTTTGTCCAGTGGCCCAGGGGTAACATGGACAGATCTAGGGGTAGCAGAGGGGGAGGCAGGGGTAGCAACTGCTACCCCTGGGAACTCCCAAATGACGTCCCTGGTACTGCACTGGTAATTTCTATCTTCGCAGACTGGTTTGTAACTAGCTTGGCTGGATTATGCTAATTGAGGATTGTGCAAAGAATCAGGGTTATTAATGAGCCAGTCCGGCAACAAATGCAGCAGTTAACACTATAAGCAGCGCAACATTTTGTGGCAGGTGGTAAAGTGATTTTTGGTCAAATGAGAAAGGTTCTTTTGGGGAAAAGTGTATGGGTGTTGTGGCTGAACTAACTAATGATAAGGGAGGAATCCCGGGTGACACTTGGATAATAATAAATCGCAAGCGTCTTGTTCTATCTAATCCGGGGTAGGATATACAATGAAAATGGGGAAATAGAACAAGGGTAGACAGCTCAAGTGGAAAATTGCTGAATAAGCACAATAGGGCGGCCACTTGCAGAGAGCAATAAAATACTAGAGTTTAATAAATTAGAACAAAGTTAAAACAAGTATTAAATCAACAAACATGTGACATAGTAATCACAAATCAAACACTTTCATAATATCAACACTGCATGTCATATGAATACAATAACAAAAAGGCCTATTACTGAGCAAAAATGGTAAAAAAAGGTTAGTACAAAGCTCAGTGGTAAATCACTGTGTACAATTTGCAGTAAATGTACATGTAATTCAATTCAGTAACTCTGAAGTTCTCCAGATTCATAAAGTATCAATATGTTTCAGTTCTTGTGTCACATATACAGAACTTTCTTCATGAGAGAGGTTTGAATGGAATTCTACTGTCAAACAATTAGCATTGGCCAATCACAAGACCTGTCATAGATAAAAGAAAAGGAAGACTGTTTCAGCTATTAGTGCCTTGTGTGTCTCGATAAGAACCCTAAATGGTTCATAAACCTTAGTATCAGGGAAATCAATTACCTTGAGACGGTTCTAGTGGGGGCGGACAGCTCTGGCAATGAGGTGTAGAAGGGTAAACGTAGCACTCCTTCTGCATGACTGCAAGAAAAGCGGCAACAAGGCCTTTAAGATGCTAGCGGTAAAGGGGGTAAACAGAAATCAACATGCAGAAACCACCAAACGGTAAATGTGTGGCGGAAGAGACCCACCTTGTGGTGTAACTGGAACCCAGCAGAGGTGGAGATAGGTAATGTCCAAAGCCTTTGAATATGGAGGGCTGGTAAGTGCTCTAAATGTAGTTCACAGAATGCATGGGGCTCGACAAAACAATTAGCCTGTGAAGGTAAATGAAGCAGCTAAGGAAGATAGTGAGACCAAATAAAGTCATATAATATACAAAAGACTTCAATAAATAAAGACTAAAACAGACAGTACCTTGCTGTAGCTGTTTGTCGAATAGAGGGATCAAGTCAGTGTGCGCTCTGATGCACCTTGGTCTATGGAATTACGGAAACTATTCCATATAATCTGATGGTAAATATATGCACAAGTAAGAATCTGGCTCGGCCACTGTCAATTAAGCATAATATTCTAGACAATATGTCAAGAATGAAGATACATTCAACCAATGAATGAAGTGGGGGCGCCGGAATCACTTGTAGAGAATTCAGTCAAACCGCCGTACTCCGTAGTCCCGCTGTGGGGGAGAAAAATCAATTAAAACGCGTGTTGTGCAGATCCAAAAGGGGAAGCACTAGTAGTGTAAGATAAAACAACGGCATCAGATCTTACCGAAATTGACAATGTCAACAGTGTGCACGGGAAGATATTCGTAGTGCCCAGCGTCAGCGGTCTGCAACTAGACTCTCGCAGCAGTGAGCCACGATCGCTGATGGCTAAGATTAACGAGGTCCCTGGCGTGCTCGTTGCTAGGAAACAAAAGACTTGGGAGTCCTTCATCTCTGTCTCTAGAATCAAAGCAGAGACAGAAGTCAGAATCCCAGGCGTCCATCTTAAAGTGGATCATAGGACAGGACAAGGGTAGGCAAGTATGATAAAAGCTGCTTGTCTCAAAAAACTGAAAATAGTCGTGGGAGTGCAGACTCACTGGTGTATGTTAAAAGTATTGGCATTAATTTCAGAAATGAGTGACGAATGTCATTACATAACTCTGAAAACCAGTCGATGGAAGTAGTACATAGAAAATGCCGAAGACAGTGAGGACAAACAGTCCAACAACTCAATGTAATCAGTTAGGTGCTGTGAGCCTTGTACCTCATGCGTATAGAACGGGTCAAATTAATTTGGAACATCAATAACAGATGTCATTTCATTGCTAGGACACCCTGTCAGTATATATGGTATAATACAAATACTGATGGCAGTGAATGAGAGCAGCCCAACAAACCAATGTGAAGTATTAGCTGCTGAAAGCCTTTTGCATCGTGTGTATGGAACAAATCAATTCTCAACAAGGCTCTTATGTATGCTGGAGGACAAACCATGTGTGTGTTACCTTATTTCAAACACAGGCCTCGGTCATAAATACATAGAGAATAATTACATAAAAAATGTAATAGGCAGCATAACAAATGAGAAACATCAGCATTGTTAGAATTGTATGCAGTAGGTGAGGAACTCTAACCCTCTACATTGTTATCTTTTCTAACAGGCATAGTGAGATGCTGAGGGGAAAGTAATCTAAATACCTACTACTTAGTTCCTAAACTGTGTTAATTGTTAAGTTTGTGCCACTCAATTGAGTCGTTAAGACAATGTAAATCACCCCTCATTCTGAAGATCATTTCTTGTTCCATTTTGAGTAGTTTACGGTCCGAGTTAGTACCTGTACTTCATTTAAGTGTTTGTAAGATCTGCCAAGTGTACTCTTCGAAGCCGTGGTTCAGAGCCATTAAGTGTTTCACCATACGTGCATTTTCGATTTGATTTTTTAGACAACTTCTATGCTCAAAAATGTGAGTCTTAGCCTTTCTGGTAGTCATACCCACACAAGGTAGCCAGCATCTACAGCGGATAAGGTATAACACATGGTCGGTGTTGCAATTGGACATAGTTTTTTGTTTCCAGGGTCTGGTAGTTCCTATGTCGACCTCTGTTGTCTTCTTGGTAAGTTTACACACCCCACAGTGACTGCAGGGGTGGTGTCCAACAATAGGGTCAAAACCCCCCAGGCTACTTGTTTAGTCGCGCCCTATGCATTCTATGGACTACATTTAGAGCACTTCCCAGCTCTCCATATTCAGAGGCTTTGTACATTACCTGTCTCCACCTCTGCTGGATTCCAGTTACACCACAAGGTGGGTCTCTTCTGCCACACATTTACCGTTTGGTGGTTCCTACGTGTTGATTTCTGTTTACCCCCTTTACCGCTAGCATCTTAAAAGGCATTTTGTCACTTTTCTTGCAGTCACACAGAAGGAGTACTGCATTTACACTTCGACGCCTCATTCCCAGAGCTTTCCACCCCCACTAGAACCATCTCAAAGTAATTGATTGCCATGTTACTAAGGTTCACAAACCATTTAGGGTTCTTATCAAGACACACACGGCACTAATAGCTGACACAGTCTTCCTTTACTTTTATCTATGACAGGTCTTGTGATTGGCCAACGCTAATTGTTTGATGATAGGAATTCCATTCAAACCTTTCTCCTGAAGAAAGTTCTATATATATGACACAAGAACTGAAACATGTCGAGATTTTATGAATCTGAAGAACTTCAGAGTTACTGAATTGAATTATATGTAAAGTTACTGCAAATGGTACACAGTGATTTACCACTGAGCTTTGTACTAACTTTTTTTTACCATTTTTGCTCAGTAAAAGGCCTTTTTGTTATTGTAGTCCTATGACAGGCAGTGTTGATATTATGAAAGCGTTTGATTTGTGATTACTATGTCATATGTATGTTGATATAATACTTGTTTTAACTTTGTTCTACTTTATTAAACTCTAGTATTTTATTGGTATCTGCAAGTGGCTGCCCTATTGTGCTTATTCACCAATTTTCCACTTGACCTGTCTACCCTTGTTCTATTTCCCCATTTTCATTGTGAGCTGAACTAACACATATGCCATCATAAGATGGCCACCGTAGTGATGCAAGAGGGCCCTGAGAGCATGTTGGATAATAAAGGCTAAGAGATAGCTGAGAGGGTAGCGCAAATGAGGAGCAGGGCATGGGACAAGTGAAGGAGGACAGTAACTCAGCATTCAGCAGAGCAGAGTAGAACTTCCCTGGAACTCAGACTTACATCAATGGATTGAGCACAATGATCCTGTAAGCTGATTGGCTCACTCCCATTTGTTGGGTGGTAATTTAGCAATAATCACCTGTTCCAGAGGCCTGAGATAAAAGGCTGAGTTTAGCGAGGTCCTTCAACGAGGGTCGCCAGTGCCTTTACCACCTGATCCAGCCCTTGGGATGGATGATTATTGTTATTAGAACCCTGGGTTGTCAATCCTGAAACCTGGGGTGCTAAGAGAAATGTTTTTTATTTCAATGAAGGGGACGCTTTGTGGTTTCCCATTCATTGAAATAAAATACTTTGTTAAGATGGCCACCTTGTATCATGAAGGCCGTGCTCCATATAGAGCCCCTCTTTCATTTCTGTGGTGGCCAGCAGCAGGGAGATGAGCAGGTAAGTGGTGCTGGGGGCAATTGAAAGGGAAATTGGAAGGAAGGGGAAGGGAGGGAGGTGGGCAAGATGGTGGAGTGGGGGATGCAGCCGTCGGTTTGCTTGGAATGTCGGCTTGGATCTTGGGGTTCAGCATACGATCCAAGAAACCTGATTGGCTGCTCCCCCGCCCCAGGTGCTATTGTAAAATCATACTGCACTTAAACAAGTGCCCATCACCAAGACATGTCACCAAATTCCATGTGTACAATCCAAAAAGAATTGTACAACTTTGAGAACCAAACAGTGAAACCGGTAGGATTGCCCAAATGTTCACATTGAACAGGTCAATTTAAATACCAAGATGACCTCTGCATTTCGGGTCAGCTGGACAGGCAGCAAAATATTGTGCAGTGCTGCCCCTTGTTATTACAATATTTTTTTGTCATGCTATGTTATATAATTTTTCTACACCACTCACAATTCAAAGGAATCAGAGCACTATAAGGTCAGCAATGAGGAACAACAAAGAGTTACTGAGGTTTGTGTTTGAAATGGCTGTGAAATATTTTTGCTCAGTAAAAGGCCTTTTTGTTATTGTAGTCCTATGACAGGCAGTGTTGATATTATGAAAGCGTTTAATTTGTGATTACTATGTCATATGTATGTTGATATAATACTTGTTTTAACTTTGTTCTACTTTATTAAACTCTAGTATTTTATTGCTATCTGCAAGTGTCCGCCCTATTGTGCTTATTCACCAATTTTCCACTTGACCTGTCTACCCTTGTGCTATTTCCCCATTTTCATTGTGAGCTGAACTAACACATTTGCCATCATAAGATGGCCGCCGTAGTGATGCGAGAGGGCCCTGAGAGCATGTTGGATGATAAAGGCTAAGTGATAGCTGAGAGGGTAGCGCAAATGAGGAGCAGGGCATGGGACAAGTGAAGGAGGACAGTAACTCAGCATTCAGCAGAGCAGAGTAGAACTTCCCTGGAACTCAGATTTACATCAATGGATTGAGCACAATGATCCTGTAAGCTGATTGGCTCACTCCCATTTGTTGGGTGGTAATTTAGCAATAATCACCTGTTCCAGAGGCCTGAGATAAAAGGCTGAGCTTAGCGAGGTCCTTCAACGAGGGTCCCCAGTGCCTTTACCACCTGATCCAGCCCTTGGGATGGATGATTATTGTTATTAGAACCCTGGGTTGTCAATCCTGAAACCTGGGGTGCTAAGAGAAATGTTTTTTTATTTCAATGAAGGGGACGCTTTGTGGTTTCCCATTCATTGAAATAAAATACTTTGTTAAGATGGCCACCGTATATCATGAAGGCCGTGCTCCATATAGAGCCCCTCTTTCATTTCTGTGGTGGCCAGCAGCAGGGAGATGAGCAGGTAAGTGGTGCTGGGGGCAATTGAAAGGGAAATTGGAAGGAAGGGGAAGGGAGGGAGGTGGGCAAGATGGTGGAGTGGGGGATGCAGCCGTCGGTTTGCTTGGAATGTCGGCTTGGATCTTGGGGTTCAGCATACGATCCAAGAAACCTGATTGGCTGCTCCCCCGCCCCAGGTGCTATTGTAAAATCATACTGCACTTAAACAAGTGCCCATCACCAAGACATGTCACCAAATTCCATGTGTACAATCCAAAAAGAATTGTACAACTTTGCGAACCAAACAGTGAAACCGGTAGGATTGCCCAAATGTTCACATTGAACAGGGCAATTTAAATACCAAGATGACCTCTGCATTTCGGGTCAGCTGGACAGGCAATATTTTTTGTCATTCTATGTTATATAATTTTTCTACACCACTCACAATTCAAAGGCATCAGAGCACTATAAGGTCAGCAATGAGGAACAACAAAGAGTTACTGAAGTTTGTTATCGAAATGGCTTTGAAATAAGGACGTGTTTAGTTATTTCCTAAAAGACTTAAGTTTGAATGAAGTTCGATGAAATCAGAGGATTTGCTACAAATCATTGCACCCCAAACGACCCAGAGGAAAACAGTTTGAATCTCGGGGGTTCAAGGAACATGGCACTTGCAGAGCATATAACTCATTGAGATGGCATTCATTTTAAGTCCATTTGATATGTGTCAGATGACATCAATCTAGATACATTTGCAGAACAGAGTGGCCGATTTGAACTTTATCCTAGAGGAAACCGAGAGCCGCTGAAGATGCAGCTTGAACACTGATGTTATTTGATATCTTTGGGTTCTCAATTATCCTTGCAGTTTTGTTTTGCAGGAGTTATAAGTGTAAATAAAGAGCATTGCAGACGTCCATTTTGACACCTCTTGCATTAGCGTTCATATGACCTAAATGAGGTCTCAATTCTCTAAATAGATGAGGTGCTTCTGTTTGTTTGAGAGGAAAAGTCAAGATGGTAAACAAATGGTACCCCACTCGTTTTTACATTAAGGCACAAGAGAGTGCAACCCTAGTTGAAAAAAAGCTTGATAAAGGGGTTGAGAGGACTCAAGTGTATGATCTATAGCTAACTTGTTTTTTTTCAGGTCTTTAAGCTGAGGCAATTTTCTTGCATTCACGATTTTATTTTAACAGAAATCTCACTTAGAGAATTGTTATCAGAGCTGGAAAGTCCAGTAAGTGTGATGAATAATTGTGTGTCAACTGCATAGCTCTCATATGGGACATCTCTGCTGCCCTCTTTCCATCTTTATACCTGTTCTTTTCTACTATTTGCATCCTTCTCCTGCCTTTCCTTATTCTATGGCCTCTGCCGTACCTGGCTTTCTTATGCAACCTCTCCCCTGCCGCCTTTCCCGCCCACCCCACCTCCACTACCCCCGATTGGCCTTTCCTTCCGAGGCTGCTCCACTCCATTTTGCGTCCTGGCCACTGCGAGGTGAGTGCCCCCTTCCCGCACTGTGCACTTCTTGCTTCCCTTTAAACTGCTTTTTTTCTGCTGTTTGCATCCTTCTTCTGACCTTCCTTTTTCTATGGCCTCTGCCGTAGTTTGCTCTCATATGCAACCTCTCCCATGCCCTTTTTCCCTAAACAAATCCCGGTGCCACACTAAACTGGCCCAGCTCTCTCATATATTTTCTTCCCCACCACCTGGGGAAGATAATAACCTGCATGTAACCTTATAGCCTGCATGTACCCATTTCTATTTAGCAACTGTTGCCCCATAGAGACTCACTGAGTTGCGAACTGTGTTGCCTAAGCCATATCTCGCAACTATAAGAACTGTTAGCGATATCTCGCATCTAGGTGGGCTGTATTCTAATTGTGCTAGCTAGTCCAGACAGAAATGTGACTATTAGCTAGCGTCACATATAGACAGAAATGTGAATATTGACTTGCGTCACATCTAGACAGAAATTCAAATATTCCAAATCTAGGTGAACTATGTTAGTCAGCCATTTGAAACCACTGGGGGAACTGTGTTGCTTAGCCATCATTCACATTTGGATGAACTAATACTACTTCTCAAGCCTTCACATACACCTTTCATATACTGCACTAATGACAACCAGAACTGCTCAGAACAGCAAACCGCATGTACTTCACAACAACAGGACATTGCACACATAACCTTGCACAACACCACACGATGGCCGCCTCCGAATCTTGCACCAGGCTCACTGAACGGTCCATCCGAACGGAAGCTGCCAATAGCTAGCACATCACGGCTCCGTTTCTCTTTTCCCACTCCTTCCGCGGAAAGTACCCTCCCCCTTCTTATTTTTTCACAGAACCGCCAGAGCACCAAGAAACCACGCAAGTGGCACCTGGGCACGGTATAAAAAAGTTTGACATCAAAATTAACATAGCAGTGAAACCCATTATGCAGGGCAGAAAGCAAGTCATGGAGGGGGCATGGCGGAAAACATTTTAAACAAAAGATAGCAAAGAATCTTGTGGCACACCAAAATTAGCTTATGAGAACTTTATCAGTGTTGTCTGAACTTAAACATGAATGATCATCAGAAAAGGACTCAAACCAGAGAAGAATGCAATTGGACACCCAGGCTATGGAACCAAATCTTTACAGTAATATACCGTAATCAAGGGTGTAGAACGCCACCAGCAGGTCAAGCACCATGAGGAACAAGGACATGTGTTGCTCCAGGTGCCATAGAGGTTTCCCTTTCACACCCAGTGAGGTCATCTTTGTACACCATGATTTTCTGTAGCCCAAGTGAAACTCACCAAGTAGATTGTAATTTTTTACAAAATCTTAATGTCGAAGTAATACAACCTCTTTCAGAATGTTAATAAGAAATGGCATGTTGGCAATTGGCCTTAGATAATCACTAAGTCAAGAACCAAGGTTTTCCTTTATATTTATTTTTTACAGGTGTGATTCATAAATGCTTTAAGGCCTGTGGAATAGTACCTATATAAAGGGAGACATTTATCTGTTCATCAAATTTAGGAACCAAGGTAAAATGTCATCAACACATTCCTGCAGGGTCATTGGGGTACTGGGATTACCGAGCTGGCCAGTGAGTCTTAAGGAGGTGAGTATTTAGCTCAGTGGACCAGAGAACATTTCTTTAAAATCAAAACCTGGTAGAATAGCATTTTTGATGTTTGGGTATTGAATTATGGAAGTCCAATATTTGGGCCATCATAGACTGTGAAATCAGATAATTAAATTCCATATTTCCTAGAGCCAGTCATTGCATATGTAGGTGTCTGGGTCAATTAAACCTTTGTCGCTTCTGATCAGTATGTGAGTGGAAGGAATGCGTTCTGCTGATTTTGTTTATTTATTTGATGTTTTATAAAGTACAACATGTACACAGAATATTTAACAGCAGGCCCCATCTCTCCAATGCCGACAGCATACTTTTCTCAGGTTGAGCCCTTTTGGGCCCATCATGGAACATGCAATACAAAATAAAATCTAACAATGAAAAAGAGAGTAGACATATATTCAGGTCATCAGAGGCGTATGCCACCCCTGTCACAATCTTGAAATTGTGCGCACACCTGCAACTATTCAGAAGAGACAGAGGTGAGGGCCAACACATTACATCTTGTGTGCATCACATTGATGAATACAGGATGCTCACACAACATTCCAGAGAATGCTATTGGCTTTGGAGAGAAAAGTGGCAACTGGAGGCAGATGCAATCAAGAGCTCTGTGTGACACAGTGACAGCTTGCACTGAGAACTGAAAAGGTGGCATTGGATTGCCTTTTAGTTAATAAAGGGCATGAGCAGATGGTGGACTCAGTGGAGGCAGGTGTGCATCAATTAATGTGCCTATCAATTAGGTGGAACACTGGGTAAGAAAACCTGTAGGGACTGGCTGTAGGATGTGAAGATGGATAGCTACCAGAATTGTTTATTTTCATGCTGTAATCTAGCTAGACTTGCCTGCCTTTTTTCCTATACTTAGTGACTGAAAGCGTTCTTAATTTACCATTTTTTTGAAGGTGATCTGGTCCTCACTTTTGCCACTGTCTAAACATTGGCCAATAATTGAACCCAAAGATTTGACATTTCAATCGCCCACAGCTGTGCAATACATGTTTCCCTAATTACCAAACCCAGGACACTAGGGCAGTTGGGAAAACAATATTTCTATTCTGAATGATCTACGTGAAAAAAACTCATCTCAAACGCATGGGTCTCAAAACTGTGAAGCTGAATACTTCGCATTTAGAAAATCTTCAATGCTTTTTTTTTTTTTTTTTTACATTTGTCCCGCTTTTCATTTAATGTATGGAGGGGATACCCCTGCATCCCCCGAAGCCCATAATGCCTAACTAGGGGAGCGAGTGACACCCCCACAACCACTGCTCACTGTGTTCGGTAGTTTGGGAATCAACATTTTCTACTTTGCCGAATGGCCACAAAACTCACATTCAGCATTTCTTTTCGTGCTATTTGCAGCCAGTCCCTATTGTGAACGGGCCCCCCAGATTGTTTGAGATGGCACATGCCTGCCACATTATTATTTTGTGACACATTTAACATTTCTGAGTTTACCATTCGAAACCCTACTCTGCAAACATCCGAACTAATGGCACAATGCTGAAATGGCAAACATTTGAAAGGGACAATCATGATTTTATTCTAACTTTAGCAAAATAATTAACTGTCGTCTGGTGTAAGAATCCCAAAGATTGATCAAGTCCAACACAGGAAAATGGACAGTTGAGGATTGCTAAAATCCTTATATTTTATATCGGTTTACACTAGATTCATCATACTTCTAAGTACTATAATAATGGGTGATATTATTATCTATTTTGACGGTATTTCATTTTATTTCTCTACCTTGACTGAATACAAAATGACAACAAGTCACTGGGAGATGAACACAGATGTCACACAGAGCATTTTCTGAGCTATCTTGCTATCTGATAGCAATCCAGAACTCCTGCATTACAGCATTGTCATGGGCAGAAATAGAAGATGGACATTTCCCTACTTCATTCCGTGCTGGACTATTCAACCTACCATTTCAGCTATGCCCAGTAGAAAAGGGTGGGCGTTATGGTTGAAAACCTGAAGAAGTAGTCCTTAGACCCAAGACACAGATTCATGACTGAAACCTACATCTTAATGATCTGATTTGAAAACATTAACATATCTGTGCATGATTCTACCATTGTCTGCTGCACAATTATAAGTTATTACCTAAACCAACCGGTTTGAGCTCTTAATTTTGGAACTCTGCATGGGAAACTGTGCCTGTGTATGATTTGCACATGCTCATAGAAGAATTACCTACGAAAAGGCGGATTCACAGGTTGCTGCAAATGTGCAGCACTTTGGGGGCCATTTATTACTTTACAAGATGGATTGTAAACATGAAAAGTAAAGATGATCTTGCCTTCTTTTACTGTTTACGTGTGCACTCCGTTTTGCAAACGTCAAACATTGCACCCAGGGGATCCCATAGCAGCAAAGTGCTAACATTGGTGGTCCACAGAATGCAATTAGTATTTTCTTTGGCCAAATGACCCCAGTGTGTCCTTTTACACATGCAAATAGGTACAGTAGATCCAGTATTACTATGGGCCAAATTAGCACTCTCTTCCTCTCTGGAATTAACGTACCAGTGATTCTGTTTACCGGCACGTTTCTGGACCAGCAGAGTGCAAGTTTACTGGTGGAGTGGCCTGATTTATCTTCAGCCAACAGCTGGAGGTAACTCAGGCACCCCAAAGGCAAAAACCAGCTGATATTACCGGCAATCCCCCCATGCAGTGCTATGGACTTTATGGAATGGGGATTTACCTACCATTGGCAGCACCTGTAATATGCCGGTAATGCCATCATATCAGGTGTCGGTAACAGTAGGTCAGTTTTCCGGTATCCCAATGGAATTACCAGCGGGACACCAGAAAATGTATGAAAAGGACCTATGTCTTCATTCACATCACTCCGTACATTCAGACACTAACCATAACTTTACAACCATAGACCGAAAAACTACATACACATAGACAAATGCTAGTACAGTATACATTGTATTACCTTTTTTGAATTCCTTTGTCATAAATACGTACACAATGATTCCATTATCGATACAATAATACACATTCAAATATATGTAACATACAATGCACAAACATGATTTACACAAAGGGCATTAAAGCCACATCTCAACAGCACCAGACTACATGAAGAGGAGACATATGGCTCGAATACAACGTGGACATTCTGTTTGCATTGACCAACCTCAATCAGTATCCCTGATTAAACACATGTGGATCAGCAATGGCCAGTGACTAAACCAACAGGAATTGTGATTAGTCAAGGCACATCATTTCAGACCTCTCAAACATTGCTGTGTACATTCATCAAGTAATGAGTATGTGTCACCACAGAATGTTCCCACAACCATTGTGTCTTATTCCCATGTTTCTGATTGTGAATATATTATTCTGTCCCCATTATGACTAATTGTCCAAACCTGGTACACTGGACTCCTGAATCCATGAATGTCCCTAGTTCCCTGCTGCCCTAAGGTTCCTGCTTCTGATACTCTTCAGATCAAAACGTAGGACACAGGAACACATACCTGGTAATCTGCTGATGCACTCTTTTTTTTCTTACATCACAGTGAATTTTTGGTTGCACAAACATATGCACCATAGTCATGTTTGCATCCGGCAAGATGTTTGAAGCATTCACCACTTTAATATGATGGGGTGGAGCAAGCCTCAACATTTTGGTAGGGATGCTGTAGGAAGGCTTTAGACAAAGTATTCACTTTGGGATCTGAAGAAACTGCACATTGCCCCTTCCAGTGTCCCCATGCCCACCACCATCAATGTTGCCTTCTCTTAATAAAGCAAAGTTCTGCATCAATTTGGCGTCTCTCAACTTGGTAACCGTCATGCATCAGCTGTCCTTTTACTCCAAACAGTCCTGAGAATAATGGAGAAACAAATATGACGCATAGTGGTTTGTATTTAGAAGTCATTTTGTGACTTGAATCAAACATGGAATGTTCTTCAGATGAATTGAGGTGATCACAGGCCCACTATGACATGCAAACATGTATTGGGATCTCACCAGGCAAACACCCAGTGCATATACTCACTGGGCACCCACCGCCTAACTGCTTATCTTGTCATTCCCTAAAGCTTATGTTGCAGAAATGAAACATTCACAACAGAACACTACTGCATGCTTGAAATGATGAAGGGACAAATAATTATTCAGCTCCACAAAAGGATATGTACACGCTAACCCTTGTAAGGTAACTATGCAGACAATTCAGACTTCATATGGATAGGATGTCCCCTCTGGGTAATAGAGTAGTGGGAGGGAACTCATGCTGGCAGGAACTGAGAATGCTCCATAAACAAACACAGATTAATTTGAATATCTTGTAAATTAGTGTAATGTGTCTTAAACTGCATCTATATCCCACTGTAAAAAAGCCAGGGAGAAAAACATAGAAAAGCTTTTTTTAGGACTTGCTAGACCACTTTAGCTCTACCATAATTTCTATTTGGTGAATTGATAGTGTTCACACAGTGATGAGGGGTGGTTTGCTTCCTATTCTGCACACAAAGACACAATTCTAAATGCAAAGTTAAGCTTGGTTTTAATCCGTATCAAGATAGGCTGTCTTGATACGCATTAAAACCACCCCTCATCACAGTCTTTATTTGTAGGCAACTTTGGCAGGCTGCCTACAACTTGCTCCCTTCTGCAGCCCTCCAACACACCTATCTTTAGTCAGGGCGCTAGTTCTCAACTTGTACCATTATGCCAAATACTTCCCTAGTGTTCACACAGTCTTGTAAATGCTTCTTCATTGTTTGAGTTGTGTCTTGTCTCACATTTATGAAAGCATGTGATCCTGATGCAATACATCCATGCAGCAACCCGGCAACATCAGATTCAATAAGAGATGAGTACGAAAGATAAGCCATTGAATAATGAGTAAGCAAGTTGAGAGAAGAATAAAACAAATCAGAAAAGTCAGACAAAGATAGAAAGATCTATGAGTCATCTACGTAAACATGGTAAGATAACCCAGATGTAATGATGGCAGCAGAAAGACAGAAGAGCAGCTATCCTAAGACAGAGCTCTGTTCACCCCCAAAATGTAGCCATCAAAACCAGGCTCTTTGTATGACAATGCTCATGTACTAACTTTATGTATCTCTGGCAGTGCGCTTATAACACCTGCATGCATCTCTGTATATGTAACCAAACAACCAATACCAAGTAATGTTTGTTGGGCCGCATTCTTGTAACCCTGAATTACGCCTTCTTACGCTCTTATTATAGTGCCTCAATGCCTGTGGGCTGTAGTGTGCTCTACAAATCCAAATAAAATAATAAAAAAATAAGAAAATATATAGAGGGAGAGGAGAAATGCCGGCCCAAGATACTGAAGAAGAATGGTCAGATAGATAAGAGGAAAACCAAGAACAAACAGTGCCGGAGAAACCTGTAGACGAAAGTGTAGACACTAAACAAGGGTGATCAACAGTGTCAAAAGTAGCCAAGAGATCAAGAAGTACATGAATAGAAGATAGTTTAAAGTGGCGTGCAGAAAGTAAAGAATTAGTTGCAAAAAGTACAACTTTCTCTGTAGAATGCATCAGGCAGAATACTGATTGATAGAGAGGAAGCAAAGAATGAGTATGCAAGAAGTTGGAGATTTGAGAGTAAACAATGTGTTCCAACAGTTTTGAGAGGAAAGGAAGAAGAGAAATGGAACAATTGCTGGAAGGGCAAGAGGAGTCAGGAGAGGCTTCTTTCAAGTTGTGAATAATAGTAGCACACTTATAGTCAGGATGAAAAAAATGGCAGCATAAAAAGAAGAATTAAAACGTGCTAAAAGATACAGAAATAAGGAGTGATAACCTTGAAGCATAAGAGAGGACGTCAGAGGATCATCTGGAAATGCAGTAGGATGTGCACATTGTAGACAGATAGAAGGTTGATGGGGCAATGCAATGGCTCAATGCACCGGCAGTGGTCAGGTATGTGAACCTTCAATGTTTCAATTGTGGATCGGTTCTGGCTCAACGTTGCACAAAGTGCCTCGAATCAAAAATGCTCTTGTACTGAGCACCAGCAATGCCAGTGCTAATAACCTTTTCGGAGTTCCAAAGAAGAGTTAAGGGTGCTGGTTCAGTGATTTACAACCAGATAACTATGCCAAAACCTTGCTGGGTTCTTGCCACAAAACAGCGGATTAGGCATTGCAGGCCCCAATCTTCTGCAAAAGCAGGTAGTTCTTACGCTTCCAACAGGTTAGCTCTGTTGTCCCTGATAAGTGGTTAAGGAAAGATGGAAATGCTTATCTTGGACCAGTGGCATTTGAACTGGTTCAGTTCCAATAAGATTCAAAGCTTCTGTCTTCTTAAATTTCTCCAAACGGAGTCCTAGAAGTGTGTTCCGCTTACTACATAATAGTCCAATCCTGACAGTAACTGACCTGTTTACAAAACTCCTGTCAAGAGTCTACCATAATTACTTACAAAAATATGATTTCCTTTGCTGTATAACAGCGAGAGTTCTGAGTCTGCTTGCTGCACATCGTGTGGAGTCAACATGATGTCATGCACTCAGACTGCTAGGATGGTGTTATCCCTCTTTTCTGTCATCGTGTGGAGTCAACATGATGTGATGCACTCAGACTGCTAGGATGGTGTTATCCCTCTTTTCTGTCATCGTGTGGAGTCAACATGATGTCATGCACTCAGACTGCTAGGATGGTGTTATCCCTCTTTTCTGTCATCGTGTGGAGTCAACATGATGTGATGCACTCAGACTGCTAGGATGGTGTTATCCCTCTTTTCTGTCATCGTGTGGAGTCAATATGATGTCATGCACTCAGACTGCTAGGATGGTGTTATCCCTCTTTTCTGTCATCGTGTGGAGTCAACATGATGTGATGCACTCAGACTGCTAGGATGGTGTTATCCCTCTTTTCTGTCATCGTGTGCAGTCAACATGATGTGATGCACTCAGACTGCTAGGATGGTGTTATCCCTCTTTTCTGTCATCATGTGGAGTCAACATGAAGTGATGCACTCAGACTGCTAGGATGGTGTTATCCCTCTTTTCTGTCATCGTGTGGAGTCAACATGATGTGATGCACTCAGACTGCTAGGATGGTGTTATCCCTCTTTTCTGTCATCGTGTGGAGTCAACATGATGTGATGAACTCAGACTGCTAGGATGGTGTTATCCCTCTTTCCTGTCATCGTGTGGAGTCAACATGATGTGATGAACTCAGACTGCTAGGATGGTGTTATCCCTCTTTTCTGTGTAACCTGACTTCTCTCTCCTCTACCCTTACCACCTTATCTCTGTCTACTGCTGATCAAAGAGTTACATTTGTAAGTGTCGTATTCAGGCATCCAACCCAATGCTAATAAGATTCCTTTAAAACAAACATTGTCCTGCCCTATCCAGAAAAGCCAACTTTCCTACTCAGGCGCTGCGTAAAGATCCTCACTAGAACACAAAACAAATGATTTGAGCAACTAGACCAGCAAATTATAATTCATTTTAAATCGAACAAGCCTTCAGCACACGAGCCCTTTCATCTTCTCAGCTAATGTGAGGAAGGCCATTGTGTTTAGCCAGCATAGTTCACACTTGAAAAGTTATACTGCTAAAGCCATCGTTGGGATGTGTAGATTCAGATATAACGACTGACTTTTTTCTGGACAGTTTTCTATACATTGAATGATAATCAGTATTGGTTCCGCCAGCAATGTGTGCAGCACGTCCTAACAGGATGGACCACAAGGTTGAACAATGACTTTGGCTCCATATGGACACAAACAAACGGATCTGACCTAGCAGTTGAGACTGAAAAGCCTATTTTGGTGTCAAGACAAATAATGGTTTGGATGTGGCTGCTGCCCTTCTGTAATTGCACAGGTGGAATCAAAAGTGGTTTAAAGAAAGGCTGCCCAATTTCTGGTTACAGTTGCAGCTGTGCCGCTTCCGGACGACACATTGTCCCATTGCATTTTTAGGATCCCATCTACATGCACTGCCTGTGAGTAGTTATAATGGTACTCTCTGCATGTTTGGCAACTTTTAGATTGTTACTGTTGCTGGTTCAGTCTTTAGGCACATGCTTTGATATCTGGTGAAAGAGCAATCTCCCCCAAAAAATTAGGGCAGAGATAAAAAAGGCATTGGGTCATGTGTCTGGATGTCAAACCCATCCTTTATTTAGCTGGATATCCAAATGCTCTTTGCTCCTCGCCTCGGCCATGACAGTCCCAAATATACCATTACTCTGATGCAGGGAAAGTTAAACTAAGTAATGACCCGCTGAAAGTACTGTGCTAATTTCCTCAAAAATATGCCGAAACAAATCTTACAAGTTACCCGGTGCAGGGTTTGGATGGTTTGACTGTTTTGACTGTTGTGATTTTTTAGCTCACGGCATTATGCATTTTTGTACCGTGATTGTTATATGTTCCCGCTATAAGTGCAGGACTGTAAGTTCAAGACTGCAATGCAACAGGAGCCACATTGCCAGGATTGGCTAAGCATCTTACACTGGACATACGTCAACTACAGATGTCTTCATTATTTCTTCTGGTTTTCAGGTGTCATGATATCACATATTTTAGGCATGTTTGATACATTTATCATCCCACTTTGTGCATGATGTGAATACAAGTTGCATTCCCGCACACAAAAGGTAAGTATGTAAATAAACCAATGGTATTCGGTTTAAGTAAATGGTTTCCTTTATAACTGAGTTTGGAACACAGCAAGACAAACACATAGGGCATAATTTACAAAAGCGTTTTTCAATGTGCAATCCCATTGGAAAACGTTTTGTAAATAAGGCTCATAATCCTCCAGTCATGTCTAAATAGCCAGCTTCAGAAAACGAGTGTACTCAGCAGGTTTCCATGTTTCAATGAGCTGTAAAGGGAGTTCCAACATCCAGTTAACACTGCCACTGCCAGTGCTGCCACCTGTCTGCAACTTTCTCAATATTTTAGGCAGGCGTCTGTCACCAAACACATAGCTGGTCCCACTCCTGCTAATATGGTCCAACCACTTTTGTTTATTTCAGATTAACACGACTATCCTCGAAAATGTGCCTGATTGTGTTTTGAACGGAGCAGACGTCTGTTCGAAACACATCATGTAAAAGGGCAAAGGCCTTTTAGCTTACAAAATGACATCCTTTTTCAACCAGGCAACGGCGAGCAACAAAGTGTGAAGGGATGCAGCACAGGGTATTGACGCATCCTCCACAGACAATCCAGAGATCTGCTCTGGTTCATTCATTAGACCCAGATGCCAACTCGTTTTTCTGAATAAATGAACAGCCAATTTTGGAGTATAATACATCCAGCTTGCCATGCAGGTGGCCATTACTGTCTAAAGGGAAATGGGTGCTGAGTGTTGAGAAAGAGAGTGAGACAGGTCATGTGAGGCATGCTCCTTCCTCGCAGTTGTAAAATAACGTAGTAGGCCGTAGATAAGCTTTTAAGGGCACACCATTATTATATATTTCTTCAACCCCCAAAGCAGGACTTTCCTTTCTTTTGGTTAGCAAATCATCCCACAATTTGATAACCATTCAAGATTCTTCACGTAATTACTTGGAGTTACTTTCAAGAATGTTTCCTCTGAGAGTACTCCCAGGATGATTCGAAACCAAGCAGAGTCACTGACTCATGGAATAGATTGAAGAGCAGTCCAGGTCCTTATCCTGTGTTTAGGATTGGGTCACTGCCTGGTATAATTTGGATAGAGAGGTGGCACGCCATTCTGTGTGGTGTACAGCAGAAAGAGGCCATATTTTGACAAGAGCCCCCTGGCTCCATCCATATATCTCACTCCTTTATGCTCTTAAGGGCTGCCTATAAACAGTTTGAAAATATATATAAACAAAGTAGTTCTGGGCGAACCAATTCAAGTAAACTCCAAGCCAACAGAATTGTCAAAGATTTGGTCAGACCAAATTCTCCTGAACCTCCTTCGAGGGCAAGCGGTATGGATTGGGGACATTACGACTACTAGAATAAATAAAGCAGCAGAGTTGGAATGTATGGCCCTTGTATTAGTGAGAGACAGGACGTGTTTGGTAGCTATTATTTTGAAGGATGTGGAGGAGGAGGTTTCGACATAAATACCACGTTAATAATTGTATACTTATTTGCATAACGGTCCTCTCTGTGGTGTCATTTTTATGAGAGTTGGGATGAAAGAGAACATGCGATCTATCCTCCAAAAAAGGGGAGGCAGACAATTGAAAAATCCTCCCATCCTAAAATATTCTCATACTCTACCCAATCAAGTGTAGGATGTGTACGTTGGTGAACTGCCATGCAGCCTGGCCATACACACACCATAGAGAATCCATATAAAATACCTTATAAGGGGAGTTGTGACCACTATTGAAAGGCACAAAATTATGCAGAGAAAAGATACATTTGGGAAACATCAAGAGCATAAAGAAGGAGGGTCTTGGAAAAATATCTAGGAAAGCATTTGGAGACAACCTGATTTTAACAAATGAAAGAAAGGAGTAATGCTGGAAGAGAGTCTTCAAAGACATTTAAGAGAGGCCTGTTTCAGGCTGGGACGAAAGCAGAAGTGAATCTGGTGCTTAAAGCAGAAACAGATTGCAATCAGCTCAAGCTCCTTTGCTGATGTCCAGGTAGTGAGCAGGGATTTGCCTTAAGGAGCCTGTACGGTGACCATTCTGTGCAGACATCTGTTGTCTTGTGCCTGTTAACAAAACTTTGAAAGTAAGTAAATTCATACCTTGAAAGGAGCCGGGTGTAATGCCCTCTGCTTAATGCAAATTAATTAACAGTGCTGGTGTTCACAGAAGCAAAATACAACTGAGTCTGAGATCTATAATGTTCAATGAATCTTACAGATTAATAGTTATTTATTAGGCTTGAATAATGTGACTTTTTTTTTGCTATAAAGGGACATGCAAAAGAAGATGTTCAAAGAAGGTAAACATCCCGGCAGAATCCTGTGGTTGGATTAGTTTTAAACATTCATTTTTCCTTAGAAAAAACGTAATTTGAAACCACCATTTCAATTGCATTGCAAATTACAGCACCACAGAAGTCAAAGTGTTTTGCCATAAGTGAATGCATGGACCTATATATGTGCAAACTTCACTGTTCATATTTCCTTAATGTGTGTTTGTAAAACATTTTTAAAGTGATGTACCTTGCATTTCCAAAACATTTTAAACAATTCAACTAAATGTTTATTATACTGAGATTTAAATAAATGTCCACCCACTGATATAAGGGTATATTTTGTTTGATCTAATATTGGACTTATTATAGCTCTTCATATAGATATAGAATTTCACTGGGTGTATTCATTTTAATATTTTTATTTATTTTGTTTTTTTTGCAAAATAGGGTATCCGGTGTATTTCCATTGCATTGAGATTTGCGATACACCTGTTTTGTGACCTCATTAAAATAAAATAAATATATTATTACAATACAGCTAGCTCCTTGTCACCAAAAGTGAGACTGAGATTGTGGTGCCCCAAACTATCATCTAATTAGTTGTGGAAGTGTTTTATGGGGGTGGGTTGTTAAACGTTCTTACATGAGGTCCCATGCAATGGAAATTGTTGTTACAGAATGATAGCTTACCTTTGAGATACCGCCAATAGGGGGCAGTCAGTATTCACACAGTGCACACTATTTAATAGAGACTTTCACACAAGATCACAAGGTATGTTAGGCTGTTTTATTTTGTTGTATGCTATGGTAATGGAATTGGAGGA
Organism: Ambystoma mexicanum; assembly: GCF_040938575.1. Taxonomy (NCBI): domain Eukaryota; kingdom Metazoa; phylum Chordata; class Amphibia; order Caudata; family Ambystomatidae; genus Ambystoma; species Ambystoma mexicanum. The sequence continues at coordinate 1,226,578,213 of NC_090930.1, read as the reverse complement.
TTTTTTTTGCAGCAAGGAATCAAAGCAGATGACCACATAGGTAATTGTTTTGATTGTAGTTTGAATTGAATTTGAAAATAACAACCTGCTTGTAATTAGACACTGTTTTAATTGGTGTTGTGCATGCGTGGGCATTGGCAGTTTGCATTTGTTGACCATGGAAACTAGAGAGTGAGAGAGAAACCATCAAAGCATATGCTTTGGTTGTGAGAATATGAATTGTTTGTTTTAATCCATTAGCAAATATTTGAGCAACACAAATAGCCTCAATCCATGCTTAATAAAGACAAGATGCAAATAGAAAAAAACTATACAGCGTATTTCTTCACAGGAAATGGGCCAGACACAAAAGGGTTCTAGAAAGATCAAATGAATGACAGAGTAGCACCTGTGGGAATCGATTTTTCGGAAGAAAAGGGACTATTAGATCAATTCGTATAGAAATGATATTTGACCAATGCAAAACGATTTAATGAAAATGTTGGTAAATCTTTCTGTAGCTTTAATTTCCCACCTTAACTAGCTAGAAACAGAGCAGAAGACATATAGATACCTAGGTTAACACATATTGTGATTCTTCCCATAATGCATCAGTAATAGTGATGAATATGCGAACATGATTAATGAGTGATTACAAGAACAACACATTTTTTGTGTTTGGCGAAATAAGTGGATTGTGTATTCATAATCGTGTTTAGAGTGTTAAGTATCATGCATGATTATAATTGGGGTACAGTTTGAAATCAAAGTAAATGATCATACCACCTACACTAATGGCTTGCTTGATAAAACCGTAACGCTGATATTACAATTGAAAGAAAGTCAGGAAACAGATTCAATACTAGCTGTTCAACGAGTCGACTCGCAGGCTGAGTCTGGTCAGCTGCATGGTATTAAAACAGCAGGAAACCTATATTGGGAAAGAAATGACACTTTTGCTCTCAAGAAAAACAACAACTTAATAAAGTATCGACACAAGCACATGCATACGGGAATCAACACTGTGTATCTAGAAGGATTAACACGAGTTGTAGTTGAAAATGTAGCTTTACAATTGAAACTTGAAAAACAAGTTTGCTGGCCTTACGAAGTCAGCACAGCAACATATTCAAGTAACTTGCTCACAGGCTAAAAGCTAAGAGGCAGCACATGAAATTCTGGAGCGACTCAATCAGATAGAAATATTGGCATCTCAAAATAGAGAACACAATTATAGTCAGACCGGCCTGCATGAAACAAGAAAACACCTGGCTGAATTGGGATCTAAAATAAGAAATAAACAGGTAATTTCAGAACATATGGCTAAACATCCGAGAGAATTAGTTGATTTCCCTGTCAGAAGCAAAGGACGACCCTAATATTCATTTGAGAGGAGGTGGCCGTGACCCACTTAGTATGTCAGTAGTGGACAAGGGGGACATGGAAATGTCCCGAATGATCAAAACAGTGAAAAGGTGCATGACAACCAGTAAAGGAAGAGTTACAAGATATGATTCTGCAGACAGATCATTTAGATCACCCGGCTAACCTTGAGAGACAAGGGATGCAGTCCATAAAAGGAATTTCTAAAAAAACTCTTCCTACTTGAAAGACCAGGAACACTTTGAAGATCCTAAGGGAGCTGAAGAAATGCACCATTTGAACATCAAACGCGAGACATGGCATATTATGCAACCACTCATGAAGGGGTTTGAGTTAACCACCCAGAAGGACATAACATCGACAAACAATGAGAGAACCCTGCATACCATGTGTGTTAGAACTGATATAATATTGTTTCGTCCTCATTGTATATGTTGGCCTATGCCCAGTCGCTTTGCGAGGAAACCCGTATTACAAGGTCATGACCCCAAGTGAATCAAGCCTCCATTTTAGGTTAGAACTGCCATTTTAGGGTTTTGTACAAAGTCACCCTGTAGTCTAAAATGGCCGTCTCGTGTGCTCTTGTTCTTGCCTTAACCTCTTCAACCTCTGTAGGAGGGTTAATGTCCATGCTGTCTTCAGGCTACATGTTAGGGTCATGTAGACCTTGTCCTTTGTTGACCTCGGGAGCAGGGGATTACTTGAATCACCAATGTTAAACTACAAGTATACAAGAACAGTAATGCTATCCAAATACGATATGTGAAACATTTCTTTGATCTGTATTAGAACGATACGTAAAGAGTGTAACGTTAAATTAAAGAATAATAGAGTGTGTTAGTAAATGTATTCAAAAGTAAACCGCATGCACGAGATATGTAAATTAGCAAGTGAACCTGGCACGACCCTAGCCCAATGTATTATTAACTTGTAAAGAGGCTGGACATCATTATAACAAACTGTATAAATATGCTGATGTCCAGCTAGGATATTCTGCTCACTGCTCACATTGAACCTTGCTGGTGGTCTCTGTGATGTATTGATGGCCAAATAGCTATTTGTGTACTTTGTTGACTACTGTTCAGTTTTGTAATAAAGATTCTGGGAATCTTTACAAGCCTGTGTCGTGTATTTTCCTTTGCTTGGTGTAACAGCCGTAATATTGTATTTTTTCTGATTCCACAGATGGCGCCCGAACAGGGACCCTCAAGATTGACCTCGTCTCGTTGAAGGTTGGCTCGGCTATCGGACCGGGATCGGACGGTGCCAACAGAAACGGCCACTCTAGATGAGAAGCGAATTCCTTGACGAAACTGCACGATCCGATCCCTGAATGGTGAGCTGTAGCCCGAGACGACGTCTTGACGAGGGTCCATACATTCGAGGTGGGTAAATTTGCTGAAAATCACCAGACACGTGGGTCCTTAGCATTGTCCTTAGTAACCCGATCGGGCCTCCCAGTCCTTTGGTCAGGTGAATCGTGTCCCGATTCTTAATCTAACCCTGACAATTTGAATTTGGAGCATTGTACTCGCAAGCACAATTATTTAACCAGGCAACACCAGAATTTTGATATGCCTGGGAAATTGTCTGCCTGCTTTAGGGCATTATTCCCCAGTGACAGACAATCTTTGGAAGATAGCCGTCCCGCACCACAGGATGGGTTGCCGGCATGTACTATGTACTGTAAGAAAGGCTTTGGTAGTATAGCATTTAATGACATTTGGCACAGACAGACCAGACAGAATTCTAATCTTCGGTGGCCAACCAATGGTAGTTTTGAAATCCCTTGTATAGAATATTTAGAGTCTGTATTGGTAAAGAAAAAGTCTAGACCTGCAGCATTTGACGCGTTACATAGTTGGAAAACAGAAGCTTTGCAGCAACAGAAGAGTAGGGAAAAACATATACGTAGGCATATGACAAGTGTCGAAAAGGCACAGTTATATGACTAAAATAAACAATTGGAGTCAGTTAGGAACACGGACAGGGCGTTTCAATTAGGCATTCAGAAAATGTACCCTTCAAAAGATTTTCATACGTCAGATGAATTGATTAATAAACTTTTGCATGAACGAAGGCCCGATGCCTCCGCACCACCTCTGTACGTCCCTCCTCCTGGCGCTTTGCCCCTTCCCGTTGTTGTTCCCCCTCCTACAGTTCCTCTGGTCCTCCCTGCTGTTCTTCCTGTTGTTCTTCCAGCCGTCACTCCTTTGCCTGCCCCCTTGCCTCCACCTGTTGATATTCAGGACGTGCCTACTCTTCTTCTTCCAAAGTGATTCTGCATCACTTGTAGTAGACCAGGGAGCGAGACCAAGGGTTGTGACTCGTAATACTGTGCCCCCAGAAAAAAAGAATGAATTGATTGCTTGGGCTAAACATTGTATGGAGAAGGGTGAGCAAGCTGATGTTTTTTCCACACTCGAAAATTTAAAAGGTATTCCTGAGAAAAATATTTTTATTGAAGGATAAGCGACTCATTTGAGTATAATGTGGAATAGATTGAACAATGAAGATTTCCCACAAGGGTTACGGGATTTGAACGCCTTAGCGTTGTCCAGCGATACTGTGGAGAAGGTATATGAGCATGTTGAGAGGATTTTTGAGTATACGAAGGAGTTGGAAGGGTTACAGAATGAGGAAGCAGATGGTGGTAGTTTAGGTATTATGTACTTACAGAAACGGTTTTCTCCTCGCCGTGAATTAAAAGGTGAGGAAGCGCAAATTTGTATGAAGGATGCGATAAGATGGATTTCGGATATGTTGATAACTCCAGATGAAGTATATGACTCATATAGTCAGTATACGTTAGAAATGCTGAAGAAAGTGATACAGGTGATGGTAGAGTACCTGCAGGATGAGTGTGTAAAAAGAAAGATTTGTTGTCCCACAGAATTGTTGAGCGTTTATAAAAGAGCTTTTTCGATTGATACTTCTTCGACTGCCCTGCGCTTGATTTGGCTCTGTTGCTTAGAAAGCGTTCGGAGCTGCCTATTTCTCAGCTGCCTATGAGAGAGGTCCCTCCGACATTTGCCCGAAAGTTGAGATTGCGGCCGATGCTGGAAGAGGAATAGTCGCCGGAGAAATTCCTGCACATTACGTATCACAGTTTGTTCACGTCCCGTTTTCAAGACAGGAAGTGAACACCATAAAACAATCTATTCCCGATATAAGAAAGAATCCGACCAGATTCTATAAAGAAATAGTCGGTCTTACAGTCGTCGGTATTCACCTTAAGTGATATTGAGTTATTATTTCCCGTACTCCTACCAGTCGATTTGTGGAAACAGATTAGGACTATAGATGACATACCTGGGTTGGGAGATACATGGGATAACATGGTTAGGCTAGATAGAGAAAGACCAGCTGACGAACGACCGCCTCAAGTGATATTAACCTTGCCTGATAGAATTATTGTAAAATTGAAAACTATGGTTCCTGACAAAAAAGAATCATTTGGGACAAGCTTACGGCCTGTGTCCAAGGAAAGTCTGAGGGTGCTACCGATTTCTTCAATCGGTTCGAGCAGGTATTCTCAGATTTCAGTGGACAAGACTTAGGCACAGAGTCAGAGAAAAGGCTGTTTGTCGACAAATTTGTACGTGGACTGCTGCCTGACATCCAGTTACATATTATGTCTTCTGAAAGCGCTTGGCAGGCAAAGTCTCAATCAGAAGTACTGCATATGGCTCAGTACTATGAAAATTGTGTAAATACTGAAAAGGAAAAAGTTGAGAAAAAAAAGGGTGACCTGAAAATAAAAGTTTTATTACAACAGATTGTTAGAAGCCCTAGAGGGGGTAATCAATTTAGAGGTCAATACATTCCACAGGGAAGTGCGCCCTTGGCTCCGGTAACCATTAACCAGTGTGCCTATTGCTGGCAGGAAGGCCACTGGCGCGCACAATGTCCGACCTTGCAGCAAAGGTCATTTGGGAACATGGGTAGATGATCTAGAGGTCGCCCAGGTGCAGGGGCCCTGGTAGAGGTCAGTTTGTACCAGAATCGCAGCAACCTCCTTCACAAGATAAGCACGTTTTGAATGTGGATAATAGAAACATTTTTGATCACCCTTCTGTCACGTACCTCTCTGAAGAGCTTCCTTTTGATAATATTCTGTTTTGCTAGGATTGCCCGAAGCAGGATTTGGAACCTACCCCTATTCCCGTTCATCAGAAAGGCCCCTACATTGAGATGGCGGTGGGAAATAGGAAGCATCTATTTTTAGTAGATACGGGAGCACAGAAATGTTCCATTGATCATTCGCGGGTTCCAAATATTCCCCTGTTAGGGCCGTCCAACGTTTCCGTCGGGTTTTCAGGCACACCTGTAGTTTGTCCGGTCTGTTGCCGGTACCGATAACACTGGGTCCCTTCACGGAACAGTGTCCATTTCTACTTACCACAAACTGTGGGGAGAACTTGCTGGGGCTAAATTTGTTGAAGGCATTGCATGCAGTAATACATTGTTCTCCGGACGGAGTTCGATTAACAATTTCACCTCAGCAATCACTCGCCTCTCAGTTTTTGACTCGACCTTTACCGCCAGAATTCAGTAATGTCCCAAAATGTTTATCTGCAATTAATGATAATGATGTGGGCATTCTTCAAATTGAACCTGTTCAAATTATTTTGAAACATGAAGTAAAATTGCCTCGCATCCCGCAATATTAGATCTCGGTTGAAGCCGAACAGGCTTTGAAATGTATAGTTTCTGATTTTGTACATCGTGGAGTAATTGAGGAGATTACGGGTAGCATATGTAACAACCCCATTTTGCCAGTATACAAAAAAGGTGATAATGCAATTCCCTTTCGTTTTATAATTGATTTACATGCTATTAACAAAATTGTGGCTCCTCAATTACCTATTGTACCTGATGTTACAACGATACTAACTATGATTCCGGCTTCTGCCACTCATTTTAGCGTTGTTGATCTTAAAAACGCGTTTTTCAGTATTCCCATACATAAGGATATCAGGTATTTGTTTGCGTTTACCCTAGGTGGATGCTCGCTTACATTCACTCGTGCACCACAAGGGTACACCAAGAGTCCAAGTATTTATAGTAGGGCAGTGAAAGAGCAGCTCGATACTCTTGAGTTGCCTACTACTTGCACATTACTACAGTATGTAGATGACCTCCTCTTGGCTGCTGATTCTGAGAGCACCTGTAAAGAAGGCACCGTGTTGTTGCTTTGTCATCTAGCGAAACATGGCCACAAAGCTTCACTTAAAAAATTCCAATATCGTTGTCAGGAGGTCGCCTGTTTAGGCTACCTCCTGTCAAAGGAGGGAAGACGGTTGACACCTGAATGATTAAAGACTATTTCTGGCATGTCTGTCCCAAATACACAAAAGGAAGTTAGAGCCCTGATAGGTATGGCTTCTTATTGTAGATTGTGGATCCCTAACTTTTCGTTAACGATTAAACCAATGCTGGCTTTGACAAAGAAGGGCATTTCTTTGCCATTGCCATGGACTTTGGAACACCAGACAGCATTTGATTTGCTCAAATCCGCGCTGTGTTCAGCGCCGGTTTTAGGAACTCAAAATTATGACAAGGCCTTTGTATTGTTTGTGCATGAACGTGATGGATGTGCTTTGGCTGTATTAACGCAGGAGCATGGAGGGAAGAATAGGCCGTGCGGTTACTATTCCTCTGCCCTTGATCCTGTAGCATGAGCTTTGCCAAGATGTTTGCGCGCTGTTGCTGCTGCTGCTGTGTCTGTAAAACAGAGTGAGGGAATGATCCTGGGTCATGCGTTAACCCTAATAGTACCTCACTCTGTAGATATTTTATTGAATAGAACTCAAACGCAACACCTCACTATTGCACGATTAGCAAGATATGAACTAATCTTGTTTGCCCCCCACATTCAAATTCAGAGGTGTTGTGTATTAAATCCGGCCGAACTTTTACCTGTTTCGCAAGATACTGTTGATGGTGACGATACATCACATGATTGCCTTTATATGACAGAACAGGAGACTAAAGGCAGAATTGATCTGAAAGACACGCCTTTGAATAGCCCACAAGGAGAGCTATTTTGTGATGGCTCTTGTTTTCAACTTCCAGACGGTACATCCACGGCTGCTTATGCTGTCACTACTTTAAGCACGATTGTGGCACTAAATGAATTATGCATAATTCCGCGAAGGCCGCAGAAATTATAGTGTTAACTTGAGCTTTTGAACTTTCTGAAGGGCTTACAGTAAATATATATAACGATAGTCAGTATGCTTTTGGGGTGGCCCACAATTTCGGTAGACTTTGGAAAGAACAAGGTTTCTTGACCTCGCACAGAACGAAAATCCAGCACGGCACTTTAATAGTGCGATTACTTTTAGCACTCGCACTCCCTGTTCAGTTAGCTATCATAAAATGTTCAGCACATCAAAAGGTTACAGATGATGTCGGAAAAGGGAATGCTTTCGATGATAAGATAGCTAAACAAACTGCCACTGATTTCAGTTCAGAAATGTATGCTGTAAAAGAAATTGTAAACGTTTGTACTTTGGGTGAAAGTATTGATGCTGTAAAAGATATTCAAGCAGATGCTACCATAGAGGAAACTAAGAGATGGATCGAGGGTGCAGGGAGATTGGATGATGATGGGTGTTGGGTAGACAATATTGAAGGAAAATGGTTACTCCCTGACGCCTACATTACAATGATGGTTATTATGGCTCATGGTCCGAAACATGGTTGTGCGCGTAAATTGACAAAAATGCTACACAGTGTATGGGCCAATGATAAGATTTTCACAACTGCGAAGCGTTTTGTCCAAAGCTGCATGGTCTGCTTGCAGCACAATGTAGGAAAAGGTACCTCGACTCCTAGAGGAAGTTTCGCTCCACCCTCTCTCCCGTTTGAGGTTATTCACTTTGATTTTATTGAAATGGAACGTTGTAACAATCTTAAATATGTGTTGGTTGTCATTTGTGCCTTTAGTAAGTGGGTTGAGGCCTTCCCGGTTAGAGATGCAATGGCCATAACCACGGCAAAAACTCTGTTGAAAGAGTTTTTTCCTAAGTTCGGACTGCCAAGAGTCATCTGGTAAGATAATGGGCCACACTTTATCGCTACTGTAATCCTACAAATTTGCAAAGGATTACAGATTGACAAACGGTTCCATTCAGCCAGACATGCCCAAAGTGCCGGATTAGTGGAAAGGCATAACAGCATTATAAAGAACAAACTCGCTAAAACGTGTTCTGGCACCAAGCTAAAATGGCCGGACGCCTTACCGATCGTGTTATTGTCGATGAGAACAACCCCTCAAACTAAGACTGGGCTCTCTCCCTTTGAGGTGGTAATGGGGAGACCTGATGATATTTGGGGTTTGCCAAAAAGCAGTTCACTACGGGACATAGAAAATGTGCTTCTTTCAGATTACTGTAACCAGTTGACTAAAAATCTGTTTTCAATTTATCACCAGGTGCAAGAGGCATTACCTGTACGCTAAGAGGGTCCCGGTCCCAGTCTACGACCGGGGGACAGGATCCTCATGAAGGTTTTTGAGAGGTTGTCTTGCCTTGCACCTCGGTGGAGGGGTCCCTACCAAGTCCTGCTAGTCACTCAGACTGCTGTGCGGTTAGCGGGTCGTAACAACTGGATCCATGCGACGCACACCAAATAGATCCCACAGCCTGTGCCATATGATACAGAAGATACAGAATCCCTTCCCACTGCTGTAACTAGCATGCCTGAAACAGCAACAACCAACAAGGGAGAATCGGAGACCGCTTCAGAATCCGCAAGGCCGGAAAAAACAGCCATCTTGTCTCCGCACTCCCCAACAGTGGAACCTCCGCATCAATCCTTTTCTGATCCCATTTCCGTTCATTCGCCACTTCCAGGAGGAAGTGACGACACTTTGTCCTCAACAGAAACTGCAAAATATAATTTGCGTCCAAGGAAGTAAACGTACAGCATGGTCTCACTGTGCGATTGAGAAAATCATTTGAGGACTTGCCTTTTGGCCCGACTGTACGGGAAGATTCTGTTGGCTAAGGGTTGTGGGAAAGACATTAAGAAGACGCACGACTGGAGTCGCCAGCAAACGAACAATTGGTGTTTTTTCAGTTGAAGACTACAATGCCTGCACCCGCTACCGCTCGTACGGAAATTTTCAATAAACATGTGACTAGCAGAGACAATGATCAAGCATGTAAGGGGACCCCCAAAGTGTATTGTTGCCTTTTTGTGATAATTACTGGATTTTTAGTAACTGTTGGTTTTGGGTTATGGTATCTGGAGGAAGCATATCCGTTAGAGGACTTTTTACCTATTGAAAATGTATCTGTTATCCCCACTCCTTCCGTGCAATTGCATATTTTGTCGCCTAGAGATTCTTTGCATAGACAGAACTATCAGAATAATACCCTTTTGTTAATCATGAATGCCACTCATGCAATTTTTAATAAGACCAATTGTTGGATCTGTTCACATTTACCGCAACATGGGGATAAGGGGCTAGGTTGGTATATTCATCCTTTACCTTTGACAACTGCCTGTTACGCTTCTCTTAGAGCACTATTTTTTGGCCGATGGAATGACAGCATCTCAGGGAACTTTGACGGTACAAATTTAAATAGCTTTGAAAAGAATGTTTTGATGCCCCTGGGATGCTCTCTTTTTGCAAATAGAAGTAAGTCAAACGTTGCTTCTGTTAGGCCCTCTGATAGATTGTCTCGTCCTTTTCAGTCTTTAATCTCTTTCAAAATGGCTACTATAGGCAATAAGGATGCCACGCCTCCATCTTAGTCTGTTAATCATAGCCCCGATCCAGTATCCTTCTGCATACAGAGGAATGGAACACGGTCAATGGGTAATTCTAGAAAGTGCACCAATGTTGCGAATGTGACTAGTGAAAACAGACCTCTGTGCGTAGGCGAACCTGTCTATTTTGTTTGCGGTAATGTGGCATTTCCATGGTTGCCCAGGGATTGCAAGGACCCTGCTATTTAGGGATTCTACTACCTGGGGTATTTATTGCTAGTACTGCAGATGTTTCAAAAACTCGTCCACGACGAGGTGTGAAAGGGGATACACCAGCGCAAACTCTAGGAGATATTATGAAATCCTTTGTGCCATTTTTTGGGCAAATTACGAATTCAGAAGATATCAGGGGACTAGCGAGAGTATTGGAGAGAACCATCAATCGGACCACTGACATACTCTATAATATGACGTTAGAACAGAAAGCGATAAGATTGGTGGCTCTTCAGAAACGGATGGCATTAGATGTCATTCTGGCTGAGCGCGGAGGAGTATGTAAATTAGTGGGGTCGACTTGCTGCGTTTACGTACCAGACTCCTCTCCCACGATCTTTAGGGCTATCCAAAATCTACATGTTCTTAGTTCAGAAGTACATGTTCCTGAGGGAAACTGGGAACTTAGTACATGGTTTTGGGACTGCCTACGGTCATGGGGATGGAAGTTGTTTTCGGCCCTGCTGATTATCTTGGGAAGTTTTCTGTTTCTTTGCTGTTGTATACAGTGTCTCCCTGGTATATGCTCAGTATTAGGGGGATGTTGCGCGCAAGCAACAAGTGTACTAGGGCATAAAATATACGCCCCAGAGAAGGTTTCCAAAGAGTATGTGTTAAAAGAAACTCTGTTGTCAGATCTAATGGCAATAGATATGTCAGACAATGATTCGGGATGTATAGATGTTGAAATGTGGAGTTAGTCGCAAAGTGATTGAAGGTAGTTTAGCGCTTGGCATAGGCCAAAAAGAGGGTTTGTTAGAACTGATATAATATTGTTTCGTCCTCATCGTATATGTTGGCCTATGCCCAGTCGCTTTGCGAGGAAACCCGTATTACAAGGTCATGACCCCAAGTGAATCGAGCCTCCATTTTAGGTTAGAACCGCCATATTAGGGTTTTGTACAAAGTCACCCTGTAGTCTAAAATGGCTGTCTCGTGTGCTCTTGTTCTTGCCTTAACCTATTCAACCTCTGTAGGAGGGTTAATGTCCAACCTGCCTTCAGGCTACATGTTAGGGTCATGTAGACCTTGTCCTTTGTTGACCTCGGGAGCAGGGGATTACTTGAATCAGCAATGTTAAACTACAAGTATACAAGAACAGTAATGCTATCCAAATATGATATGCGAAACATTTGTTTGATCTGTATTAGAACGATACGTAAAGAGTGTAACGTTAAATTAAAGAATAATAGAGTGTGTTAGTAAATGTATTCAAAAGTAAACCGCATGCACGAGATATGTAAATTAGGAAAGTGAACCTGGTGCGACCCTAGCCCAATGTATTATTAACTTGTAAAGAGGCTGGACATCATTATAACAAATTGTATAAATACGCTGATGTCCAGCTAGGATATTTTGCTCACTGCTCACATTGAACCCTGCTGGTGGTCTCTGTGATGTATTGACGGCCAAATAGCTATTTGTGTACTTTGTTGACTACTGTTCAGTTTTGTAATAAAGATTCTGGGAATCTTTACAAGCCTGTGTCGGTGTATTTTCCTTTGCTTGGTGTAACAGCCGTAATATTGTATTTTTTCTGATTCCACATGTGTATGGGAAGCATTCCCACAGAGAGCATCAAAGGCAAAATTAATCTGTTATTAGGGAAAAGGGTTCAACTAGTTCTGACACCAATGAGGGAAGGTGGACGCAGGTAGATGACAAAAGAAAAAGAAAAAACAACATCATTGTGTCAATATCTCTATCAAACAAACCAAAGTCATCAAACTGTGTATGGTCGCTTGGCATCACAGGAATATTCAGTTTATTAACATTTAGAATTGTCTAAACAGGTGATGGCAACATTTTGACTGAAAAAGAATCATAACACGATAGAAAACATAAAACGGACCCTTTATCTTTAGTTTTCCAGTTTGGTTGCAGGATTGGAAAACCATACCATACAAAATGATCTTCTTACAAAGCCACAGTATGTTCCAATATGTAGAAACCCCAAGAGGCCCAAAAGGCAGCTGACCTTGTTTTCCGCAAATGAACAGCCACCTAGAAATTGTGCTCATGATCTCGTTTGCATTTGCACAGATTTACCAGAATGTCAATACTTTTATTGTTGCAAATAATTATTTTTATTCTGAACGCCAACATCATAAAGGCAAGATGGAGCATAAATAAGTCAATGAAAACAGAACCAATGGGAATAGTAAAATCAAGTGACAGAGCAACACATGCCCAATCAAGTTGGGATAGATAGAATAACCACATGGTGGAGAAAATTAAAAAAAATCACACCAAAAGAAAACAAAATCACATCATGTACCCTGAAAACCCGTAGATAATCTATACAGCAGAAGACTACAACAATAAGAGCAGGGCAAACATTTCGCATAATAGAAACTGTTACAAAGTACACATCATGTAAGCAAGTTAGTGATGCATATCCAGGAACAGTCCCTAAATATCATTGAATTTTATAAGTTTCCCCTCTGCACTTGAATATGGCTCTCTTATACATGGATCAAGTCAACAATTCCTCCACCCAATCATCAATACACTAGGAATTGGAGGATGTCCACGCAGTCAGAACTTTCTTTTTGAAAGCATGCAAATTAACAGCATCTAGATTTTCTTTGCAAATGACAGATCTGTCAACAGAATCAAACGTCTGCAAGAATCAAAAGGGAAGCCCTTCTAGGAATGGCATACACCAACACCAGGACCATTCTCTCATAGACCACATCCCAAACGTTTCTAGTCTTGTTGCCAAACCAGAGGAGGTGGCTCAACGTACCACTTGCCTGGTTAAATTTTCAACATTGGTCACTCTATAAAAGGTGTCTCTTAAACATTGTCAATACTGATAGTCCGAACTTCAAGACTGCATTCTTTTAATCCATTCCATAATATAAAGTCACACATTTAGCCCATGAATTTAAGGATACAACATCATTGGAGTGCATTATAACTCAAGACAGACCTATGAAGTGTAACCTCCTATTCAGCCAGAAATACACAAATGAATTCAAAACAGACACCGGTGGCAGCTTCCTTTAAGGTAACTGCTGTCAAAAGTACTCATCTGTGGTACATGGAGGCAGGGTGTCTAAACAACTCCTCCACTTCTGTTAAAGATACTAACAGGAAAAAACATTTCGTGCAAGGCCAGCAGAATTTACTTGAACCTGGCCTACAAAACTCAGATTCTACTCAGTTACAGACTAACATCAATCCTCAACATCTTGTTTTAGACTCCACATGTGTTACAGATGTATTATCCACATGGGCAGGATAATCTGAACCCAGGAGCAGGTTTCCAGGGAAATCCATACACAAATGTATCCTAGGAAAGGATAGACTATTAAAACAATCCTCATCTTCCTACTAGGTTCCAGGACAATAGAACCCAGCAGTAGTGGCTTGTTGCTATTGGCAAGTAGCGTACTCCCTCGATTGAGTGGTGTAGAGCAGAAAGTGGCTAAGCTCCATATATCTGGTGGCACACAGTCTTCAATCAGAAAATCAACCCACCGGCTTGAATCACAACTCTTCCCCAAAGAGAGGATCCACAAATATTACTTCTCTTGTCACTCACCCACCTTCTGGCACTGTAGTCCAGTGTCGGCTTTTAATGCCTTCACAATTCGCCAGTTTTGCAAATCTCTCAAAACATGACTTTTTTAACCACAACTGTCCCAAGACTAATTTCAATGGATGCATATACTGATGTGCTGACCTCATCTCACAGTACTGCACTACTGTTTAAAGATGCCAGCCGAAAAGCTGGCTATTCGCACACTGTCCCGCACTCTGCTGCTCTCTAGCTAGATCCACGCTATAAACAATAAAATAAAATAAAACAATATGATAAATCTAGCATGATAAGTGTCATTACATAGCTAGAATGGCAAATATTGGGTCATCCAGTCTAGTTATAATTGCCTACTCTGGCATGATATTTTTTTACTGCCCATATATGACATACCAAGCATGATAAGTGTTATTACTTTGGTAAAGGGGCATATTTTGGTTTGGCCAGTCAGGATATCCGTTCTTTCAGTGGCATGGCATTTTCAACAGTGCTTCATGGGTAAAGCAAACATGATAAGTGTTTTTTGTGGCTAAACTGTCCTACATTGGTTAACCAAGTCTACATATACTTTTTTTCTGTGGCATGGCATTATTTACTGGCTGGGTGTTCTTATATGGTAATGCTGGCATATATTGGAGCATCCTGCATGGACATGTATGGGCACAGCCAGCATGCAAATGTTTTTTAAACTGACATATGTTGTGGGCAAAGGCATCATGAAAAGGTGTTGGAAAAGGCTCCTCTGCACTGTTGATGACTTGCATCTATTGCAGTTTTGCATCTTCTACCATGTAATACTGATTACAAAGAGTTTTAATAAAAATGTTCGCAGAAAGTGCTGTAAAATACATCATTTTAACCCAATATTTTGGAAGAATCCTTTGTTGAAGAACCCCACCGAACAACTCTCAGTTGGTTTGGGCTCCCTTGCTACGCTCGGTTGCTCTTAGATACGGGCAACATTATCTTATTTACAAATGTATTAATATTCTACCAGATTTCTCGTCCAACTTACCCGAACTAGACGTCAGTAACAATGCATATATGATGGCAACCCACAATCAAATTCACAAACCTATGATGTAAAGAAGATACATTGCAGCTCACTCTTTCTCCAACTCACACTTTCCCTGTAGTTTGGAAATGAATGACAGACTTTACCCTCCCATTCTTGTACAGGGACAATGAGATCTAGTGGCTGTTGTGCACAAAGTTCTCACGTAACCTTGATTTTATTTGAAATATTCAGTACTCTGAATCAAGGGAAATTGAGGAATACTAAATCTGTCTTAAACACCTTCTTGGGGAATTACATCATTTTGATGGGAACGACAGTCGATTAGATAGATAAACAGAATTATAGACTCAAATTTTATGAGAATGGTGATTGTCATGGTTCCAGAGGATGCTCAACATTTACTGAAGAACAATTTTATCTGAAGACTCTTGCCAGTCATGTCGGTCTAAATGGTACCTGTCACTAAATAGAGTTGCGTCTGAACAAAGTTAAAATAGATCACTCAAACAACCTAATCACTGACAACACCAGCTTATACATCAGTGACCAGAATAACTCTGAGGAGATTCCAACATAAACATCTAAAATCAGCCATCTACACAGCAACAAGTAGTTCTACACCATTGATGGAAACATACTGAAGTTTTATCTATGGGAAACTTCTGACCATGTTCAAGGTTGACCAGTGGACTAACCAGCAAACAGGATCAATATTTTAATTATTATTTAAAATACTGTAGAGCAGATATTCTTCCCCAGTTAATGTTCTTGCCGGCTTCTGCCTAACCAAGCTTTATTAGTGAAATAGTGTTAACACAATTAGGAAAGAAACAGATAAGTGGGAATTAGATAGGAAGACCCAACATTTGAGACATATGGTTCCTTAGAGGTGTATGAAGACACTTATCGTGGCAACCAAATGCAAACATCATAATGTACTGATAAATGTAATTTATGATTTGTATATTGACACTTATATGCTCCATCACCTCACAATACATAGATTTCATCAAGAAAACAGTCTGTTTCAGAATATGAGGCAACCCAATGTATAACAATATATCTATAAACATGTATATCTGCCCTGCTGCTGACCTATGCTGTCGAAGGCCAAGTAAAAAAAAAGAGGTTACTGTATTTGAAAATACCCTACAATTCATATTGCTTTTAAAAATGAACAGCAGAATGTTATTTCAGCTAAACTACCACATACGCACAGTGCCTCCAAGTAGCCATCATTTGAAGTGCACCTACCATATCAGAGACACACAGAATCTCACTATATGTAGCTGAAAAACGTGATTTTTGCTTTGTATGACATCAATATAATTGCCTTATAGAGCATTGCTATTGTGTACACAGACTTATCAATTCAAGTTACCAGCTTCCAAGAATGCAGCAATCAACCACATAGGTATTTCATGCTCCTTTCAAATCATCAATGCGGGGGAATCCTTCAGAGTGGAACATTAATGATTAGTACCCGGCGAGAGTCAAGCAGAATGCAACACTCATTCTGATTGGCTCTCACCGGGTCCTTTCCCGGCCGAGAATCCTTCGATTCTCGGCCGGGACTCCAGCTGCCTTGTCCTCGCCGGGGGGCGTGGCAGCCCCTCAGCCAATGAGGAGGCTGGAAGCAGGGCCATCCCTGCTCCGAGCCTCCCCGCGGCTGAGAGGCTGCCTTCGCCCCCCGCCAGGGACTCGGTTAAAGCTTTTTTTTTTTAAACTCCCTTTCCTCCCTCCTCCCCCCTACTCCCACTTACCTGCTTGTTCCTGCTTCCCCGGTGAGGAATGAGAGAAGCCTCCAGCCGTGTGGTGACTCGGAGCGGGGCCATCCCCGCTCCGCGCCTCAACACGGCTGGAGGCTTCCCTCGTCCCTCGCCGGGGACGCAGGTACTTTTTTTTTTTTTTTTTTTCCTTCCCTCCCAACCCCACTTACCTTCTGCTTCTTTTTTTTCTTTCAAGAGAGGACACGCTGGGAACACTTGTGTTCCCAGTGTGTCCGCTCCCGATGGCCGCCATGGAAAGGGAAGACTGACTCCGTTTTTCCTTTCCAAGGCGGTGGCCATTTTCTTGGTCGTTTCTTTTTTTTTTTCTGTCCCGAAACGCGGCAGCGTTTCGGGACAGAAAAAAATGCTTTTAGTGCCCCGGTCACGCACATAATGCGGCAGGGGTACTAATAGCAATATAACCCTCGCGGCGGGGGCATTACCGACTCAGGTAATGCCCCGGGGCCTTTGTTAAGGCCCTTGCTTCGCTCGGGCCTATAACTATGGGCAACGGGGCATTACCTGAGTCGGTAATGCCCCCGGCGCTCGGGTTATATTACTTAATTATTGCATGTTTAGCATTCTTTGTGAATATTACGGTGGGTTGGAAAACAGCAAGAAACAACCTTGTAACCTTCAATTTGATAATACAACAGACCATTTTAGATAAAAAGCCACATATGCACAGCATCACATAGAGCTTCTCGGGGATGCTATGCATGTGTTGCGTTTGTATTTGTATACATTGCCCTTTCTACAATCACATTGCAGGTAAACGTGATTTTACTTTTTTCAAACCCACCACAATATTGTCGTGAATGGTAAGCATGACCTATTGCACACATCTCAAATATGTCAACTTAAATCATATTATCTGACGCAGACGGATATACCTGAGATTTCACCTAATTTACATACCCACAATCCATTGCTTGATTTTGTTCTGATCTGAAAGTAAGTTCCTAATGATGGTTTGTATGTGGGGCTGGGTATGTGTTGCTCTTCGGCTGAAATGGCCAATTCTACCATCACATCATATGTAGAAGGTTTTTTTTTTTCTTCTTGCTTTTCACCATAATAATAATGGGGAACATTTAAGCAATAAGTCACTGGGGCATTACCGAGTCAGGTAATGCCCCAGGACAAATAGTTATAGGCCTCACGTGCTGGGGACAGAAGTGTTCCCAGGGCCTTCACTCCCAGAAAAGGAGAAATAATAAGGCAAGTGGGGTGGGGAGGGGATTGTTTGCAGGAGAGGGGAGATGTAAGAAATATTAAACGTACCTGAATCCCCGGCAGTGGCGGATGGCAGCCTCCAGCCGTGTGGAGGCTTGGAGCGGGGATAGCCCCATTTCAAGCCTCCTCATTGGCTGAGAGGCTGCCTCGCCCGCCTCCAGAAACAAAGGAAAGGAATCCCAGCCGAGGGATTCCCGGTTGGGTAAAGCCCTGGTGAGGACCAATCAGAATGTTTGTTACATTCCTAAGAATGATTACTGTATTCCCTTGTTAACTTCCCTTGAAGCACTTTGAGGCACTTCATCTGTGTATAAGCGCTATATATATATATAAACAATCAATCAATCCCTCTTTGCAGACAAGGACTCCCATTCCAGTGAGGAACTCCCTGATGCCTTCTAAGTGATGGCTTGCATGGACTTGTGTAATATATCAGAATATTATCAGTTTAATGAAGATAAAATTAATCTACATTATCAGCAACAAGAAACAAAAGCTAGAGAGAGACAGAGAGCGAGGGCGCGAGAGCCAATGAAAGCCCTGTGTGCATAGAAGAGCAGAGTGAGGTGGTCTGCCACAGAACGTAGAGACCACGTAAACCAGAGCAGCTCTGACACAGAGCAAGAAATGGTGGTGTACCGGTGTGTGAAATGGGAAGAAATCTGAAAATGGGTGAACAGAGAGTTTGGTGGTGGTATGACCAAAAAGCAATAATGGTGGACAGCCGGTCCATACAATGACGGCGACACTACCAGTATTAGGGTCTGAACATGGTGGAATAGACAGTTCAGAGCTGGCATGATGACAAAACAATCACGGTGGACAGCCAGCCCATTCAACAACGCTGACACCTCCAGCTAGAGGAAGAAACGCCCAATCTGAGTCACTGCACCAGCACTATCCAGAAGGCAAGATAAGGACACTGACGACAGAGATGCTGCTGAAAGGAAACCACAGAGCTACAAAGAAAGTAAGAGAGAGTCCAACATCCTACATGTACTAGCACCAATAAGCCTGAAAATCGTAATTAATATGAGGAATGTGAATACCGGAAGGTCAAGAAGGATTCATTATAAGGTAAACAAAACTCAGCCCAGTACTAACGTGAAAAGAAGAAGCCAAGGAAACAAACCTGTATTAACGAGGTAAAGAGAAGCACAGAAAACCAGAGTGGGAGAGAAACAGTACTAGAACCCTATTATACCAGGACTGTGCTAATGAGATAAGGAGAAATCCAAAACACATAGAGAGTGAGAGACATACATTTGGAAGCTTGATACCTTGTGAAAAGATAAAGGTCAACCCACATCCCGAGGATAAGAAAGCGAGCACACTACAGAAAGAACAAAGACCTGAGCTCAGGAAGACCTGTGAGCTCAGGAAGAGAAGAGTCATACATGAAACAGAGCCCTGGGAAGAGGTGGATTCTAATGGCAAGTTGATCAACCAAAATATTGAAGAGGAGAGCAATATTCAAGTCGGTCTTGAACCCTGCAAGAGAGAAAGAAGGAACCTGAACTAAGACAATCTCTAAGAAAGAGGTAGGGGAAAATACTAGACCTCCAAAACAACTTCAGAATTTAATCCATAGGATAACCAGTGATTATTTAGGAATGGTCTACGGATTGAAACAATAGAATCCAGAACCTTTTGTGAAAAAATACAGCAACGGGGAGAAGAGAGTCATTCTTCTGGCCTTAGTTAGTTATATTTAGTTGTACGGTCAGATAGGTTATATTTGGATGATGGACAGACTTGTGTTGGACATTCACACTGACATACAAGCACCTTAGTTAGGAAAATAGGTAGGGAATACCCAATAGACATAAGGAATGTAAGTCCTTATTTTACTTTAAATAAATTATATAGTGAAAATGTTTCTACAGCATCCGCTTACTTCTTCTGATCCTCCACAGTACATATTATCTGTTTTTGAGAGGCACAGAAAACCAGATGCTATTGATCTAGACTTCCTTCCCAGGATCTGGTAAACCTGCAATGTACATATTCTATATGCTTAAAATGGAAAAGTATTACTGAGGAATGTATGAATATTATCTTTAAGGAACCATGCATGCAGTTTGACTTTAGGAATATGCATTGAAAAAGGGACATGTGAAACTGAAATTGCAAGACATGTATGGAATTCCTTGTAAAAAAGAGTGTTTTCAAGCGATAGAATTCTACATAACATCTCAATTATTTTAGTTACAGAAAGAAAATGACTACAATCTTCAGGAAAAGGATAGCTTTTTTAAGTAGTAACTTCATATTTTAGTATATAAATGCTCTTTTTATACCTTTGATTCAGTTTATACTAGGCAACACTAATGAATGCCCTGAAAAGTCTAATGCTGGTATTTTGAAGGATTTCGAGTTTTTATAAATGTGATGTTAATAATCTCATACATTTCTGGCAAAATTCTCCTATTGGTAATGCTATTTTGCAGAGATGAGAGAAGACAAGGGAAATGTGATCCCTTCTCCAGAAATAGTAAAGCTGAAATGTGAAGAGTCCCACTATCCCCAAAAGATTCTCATTCTACGTTGAGATCAGGCATAGGGTCGGAAATTTAGTGAATTATCATACAGTCTGAGCATCAAATCAAAACAGAGAATGGATAGAAAACATTGTAATAACATAAGCATCACAAGATTGGTTGTTAGACCCTTCAAAATACTAGGCATATACTGATTTTAACAGAAGAAAGAAAGGAGCCAAACTTGAAGAGAGAATTCAAAGTGATTTTGGGGAAGTTAATTCCATACTAAGTCTGACCGAGAAGGTAGTCTAATACTTAGGGTAAAACAAACATCATTCAGCTGGAGTTGGTTCCTGAGATTAGCTGAAGGCAAGGTGCTGATGTCCAAGCAGTGAGCAGCAATTTGCCAGAGTGAGCCCATAGTGTGAAAATCCCGAGCATTTCCCTGGTGTCTTGTGTCCACTACAAAATGCTTAAATTGAGCACATTGAAACCCTGCAGTAACAGTTGAAAGTACATATTCATACATTTAATATAAAGCATGGCGTTCATGTCTGTGCTTAATTTTAATTATTCATGCCATTAATTTTTGGAGCCTGTGATGCACAACTGATTTTACAGATTAATAGTGATTAGACCTATTGCCTTGTGATGACCATAGTTTGATGAGAAGTCTTAAAGCAATTTATTTTCAACAAATCTCAAAAAAGACCCAATGTGAGTATAATACTTCATGTAATTTCACAGGACAGTTGAGTGGTAGGCACCAAGACAACTGTTTAACTCTCACAGTAGAAACAGTGCTATAAAATGTGCAACTGCAGAGTGTCTTAAATAAGAGAAAGGATGACACACACTGAGGAGCACTATTTTGTTAATACATACTGTCAGAATGTACACAAAGCCATTGCCGATGTGTGACTCTCAGTTATTTTGTCCATGATAACGTAGTGTCCTGATTCAATTTGTTTACCCAATGGATCACCCTCCATGATTTTCCGAAAGCAGGTAGAGTTTTGGTTTAGACAGTTAGCCTAAAGGAGGACTTTTCAAGATTTTCTAATAAAAGATAGTACCTTGATTCGTTTGTGTGGCCAACAAAGCACTCTGCATGATGCCACAAAAACAGGTAGTGGCTTTGGGGAAAGTGGCACACCTGGACACATGCACAAATTAACAAGCCACAAGATTGAGAGTCTATTTAAAGGAAGTTGTCCTTTTGGGTGAGGCAACATCTCCTAACCCTGAAATACATACATACAATAGGCAAAAGTATTTATGGGAATTATATTAGCACTTAGTAGTGGACTGAGGAAAAAAGCAATCAGAGATGAAACAGTTCAGTGCGGCATGGCAGAGTCTCTGATGTGCCACACCATTAGACTGAGGTTTGTTAAAGACTCCAATCAAGCATTCCCACTAAGTCAGGGCCTTGTCTGGGATTGCTCAAGGGAAGCCCTTATTTATATATTTTTATGACAAGTTATAATCTGGATGATGAACCCTTGTATAACACCCCTCTCTTAGAATGCCCCCTGACCCCACTGAGCCAAGAAGTAGGTTTGTTTTGTAATTTAAAAGATTTATAGAATAATTAAACAATAGATAAATAATAATATTTGATATCACACTTAGACATATGACAGTGAGTGATCAACAATGGATGATGTTATACTAGCACACTGGTTTAATTACTTAGGAGTAGTATAGAGGATAAGGTAGCTGAGAATGTTTTATATGGTACAAGGAATGCAAGGTGGAAAAGAAGCAACACAGGAATAAACTTGATATGATTTCAGCAAAACATAATATAATCACTTTTCCCCTTTTGGCAATTCACCCCCCCTCTATGCAATGTAAGGAGGTGGAAGTAACACACACTGTCCCTCGTTGCAAGTTATGCCGGTAGCCATGCCGCAATTTGCGGCATGGCTGCCGGCAAAACCGCATCCGTGTCCGTGTCCTCGGAATGAGGACTTGCCGGACCATTCCGAGTTCGGGTGGCCCGGTAATTCCTCACTCGAGGACACGGACACGGTTCATCCCCATTCCCATTTCATCCCCCATAGGGCTGTATGGGAATGGGAGAGGGAGTAAACAACGGACCATTATGTTTGCTCCCTCTTCCCCTCGCGGGACCCGGTATGCATGCCTGGTTTTCCCAGGCGTGCTTAACGTGGCCCGCGAGGGGACCTCGTAATGTGGCAGAACGGGTTGAACGGCGCCGCAGCCTTTTACGGCGCCGTTTAACCCGTTCCGCCAGGGTCGTAATGAGGCCCACAGTCTTCAGGAATACAATCACAGTACAATACGAATTCAGTTCCCCCCTAGCAAGCTTAGAGAAACAGGGAAGATTTTAAACACATGCAAAGTACTTAAAAGGTGGTATGCAAAGAAGGGAAAAATATGCTAAAAATGATTTTAATTCCCTCTAGAGGTTCAGGGTGAGTGAGAGATACTTTAAATCAGTTCAGGCCACTTTAGCAATGCTCTATGAATGATTGTCAGGTTGCAAACGAATTTCAGCAAAGGAAAGCAAAAGACAAATGTTTTTACACGTGGCTGGAATGAAGCAAAATGTCAAATTGCAGCAATTTAGTCACCTGCATCGAGCGCAATTACGGAGGAAGTATAGGGAGTAGCAAGTCAGTTTAGAGCTTGTTGAAAAGCGTAGAATCTCAGCTTTAAAATGAAAGTTAAAACTTGCTTCTATTACAAACGGTTCAAGAAATACGGACGATTTTGTGAAGGTAGATTCTCAAAATAAAAGTAAAGCTCAGAATGACAGATGACAGTTTTGCAGCTTTGAATCAAAAGGAGGGACACGATTTCTATGATGCAGTTCTCAATAGGTTAAACTAGTTTGAATTAGATTATTTTAAACTAAGAGATTGGTTTTGCACAGTTCTGGCTGAGTACTCACACTATATTTTGGACGGAATGCGACTTCCTCACGGATCGGGTCAGGATTGGCTGCGGTTCTCTCGCCACTGGGTACTGGTTCTGTGCACAGCGTTTTGGGTCAGCTCTCAGCGATCTGGTCTGGGTCTGGTCTCTCTGGTCTCTCTGGATAATTCTGCCTTCTGGGTCAGCTACCGGTTCTGGCAAAAGTTCTTGGCTAAAATTCAAACAGCTCGCCCAGGTGTTGAAAAGTTTGCAAATGATTTGGAGGCCTGCTGAAAAAGGATTCAGCTTGTGGATTCAGGCCTCTCTGCTACAAGTTCTGGAGTTAAGTTCTGGTCTCTGGAGATTGATGGATTTGAAGTCTGGAGTCTCCCGGCAAAGCGTCCCGCAAGAAAGTGGAAAGTGAATGTCCCTGTCTGGCTTCCAGTGGCTCTTTTTATGTCTTTAGAAAGTGGGTGTGTGCATAGCATAACTGAGCCTGCCCCTCTCAACTTATAATTGGCCCAGTTCTCCTCTCTCCCTTGATTGGGGGAACTGAGTTGTGAGTCAGAGTGATGAGGTAGGTTTATGGTCAGAGGATCCTCCCCTTGTCAAATTGCACGCAAATCTATTTCTGATCCAAATACATATTTCCCAGATACACAAGTGGTTGACATTACATGTACATATTACAGATTACTTATGGTACATTCTGTTCCAACTCTGATGTTTCTAAGAGCTTGCATTAAAAAATGACAACTTATTTTCGTTTTTAGTTGGTTTACCAATATCGGACGTTTACCAAAAATGGCACACATGTACACCGCCTTTCTACACATATTCCAGTAACTTTTCATTTTTCTAGCGTGAACCCCGTGTCTGCAACCTCCATAATTCATGGGGTTTTGCCTCAGAACATGGTACAGAGTTCTAACACCTCTTAAAATGTGCACAGAAAAATCACAAGAAAGATGATGTTATTTAAGTCTGCACTATGAATTATCCATCTTTTTAAAATTATGCTCTGGCCCCAAAGGTGTGTGGTTTTCCAAAGCACATGGTGGAATTTCTGGTTTATCCACTTTCCCCAAGCTCATCTTGCTCACAGATGCAGTGCCCCTCCCCGTTTCCTTCCAAGAGGAAGCCATTTATGACCCCCCTAAATTAACATTTGCCTGGGCCAAGGACAGTGCTTTGTTTAGTTTCCTGCAGTCCCCAGGCGTACTCCCCCAATTCAATCAGAGAGGTGTCATCTCCTTTTGGCAGGGGCAGCAGAATGCAGCCAAGCCTGGGAACACAGCTGCTGATCAAGTTTCAACTCCTGTCGGGGGTAGTTGCCGGGCAGAATTCACTCTCTTCAAGCCAGGCTTCAGCCAAATGTCACTAAACTATTTGTGTTACTTCTGTTGCCATCATATTTCCGCACCACCATATTTACGCACCACCATATTTACGCAACTGTCCGACAAGTTTGGCGGTAAGGTGGAGGACAATTTTCCAATTTGCCTTAAGAAATTGGCAAAACCATCTGAATTACTGTTGGTGGAATTACAACTGGCAGTTATTTTGCAGAAATTCCCAATGGAGTACTCTGGACTCCAAAAATGGGGATTAACATGGACTGAGTGCCGTTTACAGTAATGGAGTTTGGCGGTATCTGTGGACTTCCAGCTAAATCTCAATCAAACTTGTGATGAGACCCAATGTCTTTTATAATAAATTGAAGTACAATAATATTCTCACTCTCTTTGTTTGACTTTTATGTATATTTATTCTCTTTTTTGAGATATTATATGAGTGTTAAAAATAGTTAAGTCAAATAATACACTCTTCCCAATAGAAGCAATAATGTAGTTGAATTGCTTTGCAGCATCCTACTCTAAAAAGTTGTAGTTAACCATAGCAAATCAGCGGTGTCTGTGTGTAGCCACTTAGGCACAGGAAAACCTAAAACACTTTCTCATTATAACTAAACAACTTTGAAAACACACTATGGGGGTCATTACAACCCAGGCGGTAACCATGGCGCTAGTAGCGCCATGGTTGCCACCGGTATTTTACCGATTGAGCCACGGTGAATGGCGGAATTACCGCCCCATTCCAAGGTTGGTGGGGCGGTAATTCCCCATTCACCATTGGCCCTTCCCCATTCCCATTTTGCCCCATAGGACTCAATGAAAATGGGGAAGGCGGTAGTTACGGTACTGCAAATTGCAGTACCATAATTACCTCCAAGGTCGCTTTGCGGGTCCAATCCTTAACGGCTGGTAAAACCAGCCGTTAAGGTAGGGAGCCGCAAAGGGACCTCGTAATTAGGCAGTAAGGGGTTAACGGCGCCGCCACCTTTTACGGCGCATTAACCCCTTACCGCCTGAGTCATAATGAGGCCCGTTGGCTCGAAAAAGACTCCTGTCCTATCATATGCTTATGGTGTTGCCCTCATTGCCAGGACACATATCACCCTACAAAAGTTGATAACCAGATCTGTGGGGTTCATGGCCTGTCTTGATCTGAAAATTAATGCTTAACAAATCAAAAAGGTGCTTCATCATTGAAGCTGGGCCAAGAGAAATTATTCCTGAGAGAGATTTTTGTCCTATATGGGAGTCACCTTTCCAAAAAAACTTGAGGGGTTTCGAGCATATAAGCACACTGCCCGAAAGATTATTCAAAATGTGGGCACAATTAACACATTTGCAAATAATATTAAACAGCAAATGATCCAGATGTATACCAGACAGCAGGGTCTTATGCAAACGAACCTTGAGGTTTTGAAGGCCCTTGCAAATTGCAAATAATCAAATATAACGTCTTTCATTGGTTACTGGGCCTCCGGAACTGAGCCCCAGGATATAAATTATACATCAAATGGGGTACCTCACCCTTGTCTGGTCATGGTAAAGAGCCACTCAAGATGTGGCTATTGCACTTAATTCCAAAGCTGTACTGTTAAATGTAACTGTGGATTCTCTTATCTCTTACCTCTCGACCTAAAATATTCCTTGGTGTAATCATGCTTTAAATTCTTTGGCTGTGGTTCAAGCAATCATTGTATGGCCCAATAATGTTGTATATTCCAATACGGACGTCAAACACCCAACAGAAATATTATGCATCGTCGCATGATGGATCAGGGAACCTGATGTTGCCTTAAAATTGAAGATTGCAGGCCACCTGCTCATTTCAACTGAAAGTATTTAGCCATATGTAGGTTGTTTTATGTATGGGTACGAACACTGGGCTATCAAGAGGTTTTTTATTTTTTTTATTTATTTCCTCTAAATGGGTAGTCACTTGGAAGAGTCAGACTTAAGACATAGCTGTTGTCCATTCTGCTGAAATAAGGAGAAAAAATGCTTGAAGGTTATGTTTTTCAGTCCTCAATATGCTAATCTTCGCACTTTTTATCTGGTTCCAATCCTGAAAGGTTTCGATGTCAGGAAGAGTAATGACGCGTTTCATCTCTTAATAACCTGTAATGAATCCTGGGTTTTGTCCATTGTTCAAAGGGCTTGGAATACACGTACGTCTTATGATTGTGATTCAACGTTGTTAAAAGTTAATGGGCCTCATTACGAGCATGGAGGTAAGGAAAAAAGGAAGTCGGAATGGTAATACCGGCATCGAGTACCAGTCCGGGCCATTACGAGCCGCAAACCCGGCAATACCACCACCGCCTGTACCGTGCCCCTTCTTACAGGCATGCACGCATACACACGCCCTTCGTGGCGGCAATACCGGGATGCCGCTAACAGGAGGACATCACAAATCACGCGGCCATACACCTACTGGCATCCCGAAGGTGATAAATAGGGCCTGGACGATGGTGTTATTACAGGCATCGTGCATCACCCGTAAATAGCAACCTGCTGTGTACCCAACTGCCGCAAGTGCACACAATCCCCAGAGGTAAAGGCAATGGAGCCTGTCCCAGCACAAAAGGAGCACACCCACACACCACACCCTTCCTACACCAGAATGATCCCACTTGCAGTTGCAATCCTGGGGCTGGAGGACATGCCTGTACTGCTACAGCAGCAACAACAACAGGAAGCACAGAGAAGACACCGGAGGAGAATAAGGGTGAGAAAGGCCCAGCAAGTCTCACCAGTGCAGGCAGTCGTACCACGTAGGCAGCCAACAATCGCTCGCATCAGAACCAGTCCATTCAACCTAACCCCTGTGCAGATCCACACCCTGTACCGGTTGGACCGTGACACCATCACCACCATAGTGGACATGATACACGACGACATTGTCAGCCTGATATAAATCCGCACTGCCATCCCCCCTCTACTGAAGGTAGTGTCTGTGCTCCACTTCCTGGCCACAGGCACCTACTAGCACACAGTGGGACAGCTAAATGGCATATCACAACCTCTCTTCTCACGTATGCTGACCCAAGTGCTGGATGCCCCCCTGAAGAACGCAAGCCACCACATATCCCTACCACGGACTGGCCAGGAGCTCCCTGACACTAAAGTTGGCTTCCATGCAGTGGCAGGCATGCCCAATTGCATCGGTGCCCTCGACTGCACCCATGTAGAATTGGTGGTCCCTCATGCCATGGAGGTGGTGTGCCGCAATCGTGAGCAATACCACTCCATCAATGTGCAGATGGTATGTGACTCCAGCAAGATCATAACACATTGTTGTGCTCGATTTCCCGGATCCACACATGATGCCATGGTGCTGCGGAACTCCTCGCTACCCCGCTACATGGAGCGACATGCTGGACGACGTGCCTGGTCTGCTTGGTAAGTTGTCTGACAGGCCCATGGCAGTGCGGTGGGGGGGAGGTGCATACCCCAGCTTGGTGAGATTGGGGGGATGCATACCCGGGTGAGATTGGGGGGATACATACCCCAGCTGGGTGATATTGGGGGGTGAGTGGACAATGCACATACAGCAAAACACTGAGGCTCTAAACATCCCAACCTGAACATGACACATCAATGCCATACATAAGACCAATGTTGCACACCAATGACAATACCCCAGAAGTACAAGCAGGCCACTTCCCTCAATGCGTCAATTGTACATCAACTGAGCATACCCTCTGCGACACAATCCAGCAACATGCAGTGACAATGTGTAACAGACATGACTGAAGCAAGGCACGACACAGGTGATTCACCCATGAGTGGTAACAATGGAATCCCACCGGGGAAATGCACTGATTGTCACTGGCCCACCACCACAGTCGTACTGCATGCCACCATGGGAATGGCAACCGATGGATGACAAATCATGATTACACCGGTGCCAATGCTGCTAGTGGGAATACATACAGAGTACTATACATCATCAATATGTGTGTAAATACATTGTTCCACATCCAGAGTACATCTGCAACAGCATGCAATGAACACCCTGCATCTTCTGGACGATGCAATCCACACCTGCAGACCATAGTACAGCACACATTGTGACAAATGAAACTGTGTGCATACATCCAGGGACATGTGCATGTCAACACCAAATAGCTGCAGCCATGAGAGTGATTTCTACAGGTGTCATGACAGATTTTGACTCACACATACCTCATTGTGCTCCCATGCAGGTGATGGTGGCTATCCCTTGAAGCTGTGGCTACTTACCCCTGTACGGAACCCGCAGAACAGGCAGGAAGAGGAGTACAACCGGATTCACACCTGTACCCGTGTTGTGATCAAGCAGACCATTGGCCTGTTGAAGGCACAGTTCTGCTGCCTCAGTAGGTCTGGCGGAGCACTCCTTTACGGGCCTGAGAAGGTGGGAAAGATCATCATGGTCTGTGCCATGCTGCACAACATGTGCATCCAGAGAAACAAACCACTGACACCTGACATTGACCTGCATGCTCCGGGTGAGGAGGAAGATGATGATGGAGGAGAAGCAGCTCCCCTGCCAGTTCACGATGCACAAGATGGCTGTGCTGTGCGCCAATCAGTGATTGACGATTTCTTCTGAACCACTGGGATTCAGACGGGTCTGTGTCAGTACTACACTGGGCACTAGGATCGTATGCATATGGACACAGGGTGTGTGGGGAGTTGAGCACTGTGCGCTATCATGAATTGAATAAACACACAACAAAAGAACAATGTCCAGTCAAGATATGATTTTTTACATAACAGGTGTATTGGAAATTACACCTTATTGTGTTTGAACCCTCAACCTCACACACACCCTCCCACCTCCCCCCAACACCCTCAACACCCCATGTCCCCTCCCCCATTGACATCCCACACATGATGTGCCAATCATGGCTTTCCTCAGGATGTAGTTAGCACATGCAGGGTGGCCCTGCTAGTGGCGGCCTCTCTTTGTTTCTGGGGGCTGCATGTCTGTGTGGTGTGTGCTGTGCCTGGTCTGGAGCACAGGGCTTGTTGGAGCTGAGCTGGCAGGTGTGCTTGATGTGGTAGAGGTGGCCGCCTGTGCAACCGTCAGTGAGGGTCGTTGCTGCTGCAGTTGCTCAACAATCCTGCCCAGGACCTGGGTTACTGCTGCCAGACTGTCGAGGATCACCAAAGTATTACTGTTCATGGCTAGGATGTTTGCTGCATTGGCCGCACGTATTTCCCGGCGGGTCAGTTCCCCATCCGCCACGATCCTGGCAGGCCTCAATCCTCGTCATGCGGGCCTCCATGTTAGTGGTGGCTGTGGAGGTGGACGAGGCAGTGGCAGGGCGGGCCAATGCTGGACTGCCCTCTGATGGGGACAGCAGATGTGGACTCCCCAGTACTCTGCCCTTTTCTTGCATGGGGCTGACTGGTGTACCCTGTGTGGAGTGCAGGGGGGTGGGCTGGGGGCTCGGGGTATGAGGACATTCCAAATGGAGGTTGTCGTCCATATCAAAATTTTCTTCGACATGGCCCTCCACATCGCTGAGGGGGACTGAGGCAGCTACTTCCCCAATAGAACTGGTGGCAGCAGACTGTGTGTCATCACCTTCTGCCTCTACAACAGTGGACAACTCTGTTGTGGCTGTGTCGTTGGGTGGTGGCTCACTTGTTTTTTCCGTCTCTGGTGGCCTGCCCTGTACTGCTGGCCTGTGTTGCAGTCTGGGCGTTGGTGTTGCCCTGGAGGTAGAAGGTCCTGTGCCTTCTTGGCTGGCCCTGGATCCCTGTTGTGGCCTGTGTGGCAGGCTCCTGGCCTTCACTGTCAGCATCTGTGCCTGTGGGGGACCAAGAGATGCAGGGCATCAGTGATGGTGGTACGTGTAAGAAGCATACATTGGTGTTGCTCAGTAGTTCACATTTCATGCATTGCATACTTGTAGGTGTGATGCACAGGGTGCTTGCAATGGGGGGGAGCATATTGGCATGCGTCGTGGACTTTCCTTTTTGAACTGATGTGTCCTATGTGGCATACCGTTGTGTTGCGGTTTAAGTGATGAAATGTGATGTTTTGCTGTGTGTTGGGTGTCTGTTGGTAATGGGATTGGCATGCAGCATGCATATCAATGTGCCAGGGTTTGGGCCACCATCTGGACATGGATCTGATTCTGTGTGTATGATGGGCCATGCATTGATTTGGTTAACTTTCACATCAGTTGTGCTACATCATGCTTTGGTACTCTATGGTTTGTGGGAACACTCACCTCCATCTGCCGATGACGGCGCACCCGGCTCCATGTGTCTGAAGCCCTTTATCGACTCCATGCTGATGGTGGTGCTACACGTCTCCTCCGACCTTGTCAGTTTGGTGGGGGAGTGGTCACCGCCGCCTGTTGCTGTGGCCTCCCTGCGGTTGGAAGACAGGATGTTGCGAACGCATAGATGTAGATCGTCTAATCTTTTTTTAACATCCTTCACTGTGCGGGTGGTGGTGCCAACCGCTGTGACTTTCCTTGCCACCTCCTCTTAGATTTCTTTTTTCCGCAGTTGTGCTGGGCGCTTGAGATATGTGGCAAAGATTTCCTCTGCATGTACAACCAGCGTGTCGGCTAACATATTAAGTTCATCATCCGAGAACCTCTTCTTGAGCAGGCGGGGGTGGATTTTCTTGTTGCCTTGGACATTGTCTGTTGAATTGCCCTACTCCCAACTCAGTAGCAGTGCTGTGTTCGGAGGATTGCGATGGATTGTGTTTTTTAAGATGGCCACCGCCACATTTCCCGTTCCGGCGTGATGACGTTACTTCCGGGTCCGCTATTACGAGCCCGGTATTAGCATGTTGGTATTGCCGGGTCCATTATTAAGGGGTTGCTCCTGGACGGAGGCGGTATCAGCGGCTTCCTTGAAGCCGCTATCGGGGGGTTGGGTAGTCTTTAGCGGCATTGCGGTGCAGCCATTACCAGCACGGGGGTTCGCGCGTGCTTGCGCTCTCGTAATCAGCTGCTATTTGCGGCGTCGATGGTACACGGACGCGCTACTACCACCATGCCGGTAATGACTGTGTTTTTAACGCGATTCTCGTAATGAGGCCCAATGGCTTATAAGAGCAGTTATCTAAGAACTGTCTACAATCCATAGCCATGGATAAAAGGTACATATAAAGCATGTTCAATCACCCTGCAAAGCTTGTCTCGCTTCCTCTATCTGTGCTTTGATGGATTCACTTTTCCTGTGTCAAAGACATTTGAGGATCAGAACAGTCTTATGTTATGCACTGTGCCAAAACTTGGTGTCATGATAAAGTGTTTCACCAGCATGGAGGAGGTTGAATGGCTGTCTCACAAAAACAAATCATGGTGTCTCTAAATTGTGTAACCATGGACATGAAAACATATAAGGCAAAAATTGGTAAAGACGTTAAAGATTAGACACACAATTCGAATTTGGAAACATTGTCAAAGTGGCAAGTTTCAGGTCCATAAGCAGTTTACTGTCTCGTAGTGAAGGCACATGAAAGGGGTTTGCTTTTTCTTAACAAAGCAGATCTGCACTGTAATTTAGCTTTGCCTCCAAATGATTGAAGCAAGCATAACAAATCAGAATTTGGAAAAATTGGCAAAGTGCCATTCAATTCATATCCTAAATAGAGAAATACTGTCGTGGCCCAATCTGCTTGCTTTCTCTGATGCAGGTAAGTCTTGTGGACTCAGCTCCAAACTCTGTCCTCATATGGCTTCCTCAGTGACCAGACTCCAGCTGCTTTTGTAACCTGCTGTCTTGTGCAGCTGGTTATAAAGGTACACGCCCTCCCCTATTGGCGCGCCTGGACCACTCTGGTTTTCTTGATAGCGAATCATCACTAGTGGTGTCATTCATTTAATCAGTAGTTTAAATCTGCTGGAACACACCACTAGGTCCATGGTCTTTTGGAATAACCTTAGATTTACAAAATATTTATATTTCCAACGGTCCTCCATCTAGAAACTGCTTCCCAAAAACAGTGTTGTCCCATGTCCCACTGCTATCAGCTGTCCTTGATCAGTTGGACTTCTATTTCAATAACAATATGTTTGCAAAATGTTTACATTTTAAACTTCAGATTAGAAGTGTACACCCTGTTCATTATTGTCACAGCCACATTGACCCTGCTTTATGTGACTGACATTATGACTAAGAATGTCTCCGCTTGATGCCAATACTTTTTCAAGATGGTGTATTTTTCAAATTTACGTTCACATGTAGCATATTAAAATAGGAATGATTTAAATAGCAGTTACATTTTCAAAGTGATATCAAAGAGACATCCTGCGAGAGAATGTTAACACGCTTTTCTTACAGTATGCAATGCATCTCTTCAACATATTATTTTGGACCAGATTCACAAAAACATGGAGACCACGATGAGATGTGCAGTGGCGCAAAGATGCCCCTGTGCCATTCCGTATGTCACTTCACTGCACATATTCATGGCAATAAGACCAATAAATGCACGTAGTACAGCGATGCGTAAATAGTAGCGCAAATAGTGTCAAAAAGGTTTAGCAAATATAGGCACATTGTAAAAGCGTACATAAAAGTGGTGCATTCGTCACATGCACCATAAAAGAGCGAATCATGTCAGATGGGTCAAAAAAGGTTGCAATTAACAACAACAACACGCAAAAACCAGGAAGCAGCCTCAAAACAGCAGAGCATTGTGAAGACCTGCAATGTAATCCGCAATCATTCAGTGTCTCGATTTGGCATCCAGCAACAAAGACAGAAGGATACAGCAAAGGACCGCTGTGTCATGAGCTTCAGCTGAAAAGAGCTGCATGTGGTGGCAAATTAAATGGCAGACCATGAAGACCCGCTCTGCAGTCGGCATCACCAGAGACCAACCTTGCTGTAAAAAATACCTTGTGACAAGAGCTTCCAGACAACATGAGTGCCCTTGGAGTAGCAGTATGCACCCCCAAAGACGTGAACAAGTGGTGGGACGACCTGAGCTGAGGAGGCATACATAAAAGATGGCAGACCTTCATGTCCATTGCTGTGCCACTGGGGAAGAGCCATCAAGCAACATCACCCTCACACCTCTGGTGGAGCAAGCACACTGGAGACCATAGTGTTGGAGGTTATTGGTAGGCAAGATGCAGCTCCTCCAACATCAGGTGAGAAAGCCAACATTAGGGAGATGTAATCTGTGTCATGTGTGCATTTGTGTTCTATCTGCATGAAGGGTGCAGAGTATTTGCAATGTGCTTTGGATAGGCTAGTATTTGGCATGTCATAATAATCCACAGTTGGTGCATGTGCTGCCCCCTCCCACAGTTTGTAATACGTCACCATCCTCAGAGACGAGCCACATGTCTATCATGCTGCTAATGTGGCAGTCCAGGCACATCACATGCCACATAGACAGAAATCCAAATAGTTCACATATAACAGATGTGTGATAGGACACTGATAGTACGTGATGTTTGAGAGAAGAATGCCCACTGATCAAGTCATGCAAAATTCCCATCAGTACAATGACACATATGCATGTATTGAGAGGTTGTATGATTTTCACACCTTCTCATGTCCCACACAGATGCGACTGGGCAGGAAACGGACGGTGACCTGGACCCAGAAATGCCACCCCTGGAAGGGGATGAAGAGCCAGGGCTGCTGGTGGAGTCAACTATGTAGAACCCGAGAGATGTGGATGTGCAGAACTAAGCTGCAACAGGAACCACAAACCTGCCAACAGTGGAAGGGGTGAACACTTTCCCATCTAACACAGCAACCGATGAATTACAGCAAGGGTCAACACCCAGATGACTAAGGAGGGGTGCACACACCCACATTCCAAGTACATCCCCATTCACCATCTGGGAGGAGGTAATGCGGCTTCACCAAGTTACTGTGTAAAATCAGCTCACTTCCATCATGAGCACTCTGAGTGAGGGCCTCCTCACTGTGTCAAGAAGCATTGCAGGTTGCAGGAAGGCCATGGAGATGGGATTCCAGAGATGAGCACAGAGGTAGGCAGCAGGATCTACTGGCAATCTGGGAGGAGATAAGCACAACCCAGGTTGAATTTGCTGGAATTCAAAGCAGCATGTAGGCAATGGCACAGAGACAGGGATGTGGATGTGATGGTCACTAGGTCAAATCAGAGCTGCACTCCAAATGCAGCTTCAGATGACCAGACAACACCCAGTGATGCTACGGTCTCTAACTTGCCACCTGCTGCAACGGAAAGAGGAGAAGCACCAGAAAGGCCTGCTCCCTCTCTGAGGAGAAGTAGCGCCAAAAACACAAATAAGCATTTATCACTTTGCATAATATGTCCATGCTGTTATCATACTGCCCATTTGCTTTCTGTATTTAATAAGAATAATTGTTGTTCCATGCCAATGTTTGTTGTTAATACCAATACGTTTTATGTTGTGCATCAATGTTATCTGCCTCATCCATGATGCGTTCCGTTATGGAAATGGACAGATCATACCCCCATTCATAGGACAGGCGAGGCAATCACACATTTGTACAGTGAGTATACATCTTAGTGCATGAGTTAGTGCAACTGTTCTCCAATAGCATAACATGGATTGGGATGAGCAATGACATTCTGTATTCGTGGCATGCCTGTAAGCCCACTTTCATGTCAGTAAGAGTCATTGACGTATGCCCAGGTAAGTCAATCATCATCCATGCAGAGCTATCACAGTGCAGGGCCCTGACAGCTACGCATTGCACCTCAGTTGAAGTATCTTGCAACCATGTCATCCCTTTTGGCAGCTGCCATGTCCTTCTGCTCAATAACTACATCATATGGGGTAGGTGGCTGTGGTCTCAGATCTGGATACATCTCTATTTGCAGGCCGCGCCTGAGGGCAATGTTGTGAAGTAGGGCACAGGCAACTATGATGTTGCATACAGTCAGCGTTTTATACCATAGCACACCCGCAAGTGGCCCAGCACCTGAACCTGAACTTCAGAATCCAAAGGTACACTCAATGGGAATCTGGGTAGATGTCTGTGCTGCATTGTTTTGATGCTGGGACCTAGTCATAGTGTTTCTGTATGGAGTCAGAAGATGTCTCTTCTGCGGATAGCCGCTGGCACTTGTAGATGGAAGCGACATCATGTGATGTCCTGATGCATGTTGTTATTGGACATGTATCATGTGTGCTGTGTATTAATTTACCCAGCAAACATGTCTCTCAACACTCTCCAGCCTCGAATTGATATGCACAGTAGGCTAGTTTGCATTCACATTCACAATGATGTTTGCAGCATCACACACCATCTGTACATTAATGGAGTGACATTTTCACTGATTCCTGAATAGGTGTTCAGTATCTGCCAGATGTATGCTGGCCATGTGTGTGGAGTCAGTATGTCCTAGAAAGCCCTGCCAATGGTAGCCCCTGTACCTGCATCATGGAGTATTGTGATGTGCCATTTCGCTGATGTGAGGATCACTTGCAGGACCTGGTGTATTTCCCTCGACTGAGAGGACTGGTGGATACCTCAGGTGATGCCACTGATACTCTAGAAAGAGCTTGTAGGGAATTAAATGCAAGGGTGAGAACACATGCGCAGCATCGACTCACATTGTAGGTGTGGTAATGGCCCCCTCCCACTCGCTCACCACCTCCAGGATGAGGTGGGGTAGAAAGAGGTACCTCTGGGCCACCTCATCATCAGTCAGTTGGAATAGACTCAGCTTCCTCCTGTAGATATATTCCATTCTCCTTCACATCATCCTCATCATATGGCACAGCAGCATGATACTTACTGGAACAGTCGTTTTGGGGATTTGTGCCAGTCTCTTTATGATGGTCTTTTATACTCTGTTGTTGGTTGTGAATTATGTGACCTGGGTGCTTCTTTATTTGGACAGGTCAGTTGCACACTTTTATGTGGCACTTGCTCCACTTTTGAAAATGGGCAAATGTAGGGAATTTATTGAAGCACATTCTGTGTTCTAGAAATTTGAATCAGAATGTTGGTGCATCTTTGCTCACTTTCTGTGGTCACTCCTCCTTTGCAAGCTTACTTTGGTGCATTCTCGTGCTTTCAGGTCGTCTATGCCCATTTTGTGCTCCTTTTCTAAAGTAGGGCATCTCTGGGATTCACAGTTCTGTGAATATGACACATCTGTTTATAGTGCATTTCTTCCACATCTTGGTTTTGCACACTTTTATATTTTTGTGAACCTGGCCCTTTATATTTAACTTAACCAAGTTGTCATGTTTTGGATACACATTTTGCATAGAAAAACTGTATTTTAAAAGTAACATCGTTTTTCTGTTTTTGTCAGCTCTTTCCATGTGGTTGGCATGACTTGCTTCAATCAGCATTATGTGAAATGTATATGGGTTTGTTGTTATGTTATGTGTTATATGAAGTTTGTTGCAAGTAACACATGTCAACGCCAATAGGTTTGAACTCACATATTTGAATATTCATCTCACTATGTGTTTGCTAAAACTTGGCAATAAGCTGCATTGCAAATAGGTGCTAGGCATATATAGCTTGCCTTGGTTTGTAAGCTACTCAATCACATGTAACTTTTTGGTACCTTATTGTGAGAATATAATGCTCGAATAAAGATTAGATACAGTGAGACACATTGTTCAATAACCTATTATACTCATCCAACCTTCAGCACCAGAGACCTCTTTATGAGAGGTGTGAAGGTATAATGAAGCAGGACATAGACAACAGATTCCAAATTCAAAATAGTCAATTTTATTAACTTAAATGTCAGGATGGAAAAAGGCCTAACTTTCCCTATGGTAAGTATGGATTTCCCTACCGAAATAAAACTAAGGAAAGTCTGAGTGAAAGGGTTCAACTTAGGAATCTGTCTGTGTCCAAACAATATACTTGCCCTCACAGCTATAACTCTGCAATGCGTAGGGATGTCAGCAACCAAAAAGAAAACAGTGTTTAACACAAAGTTCTGGGATTTTTCCAGCACACAGCTTCCTTGCAGCTTCCTTCCCCATGTATAAAACAGTTCCCCAATGAAAAGTCTCAAAGATTCCTTTCTTAGAGTTTGGATGCAATAGTCTTGTTCAAGTCTCAGGGTTCCCTTCTCCCAAGTCAGGACTCAGGGTACCCTTCCCCAATTTCCAAGTCACACAGTTCAAACAACATGAAATATTCCCGGTCTGGCCTCAGGGTTCCCTTGCCCAAGTTCACAGTATATACAATCTTGAAATTAAATGCTCCTGGTTAGGATTCAAGGTTTCCTTCCCCACATTTCAAATCACATATTTCAAACAACCTTGAAATTAAATCTCCTGGTTAGGACTCAGGGTTTCCTTCACCAACCTTCAAGTGACATAGTTAAAACAGAAACACAAAGTATCCTTGTCTCCACAGTTCAGATATTATTGTTTTAGATATTTGTTTAGACAATTTGTAGCTTACACACATGTTGAAAACATCACTGTCAATCAGGCTTCAGTATCCTTTATTTGTAGGTTCCTTAAAGTCACATAAGGTTTCAGTATACATTGGTTTGTTTAGAGTTATATATTCCTTTTAGCACTTCCACAGATAATGGTTTGCTTGTAATGTTCATACAACACTTCACAAAATAATGGTTTGCTTGAATTTAAAGTTTATTTCCCCTTTTTGGGTTCCAAAGGCTTGGTAGCAAGGTTTTAATTTACTTCGGTATTCAAAAATTAGCCTCTTGCTTATGGTTCATTTTCACTTCATCTGTATTTTAATATTTGCTCATTTCACTTTAATTGCATGGTTCAATGTTCGGAGAACTTTGATAATGTGTTTGTCACACGCGACCACTCCACTACAAAGTGTCCCTATCGGTTTGATGATTGACAATGAAAGGGATCAGAGACTATCAACAGCGTGCTATTCTGATGCACGCAACCACTCCAATACAAAATATCTCCACCAGTTTGATAATTAACAAAGACAGGGATCGGAGACTTTAAAAAACATGCTATATCGAAGCACGTGACCACTCCGAAAGAAAATAAGTAGTTCACACACACACGCAGCTTATTTCTCAATCACCAGAAACTCACTGGTCACTTTAAGAGCTTGTGCTCAATCAGGGATCACAAAACCTTCTGCCTTTAGTGTTGTGGCTCTGCTCCTAAAACACTCCTGTGATGGTCCTCCACCACAGCTGAACAAGCATGTCAAGTAGAATGGAAAGGGACAACCTCCCCACACAGCTCCCTTTACCTTCTTTGAACTGCTGTAGACAGTTCAAACTCCCACGCCACGCTGTAGGTTTCCCCGTGGCATGCACTGGCCTCCCAGTCTTTCTCCTGTCATTCCCCTTTGCCACTGGGTTGGGCTCCATTTATACACCAGCAGCCCTTTAAAAGTCTTCAGTTGTGAATGACCAATCAGCCTTGCCTGACCACAAGTAGAGGGACACACCTGACCTTCACTGCTCTTAGCAGTCATCTTCCTTGTCCCATTACTAGAGTCGTTAAAGAGCATATTCTTCATTGCTCTTGGTTGCCTCTTCTTCGTCCAAGTACTGTCAAGTGTCAATTATGGAGAAATGAGGGGAGCTGTCTTACAGTAGCCCATAAAGATGTGGGAAGGGTTGGGTTGGTTGTCAATAGGGAAAAGGGGGATACCATGTCTCGCTCAAGTTCACCCCACTCCCTTTACCCAAGGTTCCTCCACACAGGTTATCCTCCCTTGCTTCTCTGCCCACAGGGTTTGGATCCAAGAGTGATGGCCTTTCTATATTAGTGAGATTACCCTCAGGTTTCTCCCTGAGGGCATATGGGGCTCTTTCAATAGATCAAAGCTTGTGGGGGAACACCTTAGCAGCCTGATACATAAATCTCAGAGCCCATTATTTACTAGACACAACAAATGTAATGATACTGTACAGTTCATGGCTGAGGTTCTGAGCCTGTTGCCTATCTGTTTTGGACAAGTGCATTTCAGTCTGATCAAATAATCATGTAATGTGTTTAGTGTTCATAGGATAGTGTCAGTACCTACAATGTTCATCAACCCCTAGGTTGCCCATCTTGGAAGGCTTACAAAGTCCAGCTTCACATGTACTTTACAAAATATCATCATAAGGCCAAAATCACAAATAACTCTCCATCTGCACCCTGTGTAAGATAACTTTGTCATGGTGTAAGGAAGAGGAAAGCAGAAACCAGTTCAGATAATATATGTTTGTGGCATCCCATTTGATGTGTCACCATGGACCATGCACAGCACTTCTAGGAACTCACGGTACCTAATCGCAACCCTCTCAATCCCACTAGCCAATCAATAAATGGCCCCAGCCTATACTTCTAACCCAGAAAACAAAAATATGCCTCTTGCACCATTGCATGTGACACAAAACACTAGCCCTAATTCCCGAGGGTGTATATCACTCACAGGATAAGTATTGATTCCACTTTGTTCTAAGTCTTTGTGATAGAGGCAATTGAGCATGGATAAAAACATCAAAGTGGGAATTTGGCAGACTACACTTGCTCCACATTATGTGGTGATAAAGGTGTATGGACATCTTGCCACATTCATTTGAAGAAAAAAAAACAGTTTCCAATGGATTATGGTATTAGAAATTCATGTTTAGGAAACTCCCAGTCACCATTATTTTCTGATTCAATGATGCCATGCAATTTCGCATGAGTGTCCTTCAGAAGTGGGACAGGCAGTAGCTCTATCTCAGGGGGCTAAACAATGACTCACACTGTGAGTCACAAAACCCTCCATCTGTTCCTATTGATGTTGTTATGATGTTCAATTGACACTAACACATCACATGGAGATTACATTAAGTATATCAAATGTGGGTCCTGTTAAAAAACAATCAAATATTCTGCTCAATCAGATACTACCTCAGGAAGAGGACTATCTTCTCTTATGTTATAATGTTTCAAAAATTAAACAATGGGGTAATAATAAGAGATTCACAAGCACGCCTGGGTGAAAGGATTCAGGCTACATTGAAATCCACTCCCACATTTTGGGTGGTTTGAGGTCCAACAAAATGTTGAATTTTCCCCAAACTTCCTCTGCAAATGTTCAAGATTAATTAGTGCCCTTGCCTTTCCCATCTCCACCAGGCCCAGCAACATTCCCCACTGCTCATCTGTAGCTTGTTACACCCTTGAAGGCAGTAGGGCATGTTATGCATCTTATTTTTTATTTGCAATGCACTTGATCTAGAAATAGAAAAAAGTGTTCCGTTTTGTTATGCTTTGGGGAGGGAAGCAGACTGGTGATTCAGAGGCACAAGGGAGGGATATGTGTGCTTTGGGAGGTGTGTTTGCTCAACTCGTCCACTCAAAAGGTGATCTGTAAATATTTAGTGGTCATTGCAACTACGAGGTGGTGACAAATACAAATTTGAAGATCACCTTTACTGTTCTCATGGCATAATTCATATTTTATTTTCCTTTGTTTTCTATTTCCAGTGCAATTGACATGGCAATAGAAAACAAAAAGAGCGTCCCCCTTTTTAGTATGCTCTGTGGGCTGACATCTAAAGGGGTTCTTCAGAGATGAAAGGAAAGCAGAAGGAGTGATTTGGGAGAGGGGATTTGTTCAGCTCATCCATCCCAAAAATGAACCTCAAATATGTTTGTGGATCATCAAAACTTCGAAGCAGTGACAATTTCTGGTCATTTTTTGGAGGGTTTGCTTGGCATTTAGTCATAAGAAAATATATGAAGGTGTTTTAATTTTCAGAAATTATTGCAAATGATTAACACGTACTTACATGTTCTTTATGACAGGAAAGGCAATGAAACAACTAAAAGAAATTCAATTTCTCTACATACAAGAACTCTTATATTGTTCATTCAAATGTTACGTCACTCTTTCTATATATGACAGATATACCTGCGATGAATGACTGTATGCTAAAATCGCTATGTACCAATGAACACCAGGCTAAGTGTTAATTTACTGTTTCACAACCCTCACCCAAACATTAAAATGTATGTAACATTGATGAATATATATTGATTTGGACAGTCTCAATATTGAGATGTGAAGATAAAATGGCTGCCTTATGTGTCCCTCCAAATGGGACCAAGAACCACCCAGAGTAATGTTTCCGTTCCCTACACAGCATATTAGCTGGGTGTCATGGTAAAGATGGTAGTGCACACGTTTGTTTCAAATGATATGATAAGAGATGATAAGAGAACGATATATAGAATTGTATGATTATCACATATTTAAGAATAGACATTGTGAGTAATTTTAAATTAAAAAAATGTAGAAGTCTTTGCTGTCAAAAGCAAGAGAAATGAGATGTACTGATTTAGGGATCTGTCAAATTATGGAGCACACTGAAGTATTGGAAGACAACTGTTGAACGTTCAAACCCAGACGTCATAATACCAATGTTCAGAGACATGTTTTCTTTCAGTCATTGTGAAACCCAGATAAAGTTTATAAGAAATATATTTCATCAATGCCCATCCATAATATGTATTGTGAAGTGCACAGTCCTTTTTGCAAAACACATCCCGATGGTGTGTGACATCCTGAGCCCAAAACATCAAAGAAGGATGATGTGCATTTGGGGTGCAGCGTTGGGTAGGGGTGGGCTAAAGTCCCACTGGTAAAAGGAAACATTTGCCAACAATTCTGTTCCACTGGATGAATGATTTTACACCTTTTCTCCCACACGTTCAGTGCTTTTTTCCACACAAAAAAGATTCTTTAGAAATTTCACTTTTCACCAAAATTTCATTTTTTGTTGGAGTCCGAAACACACAAAAAACAAAAGTTTGAGGAACAATAAAATTGAATTTGCAAAACACCCCTTTTCTGCCAAAAATGTCATTTAAAAAAAACTTTACAAAATATATATATATATATATATAAATTCCAGTAAGAAAAGGCCAGCAAAATTGGCAGATTGGGCAATATTATCCACTCAAATTTTCCTGCAGAACGTAATTATCTATTTTTGTACACTGATGGCTTTGAACAGAACGAACTATAATGCTTGAAGTGCTGGGAATACTACAAGCCATTTAATTGAAAGTTTATAATTGAATGTCTTCATATGTCCTTCAAATGCAAACAGCAAATGTAAAGATGATGTCATTCCAGTCAATGCGAGAATTAATATATAATGTGTTCCTTTATCCTGCAATGTTAGTAATTCCTTTCAAACTATGTTGGTTGGAACTTAAAACTAGGAATTAAAATGCTATTACATTGTTTTGCTTTGCTGTGTACATTGTACAGACTGGTCTGCGTGGATAAATGAAGACATTAAACAGAAAGGATCTGGAATGAAAGAACAGAATCACAATTGTCTACTGCCTAATAGAAACAGGATGGAATATATGTACATGTTATGGCCAGGCCAGGTGGCTGTTAAGACCACCCTGAGATTCACCTTTATTGTATTCAATACAGGGATTCAGATCAGTTAAACACTCTACATTTTCTTGAGGCATTCACTCAGGATACCAGGCTTTGCCTTCAAAGAATATATCACATGTTTTATTTCACATCAACTCATAAACTTAATCCATTTGCAATGAAAGGTCTACAAAAGAGGCCACTGGCATTTACATGCATGGCGCCAGCCATCCGTCTTGGACTATTCAAGGGTATCGGTCATTTAGAATATGCACTGCAAGACCTTTTACTTTATATAGGTGGGGCGTCCTCTCTACCCTCCTGTGGAGAACTGCTTCAATAGCACACTCATGAAATCCAAATGCATTTAAATGATCAGTAATCTCACTTAAAACGTATACAAATTATTAAATTAAGCCTTGCATTACCATGCAATATCTGATTGAGTTGAGCTTTGGACAGGTTATAGATAACAGTAATCTCTATCAGAATATTCAAACAGAAATGTATATCACCATGTTATGAAATAATCAAAATTGCTGAAGCATTGCAAAATCAGCAAAACATGTCAGAATTCCATCATTCAATATCTCTAAATATTTGCCTTGACTTGTAAGATCTAAAAATATATGCTCTATCAAGGAGTACAGATGAGTCCACATTTAGAGCATAACATGACATAGGCTTATCTCAATAAGGAGGATTTCCTCCCACCATTAGAGATAGAAAGCTACACTCCTGACACTTAACTCAGGGCTCTGCTGCTCTGGGTGCACTTCTCCTTGTACCCTCTCCCCTGCACTTGTTGTTTTGCGCACTTGCACGATCTCAATGACACAAGGCTTAGTAAGATCATTGTCTTTTCCTCCCTCTGTTCCCCCTCCCTTGCCTTGTAGCGCCTTGAAACACTTGTTTATAGGCCCATAATAAATAACAATAATCAAATAATCAATCGATCAATCCATACCAGCCAGAGGTGGAGTTTAAGGGAAATAATATGGGATACCCATACGAAGGAGGGACAGAATTTCTAGTTATGGAATATGCTGTGAGGAAGAGAGAGAAGCAGAACAAACTGCAGATTGAAGAACAAGATAACTGACTCTTGGCTGATAGCAGACCAGTCCATGAGACCTGTCATTGAGAGAAAGAAGACAGAGCAGCCCATGAAGGGAGGACAAGCTGGCACTTGTTGATTTATTCTAAAAAGGCCACCTGAATTGAAGGTTTCCTGACAGGATGATGTCTAGCTGACTGGGTCCCTTGCTGGGGACGTTACATGTAAAAAGGTAGATCACCAATCCCCACATTGTCCAATTAGAAAACTGGATAAAACATGCGAAGATAAAAGGACTGGGAATGCAAAAGGGTGCAATTTAAAACCAAGAATACAGGTGTTGATAAATGCATGCCCTC
Source organism: Ambystoma mexicanum (assembly GCF_040938575.1). Lineage (NCBI taxonomy): Eukaryota > Metazoa > Chordata > Amphibia > Caudata > Ambystomatidae > Ambystoma > Ambystoma mexicanum. The sequence goes on along the minus strand of NC_090930.1, from coordinate 1,226,533,844 downwards.
TGTTCCCCCATATACATATTGGGCCTCATTACGACCCAGGCGTTAAGGGTTAACGCCTATTCTGATTTTAACGGCTGCTCTTAGCAGCCGTTAAAATCCATGGCGCTAACCTGCCATGATGCTAATTATGCCACCGTAATTTACGGTGGCGTAACTAGCGCCTTCCCCACTCCCATTATGCCCTATGGGGCAAAAATGGGAATGGGGAAGGGAAAATGGGAAATGGGGATTTACCGCCCCACTCACCTTGGAATGGGGCGGTAAATCCGCCATCCACCATGGTGTAAACGTAGTTTACACCATGGTGGTAAAGTTGGCGCAATTAGCGCCTGGGTCGTAATGACCCCCATTGAATGCAAAGCGAGAGGTTGTCCTTTAAAGGACTAATTGACTTTTTATTAACTATTAAATTAAAAAGTGAATACATTTTGGCTGCCACTTTGCCTGTGTAAAGTTAAATATTATTTGCAAATATAGTTAGTAGTTGAAGCTGATGCTGAATCATGGTGAGCTATAGTGCAATTGATAATAAAACATTCCTGGCCAAAGATACATGGATATAATTGATGTTCTGATTTAACTAAAATATTGGAGAGAGAATTACATTTCTGGAAAGGTGCAGCCCTAATTAGGGGCCAACTAAGATGTGCCAGTTATAATAAGGCATAGTTGCCTTATTTCTTTTTGTGGTTTATCGAGGTCCTTGTGCTATAGGACCAGTTTTGAACTGGCAGCTCCAGGTTAAAATTATATAAAACTGACTGAGAGATATGTACACTTAATTAAAGCGAGTAAACATTGTGGTGCCCACCACTCCCGTATTTCTCTAGTTATATTGTTGTGTCATGTCTGAGTCAACTACTAGCCAACAAAATAACAAAATACAGTCCACCATATGACAAATGGCATCCCGAAGAAGCTCAAAACACACGTGTAATATGTTACCTGTCACTGTACTGTCCACTAATATTTGAAATTATGTGAGTGCATGTTTTCAGGCATACCCAGTAGGGTGCACATAAACATAAAGAGTGCCCCAAAAGTATATGTATTTATTTATCTTCCCAGTGAATGCCATCTCTGTAATATTTGACTTTTAAAAATTCATTTTGTTACTGACACTGTGCATGAGATTGGTGACATTGGTTATGCCAGGTTTATTAACATGCCATCCTCCTCATTAAAATTCCTAGTGACAAATAACCTTTCACCTACTTGGATAAGGGTGGTGGGTAGTCAATGTTTTTTCTAGTTGTGTTTATATTTGTGCTATTTGGGACGTACAGTGTTCTGTGGTTTAATTTCATATTAAACGCACATGTATGTTTGTCTTGGAGGATGTATATTTTTGCTTTGTGTATGTATAGAGAAAAGCTGCACATGTCAGTGTGATGTCTCTGATAACAACATAGGCACATATGAAAAGGTGTCCAATCTATGGACACTCCTGTCCCCTGCACAACTTAATGCTGATGAAACAGCCAAATAATTGAATAATAGAGCAATTTCACAGGTGAATCAAAAGAAAAACACTCTCAGCTATCATGTACCTCTTCCAATGTTCTTTATTCCTTAATGTTCAGATGTCAATCAAAGGTGTTCGATCAGTTTCAGCAATATCTCCCTGTTATTCAGGTGCAAAACTGCAGATATAAACGTAAACAGACCACATGTCTTATATAAAACACTTTGTGTACATTAATTGATTATTGCACATAATGTTCACCATCTAACCAACATGAAACACTAGAGCATATCATGCCACAGGTTTACAGGTGTGTTATACTGTGAGCATACTTCCTAAATCCAAATCTTGATAGGAAAAGAGTAAACCTCTTAAGAAAAAGTCCATAGTGATAGAACACCAATCAAACATGTGCCACCACCCTAAGCATCACAACCCTTTGAGTACCAAAAAAACAACCAGTGCGTCATTCTCAAAAATTGATAAAGGTGGTCAGGACTAATGAGCCTGCATGGCCCATTTAAAGGCAGCTAATGCACTATTAAGCTGATGTATACACAGGGATCTCAGTGCCTGAAATAAAAACATGTTTGATTTTAGGAGAAGAATATTTTGTTTGTGGTTCAAGTGTGAAATGTATTCAAAGCTATGATGTCACCACCACCTTCTAGAGGAATTCCAAACATACTAGGACAGCACTGACATACACTTCAACATCCCAGGAATCATAAATATTCTTGAGAAAGTTAAATATACATATGCCTTATTAGTATCAGTGTTCTAAACAATTACCTACTACAATTTCAATGTTGTATATGCAACCAATGCTGCCCACAATGTCCACACGCAACTCCTCTTACAGAACTATGTGCATATCAAACTGAAATTCTCTCTTCCGCTAAAGCTTGCCTATCTCGGTCTGCTGAGAACCCTGCTGGTGGTCATTTGAAAAGCACTTCCTGGAGCAGTCACGTGAACAAAATTCAACCATGTGTCCCGCATATTAATCAGAGCCTAAACATCGTAAACATTTGGTGGCCTTCTTGGAGAGTATTGTCGACATGGAACTGAATTATAACCAGTATTAAAAGAATGGTGAACTAAGGTATCCCAATACAGATAATGGGTGTACAAAGCAGATTCCAAAGGTATATACACAGAACCTATACAGAGACATCGAAGCAGAAGGTTAAAATCTGTCAACATCCACATGATATCGACCAAAATTGGAAAAGACACATTCAGTCTCTGTTCATTTTTAAGGAAACCCACGTGGAACGTCAGAAATTAACAACAAAGAACTGCTTATCTGCTATTTTGAAATATCCAAAATAAACACAAAAATCAATCTGGAGAACTGGAACTGCAATGCTCACAGTATAAGGTACATCCTGTCTAACACTACCCTCTCCTAATTAGTTCACAGATCCTGGTATTGTCAATCACAAGGCACTCGGGTGGGTCCAGAGGCTACTGTCAATCATCATATGTGTCCACACATCTCTACATAAAACCTCCCAATATATAGATGGAACCATAGGTTTCCAAACATTCCAGCCAATCCAATTCATATTTAATATGTAATGCCCCACATGGGGTGCTCATATGCACATGCCCATATCACATATCTTATGGTGATCCTACATATGTGAATTCCCTCACCGAGTGGCATGATAGCACTGAGATATACATTTCATACCTCTAAAGTTGTAGATAGTATACCACTTCCCAACATTCCCACAGATATACTCCTCATGAGTAATTTCTTATATAGTTTACATATCGTGCAGATCCTAAAGCAACCAACATGTAAAGACAAGGTTTAACTGTATCACCAGGGTGCCCCATTTCAAATGAAAAAATGTAGGCAAAATTCTTCATTCATATCCCTAGGGTACACAATATCCAACAAATGAACCCAGAATATGTTTCTTTGCAATCAGCATGTATTGAAGTCACCCCCCTGTTAGAGTGTTTCACCACTTCCAATATTGTAAACTGCATTTCTGCAATTGAATGTCTCTTCTCATTAAAGTGTCTAGCTACTGGTGATTTTAATATTGTTGTTCCAGACATTAGATTTATGATTGGTCGACCTTTCACAAGCTGTTCTCGAGGTTTGACCCACACATAACAGCCCACATGGACACTTAATGCTATAGATCACACCTGATGTCATACAAGTGGCATAGTCATTTATAACAATCATCCTGCCTGTGTGCGGATGAGTGATCATCTTCCCTTTAATCACATTATTACAATGACTACAAGAAATGCAGGGACATGTTCCCTTTTTTCAAGTACTCAGGGCAGTTTGTCTTTTGTGTGGTTTTTCTGATCGTACCAATTTATCCCTCAAATTAGGGCCTCGTTTGTAGGCCATCACAGCTGGTTTGGGGAATATTTTAAGTAATTGTGGATCATGTTGTAACATACTCCAATTCTTTCTCAAAATGTTGCCAATTTGAAAGCTTTGTCTTGAGAATTTAGAGATACATAGCAATGATGTCTCAGTGTCTTTATGTTTAGGTTGCAATAACAACTCTTTAGATACTTATTCTGCTCGTAACAACGCTTCACCTAGTACATCCTCCGGCTACCCTCTTTTGCTGAATCAATTTCAAAGGTCTCTACACTCATTGTTTAACACTTTCATATCTTAGATGAGTCTGAGCCTCTGAATGTATGGGAAACTTTTTTCATGGCTTTTGGGTGGAAACTCACATAATGTAATACATTGTTAACATCTGTGGGTTTATGATACAGTGTAGTAACCACTCTTCCTTCCACTATTGGCAATTGTACATCTACAAAGTGTATGTCAGGTTGCCCCATCTTTAGAGTAACTTTATTATGAAAGTGGACTTGTTTGAGATACTTAAAGAAGACCCTCAGTTCTTGTTTACTCCCACTCTCAATCCCAAATATATAATTAAAGCATTGTTTCCATATTAGTGTCTTACTTCCCCAATTCAGGTGTTCTAATACAAAAGTATTTTCAAATACATACATAAAGATGTTAGCATAGGCTGTGGACATTGCTGACCCCATAGATGTCCCAGATGCTTAAGTATAACATTTCCCTTGGTATCTATAGTAGTTGTTAAACAGGATGATGTTAATCATCTCAAACATAAAGTGCATATTACCTCTCGATGTTTCAGCATTCACGAGCATCCACTCAATGGCCTTGATTCCTTTGTTGTGGGGAATGGATGTGTATAGACTACTCACATCAAGTGAGAAGAGTAAACAGTCATGCCTAAGTTCTCCAACACCATGTATACAGTTCAAAAAATCTGTGGTATCTCTCAAATATTTGGGTTTCCCTTGGTTTAGTAGTTGTAAAATGTTGTCATAGATTGCTACGGGATCGAAGATGCTCTCTGGACCCGCCACAAGAGGTCTAAGCGGTGGTCTTGTTCAGTGTTTGTACATTTTTGGGAGACCATAAAAGACTGCAGTAATAGGAAAAATGTTTTGTCGCTAATCGAATCATTATCGGATGCTTTGTCTACACTGTCTGGATCAGATTCTTAATCTTGTTGATTGGGTCCTAGTCCAAGATAACACATGTATATTCATCCCTCAACAGTGTAAGGCAACTCTCATGGTAATATGAGAAGTCAATAAAGATTATGGCTCTCCCCTCATCTGCCCATTTTAGGGTTAGTTGTTCTTCTCTTGCTGTAATTCAACCTCCACTTTTTTTATCAAACATATTCAAAGCAGAGTTTTAAACAGGGTGGTCAAAATGACTTTTCGGACACATTTCCAAATTGTCATAAGTAACAGAGGGTTCAATGGTGGTTGTGTCTCCAAAAATATTCAGAGGCAGATTCTCTGTTAAAAGTTTGTCCAGATCGACACACAAACATACACGCATGCATGCAATGTGCCAAATGCAGACACTGGAATTAGTACTAGGTACTTTTAAGTGTCCAGCTATATTCATAAGTTCATGAGTACAAACGGCAGTCTTTCTAAAAGAAATACTGTTTTTTCTGAAACCGCATGACAAACACATCCAAAGCATATAACCATCATTCATTGCAATCTATCCAAAAGTTTATCAAATTTATATGAACATTTTCGGAAATGGAATAACACTCTTGGGCTCTAAGTCACAGAAAAAGGTCTATGTTTGTGCAAAGCAATTAGCACGTGCAAGAACATTGTGTTGCCTAAATGCACCGAACCGGGATCTGATTCACAGAATGAAATGCACTCAGAAGCATTTAGTGCAAACAAAAATGAGTAGAGACAAGCATGACCACAACACGCCTCCTGGACATAATGAATAAAGAGCTGTGGAAGTACTCTGTACCACATTGTGAAGTGTGACATTGCCTGAAACAAGGGCAAATAAGTAATCAAGGATTACTTACCAGCAATCACTATCACTTCTACTCCCCTACTGTGACCGTCAAGTCCCAGTACCTACACTAATCTGCACCCCTCCAATCCTACACTAAGGCAGCACCTACAAGTCCTTATTCCAGTACCTCCACTAAAATCAGCAGGAATCTACACCCACTCCCCTTTCTCACAGTGCGTGCCCCAACAAGGTGCAAACTGAAATTCATGCATCCCAAATACACATCACTCCACCAGCTACTCTTCTATTGCACAGTACTGGCACTGAGTGTTGGATATAAATCCAAATGTCTGAGTGAAATCCATCTGAATCTGCTTGCTGAAGAGGTCCATGATGAAGCCCCAGTCCACCTTAGTAGGCCTCCTCCATGTGATTTGGCTACAACACCCTGTTGACAACACCTCAGTGGATATGCCCTCCATACTGCTTGCGCTTCATAAAACAGCTTTTCAACTCCCACTTGTTACTAATCTTGTTGGTTGGTGAACACACAGAACTGTATGCTGGCCCACCCTCACAATCTTCTGTGATTTGGGTACAATCACATACCCAACAGTACCTTTACACCCCCTCACAAACCCTAGAAGATGCTGAACAGTCTTGTGGTCCTAGCTCAGTACCATCGTGGTGTTAGCATTACAATTTTTGTAAATCAAGAACACTTGCCAGCTATGCACCTTGAACACCCATGGCACAGTTAATTGTTGATGACTTACCTCCCTCAACTCTTCAGGCCTGTGTCTACGATGAACTTCACCTTGCAGATATCCTCCTCCAACATGATCACTTCGAAGCAGTGTTGCTAGTACCAGGACAGTCATATTTCCCATGGATTCCCCTTGGATCACACTCAGCTGCACAACAACAGTCAGCCACATGGTTTCTGCTGCGACCCCTTGAACATTTGACGTTCAAGTGATATAGCCCTCATGGTAGGGAGCCCATTGAATCTAAGGGATCCAACATCCTTTTTATCATCCACAATGCTAATAAACTATATGTGTTGAAGACGTGTGAGCACATCCACATGGACCATCAATTGCCAAATGGCCACCAAACTGCTCTGGCAGCATAAAGGAACACTACCTAGAAGAAAGTGATCTGCTGAAGTGAATTGGCAGAGCTGAATGAGCTATCTCCATATTCATCAAATATCTCAGCGCTAGAGAACGTCTGGCCAGACACCTAAACAAATGTGTAACCATTCTCAATAAGAGACCAAAACATCTTCATAAAAATACTTCCTATCACGCAATTTCCACCCACAACCCCACCAGTAGACACACAAATCAAATCATACTCAACTACCACTAATACACCAAAAGCAAACATACAATACTTCTGTACTATAAATTCCATCATTCATCCATAGCTTGCTACCCACACACTTGTGAGGCTCCCCATCCTACCAGTGAAACACATGTCCATATGGCCAAATGGGCAAGTCAGTCAAAGTAATGCCGCCATGCATACCTCAAATAACCACAAGACTCATGAAAACCTTTACAAAAAAGTGCAGTGCCAACCAAAGCATACATGGTTGACATACACACCATGTACATCATTGAAAATCATGCTTGTAAGCCAAAGCGCAGAAGTGGCAAAGGAACAGATGGGTTGCCTAAACATGTGAAACTCATAAAACTCTAAACATGTCAACTCCCCACATCAACCATAGGACACATTCATATGTTGGCCATAATGGCATGATAATAAACATCACACACACCAGAATTATGCACACGTCCCCAAGAAAAATAGGTCATTGCCACTATGATTCGCATAGTGTGCCCTAAAACCACCTGACAGCCATAGTTGGAGACCATATGATAATGACATGGCTAAAGAACCACAAAAGGACACATACAACAACAAGTTAAAACATGCTGCACATTGTACAAAGAGACAGAAATCTGTTGCATTGAGTAACAAAACATGTATGTAGTAATGCTAAACTATGTAAATACGGAGAATGAAAAAAGTCATATGCAACAAAATAAGTAAAATAAAAAGAAACCTACAACTACAGAACTATGTTCCTGAGCCAACGGGCTAGTCCATTGAAAGTTCTGCCAATCCTGTACCAAAGCCAATCTCCCACTACATACGCCTCCTGAAGGCGTATCTCTGTTGTTTCAAGGAGGGTTTGATGGGTCTCCGTCATCCTTGAGTCTATCTCCTCTGCTGCCCTGCAAGACCCCTCCAGAATGGCAGCCCATGCCAACCTCTCCACAGACTCAGTCCTCGCCCTTGCAATTGCTGTATCATGTGCCTTCTGACTTTCCTCATTCTGCTGACTCAGGAATTGCACCTGGGAGACACCAGGACATGTAATCACCACCTTGCCCCCTGCTTTACTTGCACAATGTGTGGTCCTTGTTGCCTCATTCTGGCAGCTATCCTATCAAGGATTTACCCCTTCTGCCCCAACATCTGGCACTGCCTATTAATGTGCCTTTGGTGCAGGAAGTCCCTTCCATCCAATAACAGTCTATATCGGGGGAGTACTGCACCGGCAATGACAACACTTGCCTGGGATTCTACCACAGCTAGTTTTGGTGTTTGTTCCTGGGCTGGGTCTGTGACCACCTCATCTGCACTGTATTGAATTCCACCTCCACAAGGGACAGACTCTCCAATGGCAGCACACGGCACAGAATTCCATGGTGTTGGCTGACATGGAGGTTTCAGTTGAGGTTAACTGGGGCACAGATGAGGAGGAGGGGGCATTGCAGTGGCCTGTCCAGAGAGGCCACCGCCAAGCAGTGCTGTTGACATTTGTGAACAGAGGTGTTCCGTCTGAATATGAGGATGTTCAAGCAACTCAGGAGTCGTATGAACAGCATCACATAGAGATGCCTGCCACTTCAAGCTATCCACCACCAGTGGCAGCACACCATCATGGATGGCTGCATTGGCCAGATGTATGGTATCTGTCTGGGTAGAGACCTCATCAAAGGAGGGTTGTGCTGCAGTAGGTGGTCCAGGGACAGGAAGATGCTTTGACTCCTCCACGGTGGACTGCTCACCCTTCAGTCTCAGAGCCAAGTGTGTAGACCTGCACATTACCCTATATAGACTGTCCTGACACTGTGGGCAGGACTGCAATTATCTCCTCCTCCTCCATCATCACGTGTCCTCCAATGAGTTCCCCATTCCTTGGACCCCCCTCTGTGGATACATTACCACTACCCTGTCCCTCTGCTGCTGAATTTTCTCACTCAATGATGGGATCCAGGAGCCTTTCCTCAGCAAGTCAGCAGCTGTGTCATCAGAAGTTGACGCTCCCCAAGGCACATTACCATCCAAGGAGTTGATGTAATTGGGCATGCCTGCCCGGGGTCTGCAGTGGAGTCTGGAGGCCTTGGCCCTGGATTGCAGCTGCACAGCAAAGGTTGTCCCCTCTTCTTGAAACACCACAACTGCAGAAATTAAAGATACAACATGGGAATCAATCACAAATGCCAATGCATGGGTAATCCCATCAATTGTATTATTAGCATACAGTAATCTTACGTCACCAGCCCACTGCCTCACACACGCAGGCCCATACTTGGAAGTATAAATGAATACAGTCCCAAAAGTGAAAGCAAAATGACTATTTACAATGATGGGACATGCACATCTGAACAATGCACATTGTGTTGTGCTGACATACACATGACAACAACTAATTTCACATAACAATAGCAATGAGACTGTGACAAGTGTATCCTGCAGGAAGGGCATTGCAAATGACGCCTGGTCACATGTGTCTATAGCATCATGGTCACATCTTCATGCAACAACATCTACCAACATGCATCCCTGACAACCCAGAAATTGTGCAACACATAAATGCACACAATACTGAGGATTAAGCAACAATGATGTTGGTCCCATCATGAATAAACATTATGACATGCCATGTATGCCCTATCATTCAATGGCTGGATTGGTCCTGATGTTCATTCAGACTGCCAAATGCACTAAATTGTCATGACCAGACATCCTAACACATATGTCAGTCCGATCTGCTGAGTGGACGTGACACAATCATCATTCCCTACTTACTTGAACAACCTTTAGAGGAGGTGTTCATGAATGTACCTTAACCTTGCCTCAAAATCTCAATCAGGGTTGTGTCTCTATCAGAGGCCTTGCAGTCTGCATCTTGCATAGCATGCACATGAGTATTCTTTGTCACAGAAAGCGGCCAGAGCTCACTCCTACTCCTGCCCGCTTAACAGATGTGTTCCTTGACATGCTTACAGTGTGTGCATGAGGCTGTTTGCCAGTTATGATTTGTGCAACACACATGCCGCGAAAAGCATTAACATGCTAAATTCATGCACACTCATCCAGGACATTATATATCAGTGGTACTGTTCGCCTGTGTGAACATACAAGCGCTTAGATACGGGTCTGCAGGTTGAGGACCTAGGCATGACATGCTGGGTTTACCTGCTCCAGGAACTAGAGGTGAAGCAATGTCACTCCATGGCAGCTTGCAGCGTCCACCTCCACGGAAGTACCTGCCTCAAGGACCATGTATGACCTTTGTCTGTTCTTTCAGATCCTCTGACATCCAACTGCCCAATATCCTTCTGCAGATTGAAGAGGGAATATTAATGGATCAGGAACTGTTCAACCAGGGTTCCAACTTCAGCAACAGAGAAATTGGCAGTCCTCAGCCTTGCCACTTTGGGGGTGCTAGATATTGTTGCAGATATAGTTTACCTGAGGCTGGTGGGGTGAACATGGGATCTGACAGTACCTGCACTGTGGAGCTGTAATGGGAAAATAGTGATGTGGAAGTATGTATATGGCAGATCAGGTGGTCAATGAGCATGCCACGGGACCCAAAGGAGAACAGCTTATAGGAAAAACAGGCACTCTAAGGCAGTGCAAATGGTCAGCAATCAGTCACACACTACTAGGCAGCAGGAGATGTTGATGCTTTGATGCAAGATATGGCAGAAGGAGGCACAGAATGTCACAAGGCTGGAGTAACAGCAAGTCACAGGTGCATCCTCTAGATCCATGAGGCAAGAGTGAAAAAATCAGAGGAATGGCCCTATGCACGTAAATTCACATGAAGCATAATGCTGTAAATAGGGTGCTCATCCGTGCCTTTCATGTATATGTCCTGCTCCAACTGTGCATGGACGTTGCAATATTTGGGGGTACCTTGAGGTAAATGCGGCTTACTTTGTGCTAAGGAGAAAATTTAACTTTACCATTGCATGACATCAAGACTGAGAGAGCTCCATGAAGAGGACAGGGATGAAGGCAGAAGAGGGTCTACCTGCAAAAAGTGGTGGTGAGGGTACAGGTGACTCAATACCACCATGACCCACTAGGGGCAAGAGGGGCCAGCCTGCAAGTCAGGCACAGGCAGCACCCCACAAACAGCCAAAGGTTATGGAGAAGAGGTCACTAAGGAAGAAGCACTTTACCATTGAGGAGTTCCAAATCCTCAAATATCATAATATATTAACATAAACCATGTCAATCTGTACCCTTGAGCTGGCAGTAGCCCTCCTGTGACCCAGCAGTGGACGATGTGGCAGGAGGTCACAGATCAGATAAATGCCTCTGGGGTGGAGAGGCGCACTGTGGAAGTGGTCCAGAAAAGAATGGGTAACCTTGCCAAGCGGACCAAGGAGAAGCCTGCCAGCAATGTGGCCTCTGCCCAGAGTACTTGAGATGGGTCACCACATGTTGAGGCACAAGCTCCATTTGAAGAGGTCGCCAAAGGCCTCATTGCGAGTGGGCAGGTACTTGTCATGGGAGGCATGGACGCCTAAGCTGCCACATCAGGTGAGTGCCATTTGCTCATCATATATCTGCTTTACTCACCACATGAGATGCCATCAAATGTTGCAGTACAGTCGGCCTGGGACATTCCCTCCCTTCCGTGAGTATTAAAATAATGCATCCATGGTCACTTTCATTGCATGTTGTGCATCATTGAAGGTGGATGTGTGATCTATGTTTCTTGTTGACATTGATCTTACAGCACACATTACTGTATACAGAATGATTTTGCAAGGTCAATACACCTATATGTGCATGCCATGGTCTGCAAGACACATGTCACTGGACACACACACAGTGTCATGGTTGTGGATAGTGCATAGTGAATGCTAATTTTGGCTCACTTGAAATCACAGTCAGCAGTGGATTATGTCAGAGTAATCCATTCACTGGCCCTAGCAGCCAGTGCATATGGATGATCAACAATGTCAGAGAAAAGAAGCTTGAGGATGTGTTCTTGACAGAAGTTGCAGTGGTTGGCTAAAAGATATTTGATAAGTGATGTTCATTCCGCTTTTGGGCTGTCAATTATTCAGTGGTCATGCAAGTTAACTCAGGTCATGTAGATGTTGTGTTCTCCTCAGACATGGTAAAGATGCATGTGTAGGTAACTACTATTGTGGCCTTGGGCAATCTGGCAAAGGGGTCATGGGGTGTTGGAAACACAAAATCCTGTAGGCATGTTTTGTCAGGAGGAGAAAATGTGATACTTCCACATGTTGCATGTGTGAATGGATGAAGTAGAGAATGGAATCAGCATTGAAACACAGAACTCCATCTGTGTACTGTAACATCTTCCACTCTCATACATGTCTGTGTGTATCTATGGTCACCTACACCTCGAATCCGTGGCTTGATACAGGACCTAAAGTGTCCCAACATAATTGCATTATTGAGTATTGAATGTTATCCACCTGTGCCTTCCACCTTACAGAATGCCCAGTTTCAATATCTGATGAATGTGCAGCAGGCCCTTTTGTGTCTGTGTGCATTTGAATTAAAAGATGCATGTTCAACTGGAGAGGTAGGCCTTTGAATACTGTTGTCTGACTTTGCGCAGGTGAGGACGCAGTGGATGAGGAGGAGTCAGAGGATGAGGCACAACCATCCACCAGTACAGCAAGGGTGATGTGTCTGGTGAGAATCCCCTCCTGTTACAGGCCATCAGCAGCACGCCTGCCGACTCGTTTACCAATGATGCTGCCGAATGAGATTTGGAAGGCATACTGAGGGATGTGGTGGAGGGACCATCACTGAGTAGTCCAGATATCACAGAGCTCCTTGAGTTCCTAGAGGCTGCTGAGTCTGAGGAGAGACAGGAGACCCTGGGCTTGGTAGTGGAGAGGCTTGCTTCAATGCTGGATAATGTGTCTGTGACATTGCCTTCTATCGTCATCGAGGCAGCAGCAGAGGCTGATGTCAGCAGGATGATTGCAGACCGCCAGCCTATGACAGTGCACTCACTGCGACACTCCAAGGCTGCTGCATCCCGGCTTGGTAGGCCCCGCACATGTGGTGGACATGTGCCTGCCAGACAGTTGGAGTGGGAGTAAAAGTTGCGGAATGGAGCCCGTGGTTGAAGGACCAAACATGAAAAGAGAGGAGAAAGCTGTAATGAGGGAAGGAACTTGAATGGGGCAAGGGAAATTTGATGAAGACGTGTGGATGTTTTGCGTTAGATTTTTAAAGGTTTGTAAAAACCAATAAAAAAATAAAAAAAAAAAAAAAAAGTAAAAGTTGCTGCGTGCAAGCGCCAAATGGTAAAAGGTCCCACAAGAGATGGCCAGGAACATCCATTGTGTAGCCGAAATTTCATCCCCCCCAATGCCACATACACTGCTTAACTACGCCTATTGCAGCAGGAAAGGAGAGAGGACCCACAACACCAGAGGCAGGCTACTAACAAGGAGGGTTCTGCCTTGAGGCAATACCTGCATGGTGAGTTTTTGGCCTCAAGCGATGACCTGCAACACTAAATGGCCACCTTGAGGCTAACCCTGCATACAGAGCTGTTGGCCTTAAGGGAATTCCCGCATCAAGACATGGATTCCTTGAGACAATCTCTGCATGAGGAAATGTTGGCCTCAAGGGAATCCCGGCATCAAGACATGGATTTCGTGAGACAATTTCTGCATGAGGGTGTTTTGGCTTTAAGGGACATCCAATGCCTAGATGTGACAGCCTTGTGGAAAACTCTTCACATGCAGCTGGAAACGTCAATCGCCAGAATGCATGCTGACTTTTTGACCACTCGCAATAGCCATCATCTGGAACTTGTTACAATTGGGTCTCTAATGCATGCATCCCTCTCACAAGGGGCCATAGCCAATGAGGAGCAGGCTTTGGCCATGCATGGCCAGAGTGCAAAATACCTCGATCCACCACAGGATGGAGGTTCCAAATGAACCATGCAGGTGATTCCATTGGACATGAACCCACACACCCCCGTCTTGTTGTCACCAGCACCCTTTCTTCATGCACCCGGTGTCCAGAAGCCTGTGAATGGAGTATGGATTTTAAAAAAATAAAATGTCCCTGTCCGAGTTAGACTATATTTATTTTGTCCTCATGATAGGGCCATAGCACTCTAGAGGGCAGTAACTCAACTGCCCATGCTAGTGGATACATTATTGAGCTGGGGGACTGGACATGCAGACATGCTCAGAGAAGTCAACTGACGTGGCCATGTGGATTGCTACAGCCTCCAATATACAGGTAAACATTCCATTAACCAATGACGTATATATGTGTAGTCTGTCAGAAAGACTCCTTTGGGTGGTCCAAACAAATGCCCTATGTCATTCAGGTGTGTTGCTTCATCCAGCACCCACATTCCCTATTTCCACACACATCCCCATTCCCTCTGCTTTGACACTGACCCTGCAGCACCAATGCAGTGGCTCAGTGTTGGGTGCAGGTGGTGAGGGATTCACAGCACAACAGCAGTGCCACCAGGTAAGGTTGTGTACTGTCATGCGTTTGCACGGCTGGTGATATATGCATTCCAATAGTTGCATAATGTGGCACACGTAGGGTTGAGTATGTATAATTAAAAATGGTGCTAATTGGGCAATGGTCACTGTCACTTAAATCATGTTGATACATTTGTGTATTTTGTGAGTGGCTACATATGCTTTTTGGGAGATAAGGAGAACATCATCAGAATCAGACAACAGACATCCTGAGGGCATCGGAGACATGCATGAGGAGGGGGTGGCTAGACAGTGTATGCCAATGGAGTGGTGCAATACCAATAAGGGGATGGAACAAGGGGATGCAGCTCACAATGTCTTTAGGCATGGTGGTGGGTGTTAGGTGTGTCGAGGCAGGTGTCATGGAATGGCTTTACCGTGCAGAGAAGGGTCAAATGCTCTTTCAGGAGCTGTGGCACTGAGTGTAGAGTACACTGTTGTGGGGAGGTACTTAAAGTATTTTCTTACATGGGCTAAATAAGCCTGTCTACTGGATCTCACATTGATGTATCAGCAGAGAAGTAGCCTATGCTTGTTCTCACTTCAGTTGTGGTTTGGGATAACAGAGAATCTGACTATCTGGTTGGCAAATCGTATTGACTTCAGGCTGGCAGCCTTGTATACAATGCTACAAGAATTGAAGGAGTAGTAGACTTGCACTGGGTCAGATTGCAGGTATATGATTGTACAATGCATGTGGCCTCCTATGCAGAGTACATTGATGGTTGGTGCAACTGCATGCAGGACACATCTCAGGGGTAGGAGCTTGTTAGAGTGAAGAGATAGTGTTTGACACACACCCTGGTTGGAGAGCAGCCTAGGAATGTGCAATGGGAAGGCTGTTGTTACTACTCTTTGAAATCAGATTTCACTTTCAGTCATTGGCCCTGTACCCACTCTGCTCTCTTCCACTTCCCATTCATGAACATCTGAGTGTGTAGCATGCAGGACCTGGCGCAAGGGCTCAAATGATGTTACCTGACAGGTTAGGATAAGTACTGCACATCTAGGTGATGCTTGCCATTTACAGGAAGAACACAAGAAAATTGCACCCTGCCTGCCAGTTGTTCTTTCTGACTATATATTACCTGCTACATCCATCTGCTTGTGGGGCCATCCATAGTGACGTGCTTGTAGGCATTGAAGCTAAACAATGTGGCCCAGTAACAGGTACATCTTGCAGAGCCTCTCGCAGTGAGGTTAGAATCCACCCTAGGACACGCTAGGCCAGGCACCTCATATGATACATACCTGTATTGTCTTAGAAATACACAGACACTATACGTTGGAACACACACACACCTGTCATCCATACATTGGTGTGTAATTATATTCATAAGTGTTCTTTTATAACGCACTAAATACCAGAGATTGGTTTATAACCACAGTATTGGGATTGAAACCTGTGTTGCGCAGTGTTGTTTTGCTTCCAAGACAAATACTTCGCCCTTGAGCTATCCCACCTCACCAGGGAGGAGGAGTGGCTGTCCTCACATTGTGGGAGTACTGTTGCAAATTGTCTTAGGTTGCATCTTTTATAGTATAAGTTATGCTACATGCGGCAGAGGTAGACCCATCTTTTTAGTTATGTACAGGGATAAGACAGAGGGACAAGAGTGTAGTAAGAGCTGGGAGCCAGTAGATGGAAGGTTCATTGTGTAGTGCACAAAATGGTTTTCACCGAATGACTGACTCACTCCTGCAAGAGCCATCATCGTTAACAGAATAGATTATTGGAATGCTCGCCTCATGGGCACCTCAGCATCTAACCTGGCTAAGCTCCAACTCCTCCAAAACAAAGTCTTGCAAGCAGCACTGAGCCTGCACTGCTCAGACCAAATCTCTGCATCTCGGTGTGAAGTCCACTGGCTACCCATCAATGCCTGCATTGATTATATAACCCTGACTATTGCTCACTGTTGCATCTACAAAGAAGCCTCTTTCTACTTGAATAACTGCATCTCCCACAGACAACCTTGCGCTCACTACGCTCCTCCAATAGCATCTCTCTTGCCACCCCAAACTTCAAAATGTCCAGAGCAGGAGGTGTACATTTCTTTGCACAGCCCCCTCCCTCTTTAACTCCCTACCTCCAAACATCACAAATGAACGTTCCTACCTTATCTTTGGGAGACTTGTGAAAACCGTGGCAATTCAACAAATATGACTAATGTTACTATTCACTTGGCTCCCACTTCATGTATCTCCGTTTCCCCTGTACAACCCCTTGGGCGTAACATAAATATACAAAAATGAATGCATAAAACATGGTTCTTGTTTGCCATAAGTTGTTCTTGCATGTGGACGAAGGAGTGATGGAGCATGCTGCCTGTGATTTGCCATTCGTTTGTGATGGTGTGGGGTGAGCAGAGGATGGGGTGGAGTGAGCAGAGGGACTCTCTGCACATGAATTCTTGAATAATTGTATGTTTCTGTTGCTACTTTCAGTATATGTGTGTCTGATCCATGGCCATAGGCAGTTATGGCACACTAATGGCACTTGTATTGGAAGCCTGGACACCCAGGGGTAATTGAAGTTGTTCTCATGAGTTGTCTTTCACTACAGATGTCCTGTGTAGGATTGTTGTATGGCCATTGTGTGACTTAATACACACGGTTGAGCCCTGCAGCAGGTCATTTTGAACTCAACCATTCGGTGGAGGTTGCTGCACAGATGCTGGGATGTAGTAGTACATCTGCCTCTACTCATATTGTCTGGTCTGGCATAGGAGGTTGATCTGGCAACAATGTCTTTATGGTATTCACAAGGCAGCCAGCACCTTTTGCCTTAAGTGTTGTGGGAGTTGGCACAACATGTTGTACATGTATGTTTCATTTGACAGTGAAGAGCTGAGGAATGTGTGACTGTGCTCATGTGTGTGCTGGTGTGTGCATGGTGTCTCCCGGAGTGCACAGAGTGCACTTTGTTATTCAGGGATATTTGAAAATTGCACTGGGGCCAGGGACAGCAGAATGGGTTATGACTGAGCACCCAAGGGACATGTATGCTGGGCAGACAAAGTGTATGGGTACTGTTCGGGCTGGGCTGCATAACCTGTTGGACATAGCTTTGCAAGCACAAGCTTGACATGATAACATGCAGATGTACCTGTGGATCTTTAGTACTCAGTTTTGGTGTGAAGAGCTCCAGCAGGTCCAGCCATAACAAAAGGGGCAGGAGAGGAAAGAGGCAAGCATTGCCCAGTGCATGGGAGGCGGTTGGGGCAGGGATCCATGTTGCCCTTTTTCAGGCAGCAGGTCAAAGGGACAACCATGAAACTATGTTTTGCAAGGTGATCCAACTGGTGGGTGACCCGCGGTGGTGGTGTAATGGGGGCAGGTGTGATAGGGTGGTAAATGTCCATGGGTGAAAAGGTTGTATTCATTAATGGTATTTTGCAAGGGTAGCTTTGGCCACAGAGGTCTCTGACAATTTTTGCCTGGGCCTGTAGGGTATTTTGTATAAATTTGGGGCCTAGCATTATTTTCTTACCGCCAAAATGAAAATAATTCAGTAATAATCACTCTTTGCATTCAGATTAGATTTGGTATATAGTACTACAGTATACATACATTATTTCAGTACACTGATACATTTAGTGTATACATTATGTTGGTATGCATGGTTGGTGGTATTTTTGGTGAGCATAATTCCTTTGTTTTATTTGTGGCCCCAATATCCAGAACCCCTTATTTTTGTTTAGATTGTTTGTCTGATCACTAGAGAGACCTCAGGCCTACATTTCAGAAATACCACATTTTAATTTTTAGTGTGCCACCATGGGCAATTTCGCACTGAATTATTTACCACAGCGAGCTAACATGTGGTACAACACTCACTATTTTATATACAACAGTGAACTATGTCCCGGGTCTCTATTTCTGCTGACTCATTTACATTCAGCAGGCTATAACACACACAGTTATTTATAATTGCTCATACTGAATGAAATCGTGCACACAGTCTTATTTCTAGCTACCTTAAAAATCACAATTGCACTGTCTAAACATCTCCCCACATCATCAGCACTGTAATGGTGAATGCACAAAGGAAAGAGAAATAAAACACACTACCCGCCTGCTTTCAGATATTTTTGTGTATTATAAAAATTGCATTTAAACACGATCTTACTCTTTTTACAGAATAAATGAAATAGCACAGTCAACATTATCTGTAACAAAATGAGAAGAGAGCGATGAGAACAGTCGCAACATTAAACATGTTGATAAAACACTGGAATTTCCCTCTTCTACACTGACTGAATAGTTTTGCACTCATGCACACTGCCCCCGTACTTTGCAATGTATAATTACCTAATCTGTTCAGCATGTGAAATTCTTCGGTTGGTCGCCTTCTGGATGTGGCAATTCCCTCTTCAAGCAACCCCAGTGAGAACAGGCATCTGCCGTTACTAAACCCGGGGATTATTGTCTGGAATTCCCAGTCTCTGCAGCAGTGCAGCTGGGATCTGCTTTTTCAATCAGGAAGTCCACAGCCACCAGTCAGGTCTTTCTCCGAGCTGTGTAAAAATGTATTCTGCCTTCTTCTTCCCCCAGATTCTACAGGAAAACTTGGTTACAGCCCCTAATATGATGCTTGTCCAATAAGAATCCCTCATGTTCTATCCTCCTCCTGCACACAATAGAAATCTTTTACAGTAAGCAACTGTAACAAAACTGATTTCCTGCTATTCGAGTCTTTGCTTCCTGCAAATACTGTGGACAGAGCAGCACAGAGCAGCAAAAAGAGAAAAATAAAATCTAGATGCGCGTTTAAAATGACTTTCAGAGTCTGCCTCATTTTGCAGTGGAGAACACATTATATTATTAAGAAGTTAAGATCAGGTTAGTTTTGTTAACAAGGTTAGTTTATTAATTCTCAAATGTGTCTCTTGCAACAGAGGAATTTCAGGTGGAGAAAAAAATATATGCTTTTAACTGTGAAAAAAAATTATTTGCATTTTAAATGTAGAAATCGTTTTTGACTGAATAGCCTGTTTTTCATTTACATGTCCATGTCACACTGGCAACACATGCCTTGCTGTACCGCATTATAGCAATGCACCAAACCCATGCAGTGGTGCTGCATAAAAAATAAAGCTAAATACTCTTACATATTCCCTCTTTTTTCTGAGAATTTGGCAGTCCAACTCATAAATAGAGGAAAATCAACCTGCTCCCTTCCTTCTTTTAAAATGTAGCAATCCAACAAAATGAATATTCACATGCAAAAATGAAAAAGTTGAAAAACCACTGTCCAATCAACATAATATCAAAATTCATCTTTGGGTCCATATGTTCCTTCCCAATGGAAGTGTCCATAGTTCAGTGCTTCAATTTTATACTTGAAGTCAATCAAAAACAATAAGATAAAACAGAAAACTAAAACAAAGATTTAAAATAACAGATTAAAATAATTAATTAAAATAACAAATACGTGGAACCCCATACGCCAGGACACTTGTCTGCCTCTGATATGTCCCGACCAGCATGTCACATCATTTGGCTCATTTGGGTGTTCTTCCATCTTGGTACTCTTGGATCCTTTTCTATAGAAGTCATCTTTTCTTTGGCATTCCGGTTATTTTGTCATCACCTCCACCCGGAGGCAGGCATCATTCGATCTTCATCCAGGGGACTCCAGGACTCCATCGTCTCCCGTGACCTCCGGTACAAATATGTTAATATTCTAAATCAAATAGAAAAGAAACAGATTAAGTATATAGCACAATACTAACTTTGCTCTTTTGCCAAAAATAAAACATGCTCTGTAAAACATTTCGCCCTTTTTCTTTCGCCTTCTGAAATTAAGCACAGGTCATAGAGAACAAGCATACATAAAACAACATTCAATATTTAATGCATTTTCATTCTGCTCACCGACTCCATAAACTTCATCTTCTTTTTTATATTACATATATATTTACATATATTACAGTGTTTATGTGCCATTATAATCAACCATCTTTATTTAACTTCTCTGTCACTGCCTCCTGACTGTACTCCTTTATTTTACCTTCTTGTGTTCACGGGACTTTATCTGTTTCTACACGCTCCAGATTTGTTATCTCATGTCTTGCATGACATGGCTTGATTTGGTTTACATGCACAAACTGTTCTATTGCTGTTTCACCCTCATTCTTCAAAATTTTATAAACCACAGGAGAGACCTTATCTATAATTCGAAATGGCCCCTGCCAGGCTGCTAGAAATTTAGAATTTTTCTGTTTACTTTTTCCAAAATGAAACTTATACACCTGATCCCCTACACTGTATTCTCTCACTGATGTTCTTTTATTGTAGTATGTCTTGGCGCTGTCAGCAGCCCTTTCCAGATTTCTCTGCACAAAAGCAAATGCATGTTGCAAATGCTTCCTCAGTTCATCAATGTACTCATGAACTGTGGATGCACTCACAAGTGTCTACTCATGTGTTCTGTATAGCAGGTGTTGTGGTAACACCATTTTCCTACCTGTCAAGACCTCATGGGGGCTAACACCTGTTGCTTTGGGAGAAGTTGATCTGATTGCCATTAAAACCAACGGTAAACGTAAATCCCAGCTGGAACCAGCTTCTGCCACAAATATCTTTTACATGTCTACAACAGACCTATTGCTCCGTTCAACTCCACCTGAAGACGCTGCCCGATATGCGATATGTAGTTTCCTTTTCACACCCAGTATTTGCCATCCCTTACTCATTAGCATACTTGTGAAATGACTTCCTCTGTCCGACTCAATTCTTTGTGGCAACCCAAACCTTGAGAACACATGGTTCACCAGCAATGTGGCTGCTGTTTGTGCACTACAATCTGGTGCAGGAATACATTCAATCCACTTCGGCATCAAACATATCACACTTAAAATATAACGGTTTCCTCTGCTCGACCTTTTTAAAGGGCCTACATAGTCTATTTGCAAATCTGACCATGGAAGAGTTAGGCCTCTTTTCATCAATGGTGAAATTGGTGAAGCAGCATTGGTGAAGCAGGTTTAAATTGGGCGCATACTAGACATCCTCTAGTATATAATTCCACATCTTGGGACATATGTGGCCAGTAAGCATAATCTTTTAGTATTTCCAATGTTTTTTGTGAACCTCTGTGGCCTGCAGTTATTGCATCATGTGCATGTTGTAGCATTAGCCCTCTGAATGAAAGGGGTACCACCCACTGTATCTGTCCTGTTATGGACTCTCTAATCATGAGTCCATCCTGTAATCTAATTCGTTTTTTATTCTTTAATAGCACCCTCAACTCTTCTTTTCCCATACAATCATTTTCTGTTAAAGGGTTTTGTTCAGGATCTATCAAATGATTATAATAGATTCCCAAAATTCGATCATTCTTTGTGCCTCAATCAAATCTTGGTCTGGTGTATCATGACCCCACTGTACCACCGGTTGATCTACCTCCTTTGGTGCTTCAGAACGTGTTACTGCATCAATTTGTATTTCACCCAGTAAATCATCAATAGGTAGCAATTCTCCCATCACAGCCCCAATTTTAGCCAGGTGGTCTGCCTTATCATTTCCCTCCTTATCCTCTCCGGGTGTCTTTAAATGCCCATGAATTTTTCTCCAGTATATTGTTAAATCATTCTCTGACACCAATGTGTCTATGGCTTGTATCATTTTTCGATGTTTAAGTGGCTTTTTGTTGTATGTAATCATGCCTCTCGCTTTCCAGCCAGGTAAATACTCCACAAAGCTATTTCGTGCATAGTCAGAATCAGTCACCTGGACAATTTCACTGAATTTATTATCAACTGCAGTAGCAATTGCTTTATAAATGTCCGCCAATTCCGCCACTTGACTGCTTCTAGCTCCAATCCTCATCCCTATACTGGGGACGCCTTCACATTTCAACCAGACGTTCCCTATTCCTGACACTAATTGTTTATTACTGTCATTTTCAATGTGAAAAGCACAACCATCCACATATACAGTTGGCAAATCCTTGCATGTTTTTTCATCAAAAGCTTTGTGTGGTGATTGTTCAAATTCCTGCAAATTAGGTTCCACTTCCATTTCATTTGATACCTGTTCAGCTGCACAGTCATGTAAGTCAGCTAACCCTTGAGCAATTGGGCTCTTTTTATTTTGTCCATATCTTACTTCTACAGGAAAACCTTGTAATGCCAGTGTCCATGAAGTGATTCTGGACTGCGCTAGATTACCTGACCTAATTCTTTTACTCTCTAAAAACTGCAAAGGTTGATGATTTGTCTCAATAATCACCTTTTCTCCCTGAACAATGGGGCGGAAATGTTGTAGCGCCCACACAGTGGTTAATAGGGCCTTTTCACATTCATTGAATTTTATTTCAACTTGGGAAAATGCCTTACTTGCATAGGCAATGGTTTTGTGATTCAAGTCATGTTTTTGTGATAACACTGCTGACATACAATGTTCAGAGAAACCTATTTCTATAAAGAAATCCCTATCCTTTATGGGGTATGCTAAACATGGTGCCTTTATAAGACATTCTTTCAATTTGGCTACTGCCTCAGACTGCTCTTTCTCCCATTTCCAGGGCGTATTTAGTTTTAGCAGTTTAGTCAATGGTTGAGTGATCTCAACATAATTTTCAATGAACTTTCTGTTATAGCCTGTCATTCCTAATAAACTTTTCACCCCTTTCACATTTATAGGGTATTTTAGTTTTTGTATGGCCTCTATTTTCATCTTCTGTGGATTTAGTCCATGTTCAGTTACTTCATGGCCTAGAAAATTCACTTTTTTCTTGCACCATTGTGCTTTTTGTAAAGACACTTTGGCGCCTGCTTTCTGCAATTGGCCAAGCACATGCCTTATTTCATCAAAATGGTTTTTTAAGCTTTCATTTTTTATCAGGACATCATCCACATAAACTATGGTAGCTCTTTCCGCTGCATCAGGCATGGCCTTCCTCAAAAATATTAATATCTTGACAACCGTTATTATTTACCATAATTCTTACAGGCCCTTCACCAATATCTACCGATGGAATGTATTCATAATCCAGGCCTTGCTGTTTTATGGATTCATTCAGGCACACAAATGCATCAGAGTCTTTCATTGCTGTCCATTTATGCATTTCAGTGTTATTGCAATCTGTTTTGTAAATGCAGGAATAATAATATCTTTCCTCATTTGTAATTCGATTGCATAAGGAACCAGTTGTGCACAATGATAAGCCCTTCTTTTATCTTCAAATTCAGGTGCCGGCCCACCTAGGCGTGACCATATTTTTTTATTAAGGAAATCTAACACCATACATATTCTGTGCATGATGTCATTGCCCATGTAAAAATCATTTTGTGCTCCACTCACTATCCATACATTATGGTAAATTGTTTTCTGCCCAATGCTAATTTTAAGCAGCCATCTGCCTGCAATTCGGTTTTCAAAGTCTGGACTGTCCAACCCAGAAACATATTGGTTTTTAATCCTAAATTTCGGGATTTGTTCCCTCTCCATTATTTTTTGCAACAATTTCTCATTAATGAAGCTCCTCTCCTGTTCAAGCGCTAAAGTGGCTTTTATTGTTTTAAAACAGTCATTTATACCAACATGAACCCATGATTGCTCATCTTCCATGTGTATTTCAGCAAGAGTGTTAATGTGTTTTTCTGAATCTGCTTTAGGAGTAATATTTTGTTTGCATATCTTTTCTTTTAAATAAAAACGTAATGTGTGCTCATCTATGGCGGTCTGCCAATTTTTCCTTGGGTCCAAGTATATTTGTACAGGTAGTTTTTCATTGTCGCTCTGCATTTTGTCTTGACACATTAATATAACAGTGACACTAGGTATGCAACTATTCTGGAGATATACCTCCACAGCATCATTTGTTTTGGCAACGGTGTGACATCCATTTATGTTGCTGTTTTGTGATTTTAGTTTCTTAGGTCTCAATGGTTTTTTAGTTAGGGACCACAGCACTCCATTCACCCCATCTATGAGAAGAGACAATCTTTTCAGACAATCTGTCCCCATCAGAAATGGAATTTCACAAATAGATGTGATCAATACCTCTTGTTTCATTCTGTGCTTTCCTATTTTTATATCAACCTCAGTTACATCTATGATGGGCACCTCCTCCCCATTAAAGTTATGCACTGGATCTTGATTGTCCTTCACTGTGATCTGATTCTGTGGGGATCTCCCTTCATTGATACTCTTTACCAGCTCCTTGGACATAATTGTGGCCTGTGCGCCAATGTCAATCATTGCACATGTTTGGCATTTTTCTTCTACAGTGATGGGAGCATAATACCTGTCCTCAACTTCCTCTAATACACATAAGAAGTGTGAATTCTTACTGATTTCAGCTTTCTCAGGCCTTTTTCACTTTTGGCTAAGCACATTGGTAAATGGAAAGACATTTTTCCCTCCTTTTTAATCATTTCTGCGCGAGAGACTTTATTCATTTCTCCATGTTCAGAGGTTTTTTGGAGTGTGGCCACTGTTCACCTATCCATCCAGGTATCATCAGAGGCCACATTACAACCTTCCACCTGAACATGTGTAACAACATCATTCAGCAATCTGTCATTGTCTAATTCTGTGCATTTGTGATCATTTAGTGTGGTACCAGCCCTTTCAGCCTCTTCAAAAATATATGGCTCAAAGAATTCTTCAGGTGATTGGCATGTACCCTCCTTTGGAGTATTTCCTTTTTCTGCCTGTGTTTGGTCATTGTTTTGACTGCCCAGGGAAGAAATTATAGCATCCCCACTTACTCCCTGTTTACTGGTATTCCCCATGCATGAGTCATTTTTCTTAAATCTGTCTCTTTGTTCTCTTGGAGTTTCAGGTTTTCTTATTTCATTTGTACAAATCTCCAATGTTTGATTTAGCTCTAGGTTAAACCATACCTCTCTTTTAGAGGTATTTGCACTTTCTGTTACATGTTCATTTACTGGCATTTTCAGTTTTAAATCATTAGACATCTCAGAGTCATTATGCGAAATTACATCAGAGCAACCTGTCTTTTCGGCGCTGTAGGTATCATGAGCACTTAGTCACTTTTCAGAAGAAGCCCCCCGGTCATTGCTATGGCCATCAGCCTCCTTTGATGACTGTTTTTGTGCTGTACAAAGCTTCCCTATTTGTTCAGCTAACATTTTCACTTGGGCCTCAAGGCACTGGAACCTTTCCATCTCTCTGATGCAATGACATCTGCGGGCACTGGTGGGCCACTTGGCTTTTCCACCCACACCTTTGCACCCGGTACCATACTGTCTGAAGAGCCAAAACCGCGGTCCCCATTTACTAGGATCATGTGATTGAAACATTGGTGCAGAGTGTGATGACCTTTGTTGATTAACCCTTTATTCAGGTGCCGAATTATTTTTACCTGGACTTTGAGCAGACTCAAGGGATATTTTGGCTGACCTGATTTCCATCACTGTTGCTGAGGGTTCTTTAGATTTAGGTCTAGTATCTTTCATTTTATCACTTTCTCTACCCCGACAATAGAGTACCTCATATAGTTTTGTGCTTTGATGCACAATCCACTCAAGGGACTTGTCACGATCAAATTCACGAACCAATTGGGATATGATGTCTTTCTGTAGCCCATAGAAGTAGGCGGTTTTAAATTCATTAGAATTGGGGTCAAAAGATACATCAAAGCGAGAAAATGCTCTTTTTAAGTCTTGTAAAAACTGGCGAGGGGATGTATTAGGCCCAGCAGTAAGTGTGTAAGCAACTTTCTTTGCCTCCTGTAATGACTGGAAAGGAGAAAAATGACGCCTAATTTCTTTTTCAAACTCCACCCATGTCATATTCTGCTGTTCATTTAATCCCCTTATGATGCTGGCCGCCGGAGCATCTAAAGTTAAATGAAAATATTGTCTGTACTGTTCCTTAGGTATCTGGAGTGCTTTAAAAATGTCATGCACCGCTTCTAAGTGATCCTCAATGCAGCATTCCCCTCCTTTTTTAAATGGTTTGATCAGAGCTTTAATAGATTTCATTATTTTTATGGGGCTACTTGTTGCAATGCATGGAATTGCACTACTTTGTGACTCAATCCTGGTTCCAGGTGTATGGGATTGGTGGCTGCCCCCAATAGGAGTATCAAATCCCCCAAGGGCGCTGCAACCAAGTTCAGTCACCGGCCCAGTCACTGGAGCACTAGCTCTTTGGGCAGAACTAGAATTCACCTCCACTCCATTGAATGTAGTACCCTGCCGCCTCTCCTGGGACCTGGGAATGCACATTTGTTGTTCTAAGTCTTTGCACTTTTTAAGGAGCCTGCATGCTTCATTTTGCAGGTAGTTGTTTTCATCACTCATTTTATTTATTACCTCCTGCATGTCGCACATTTGCATTTGGCATTCATTGAATTCTTTGTTTCTCTTGTCTCTTTCTTGAATCATTTTAACCATTTCTTGCTCTGCACCTTGGAGATCACTTTCTTTTTCAAAATTTTCTTTTTGTAAAATCTGCATTTCTGAAACAATCTCATCTTTATCCTGTCTAATGTGATCCACTAAGGCTTTTAAGTGTACCAATTCTTGCTCACTGTCTTCAAACTGTTTCTTGCTTTTGGACAACTGAATATCAAAATCTCTGCATTTTAATTGCATGTCTTTCTGACATCCTTCTAATTCTGTTCTTAACATCTCCTCTTTTTTACTTGCCCCATCTAAGTCAGTCTTTAACCTGTTAAATAGCTGGGTATAATTTTCTTGCATTCGCAGGGACCTATGCAAAATAAACCATATTTTGGAGCATAGCCGTATTAAACAGTCTTTCTCTGCACTTTTATCGGCTGCATTCAATAACCTTGTAAGGCAGACCTGAATTATGCTGCCTTCTGCAAAAATATTGTCTAGTTTTTCTTTCTGCACCTCACCCTGAATGTGGTCATGCCATTCTGAGGTACTGTTCGATGACCACGTCCCATGTGCAAACAACTCTGCCTCTAAATATTGCACTAAGTCTGAGAATGTGGTTTCCCTTTGTGAAATTCTGAAATTTGTTTTCGGTGACACACTGTTATTATGAAATGGGTTCCCTTTAATGTACAGATGGCAGTGTGAGACACACTTGCCACGCCCAGTAGGTGCTCTATGATCACTTTCCCGGCCTGCAACGCACCATAAATATGTTGGGTATTTTGTATAGATTTGGGGCCTAGCAGTATTTTCTTACCGCCAAAATGAAAATAATTCAGTAATAATCACTCTTTGCATTCATATTAGATTTGGTATATAGTACTACAGTATACATACATTATTTCAGCACACTGATACATTTAGTGTATACATTATGTTGGTATGCATGGTTGGTGGTATTTTTGGTGAGCATAATTCCTTTGTTTTATTTGTGGCCCCAATATCCAGAACCCCTTATTTTTGTTTAGATTGTTCGTGTGATCACTAGAGAGACCTCAGGCCTACATTTCAGAAATACCACATTTTCATTTTTAGTGTGCCACCATGGGCAATTTCTCACTGAATTATTTACAACAGCGAGCTAACATGTGGTACAACACTCACTATTTTATATACAACAGTGAACTATGTCCCGGGTCTTTATTTCTGCTGACTCATTTACCTTCAGCAGGCTATAACACACACAGTTATTTATAATTGCTCATACTGAATGAAATCGTGCACACAGCTGCAGCCAAGTCTTATTTTTATCTTCCTTAAAAATGACAATTGCACTGTCTAAACATCTCCCCACATCATCAGCACTGTAATGGTAAATGCACAAAGGAAAGAGAAAACAAAACACACTACCCGTCTGCTTTCAGATATTTTTGTGTATTATAAAAATTGCATTTAAACAAGATCTTACTCTTTTTACAGAAATAAATGAAATAGCACAGTCAACATTATCTGTAACAAAATGAGAAGAGAGCGACGAGAACAGTCGCAACATTAAACATGTTGATAAAACACTGGAATTTCCCTCTTCTACACAGGCTGAATAGTTTCGCACTCATGCACACTGCCCCCGTACTTTGCAATATATAATTACCTAATCTGTTCAGCATGTGAAATTCTTCGGCTGGTCGCCTTCTGGATGTGGCAATTCCCTCTTCAAGCACCCCCAGTGAGAACAGGCATCTGCCGTTACTCAAACCGGGGATTATTATCTGGAATTCCCAGTCTCTGCAGCAGTGCAGCTGGGATCTGCTTTTTCAATCAGGAACTCCCCAGCCACCAGTCAGGTCTTTCTCCGAGCTGTGTAAAAATGTATTCTGCCTTCTTCTTCCCCCAGATTCTACAGGAAAACTTGGTTGCAGCCTCTAATATGATGCTTGTCCAATAAGAATCCCTCATGTTCTATCCTCCTCCTGCACACAATAGAAATCTTTTACAGTAAGCAACTGTAACAAAACTGATTTCCTGCTATTCGAGTCTTTGCTTCTTGCAAATACTGTGGACAGAGCAGCAAAGAGCAGCAAAAAGAGAAAAAAAAAATCTGGATGCGCGTTTAAAATGACTTTCAGAGTCTGCCTCATTTTGCAGTGGAGAACACATTATATTATTAAGAAGTTAAGATCAGGTTAGTTTTGTTAACGAGGTTACTTTATTAATTCTCAAATGTGTCTCTTGCAACAGAGGAATTTCAGGTGGAGAAAAAAAATATATGCTTTTAACTGTGAAAAAAAAATTATTTTAAATGTAGAAATCGTTTTTGACTGAATAGCCTGTTTTTCATTTACATGTCCATGTCACACTGGCAACACATGCCTTGCTGTACCGCATTATAGCAATGCACCAAACCCATGCAGTGGTGCTGCATAAAAAATAATGCTAAATACTCTTACAGGCCAATGGTCAAGAGTTAATAGCAATGGAACGGGGGGCATAAACCCTGAGAGATTCAGGGGGTGGGCCTTTGAATAATTGGTAGGACATCTATGTAGCAGCTGGCTGAGTTAGTGTCAGGCATGACAGGGCAGACACAGGGAGAACCAAAGTGATAGGATGTTAACCAAGTGGAGGAGGGTGAAGACACATGGAGAGAGGGTAAGCTTAACAGAGTGGGTTGAGTAGGAGGGATTTTACATGAAGATTGGTGCTGGTGAGGGCCTTGATCGGGCCTGGGCTGCTGACAGAGGTTGTGGGTCCTCTGTTGATGAGGGATAGAGGCAGGGGGACACACAGGGAGCATTAGGGGTTGAGTTTGGCAGAGCAGCTGTGGGTTGGGGTTTACGATGGACATGGAAAGTAGTTGTGGCACATGCACCACTACTGTTTATGTATAGTAGAGTAGGGTGTGTTCTGGGGAAAAGGAGGTAGAGTGAGTGTATGGCTAGGGATCCACAAAAACATGCCCACGTATAACAGGAAAAGTGGTCTGACCCTGCCAGGGGAGGTGGCAGGGCAGCAGAGGTAGAATGGGGCTACACTGAGGTTGGAGACAGAGATGGAAATATCAGGTGCTATGCCCACACCCGCCATGGGCAACAGGATAATGGATAGGCCAGTACCAACCTAGATAGAAGCAGAGATATGTGGGGGTGGTGATTTGTGGAGGAGACAGTCACTAAGGGTATGGGGTGTATGCAGTGGTACAGGGTGTGTGCAGTGTTAGAGGGTGATACAGGAGTTGCGAGAGGCAATTGATGGATTTATAGGAAGGGCATGATGATGATTAGGGAGGCAGAATGGCATTGAAGAGGGTTACATAGTGTAAATGGGGGTAGGGATGGGATTGGCGGAAGTGGTGAGAAGGAAAGAAAGGTTAACAGGTTCAGTGGTGGGGCACCTGTTGACTTTCTCCCCTGCATGAGCACATGCATGGAAGTGGGGAGTGCAGGTGAGCAGGAATGGGGCAGAGGGACCCAGAATCAAGATACCACTCAGGTGAGCCTTTATTGTAGCACTTGATGCATGCGACTCTGGGGAACACATGTAATAGAGCCAATATGCCAAAATCTGGCTTTGCAATATCAGGAATTTTGGGTGGGAGACATGGACCCTTTATTTCTGACATGACAAAAGTGTAGGCATTGTTTGTTCATTTTATGACAAGGATGTCAATGGGGTGGCAATGTACTATTAATGTTATGGGGCACACAGTGTTTGCAAATCCAAAAGATGCATTCTCAAGGTGTTGTTAATGGCAATATGGATTAGCCAAATTGCATCATGGAAGGCCATCACAGATGTTTGTGTTCCAAAAGGGTTGTCATTTTTATGAAGTAGGTTTGTGCTACCTGGTTGTGTGTGTCCAGTCCCTGTGCCCTTTGGCCTGCTAAAGTAATGGGTGGTGCCTATGGATGAGGGTGGAAGCCCTCCTGAACCTCTACTGCTATGCCATGGAGTTTGATGATATTATGCAGGACACAACATGCCACAATGATTTTGCATACTACAAGGAGTACATACAGCAATACACCACCTGATTGGTCAAGGGAGCGGAAGCATGATATGATATGATATGATAGTTTATTTATATAGCGCCTACACACATTGTGTTTCAAAGCGCTTCAAGGCAAGGGAGGGAAAAAGGGAAAAAACAATGACATTCTTGCAGGCCATGAACAGTAAGGATGTGAAATTAACTATCAGACTCGGACAGACGACATTTCAGATAGTGCAAGAGCTAAAACATAGATAAGGAAGGGAGTGGGAGAGTGGGAAGGAAATGGAAACAGACAGGCGACTACCGCACTAGGCCTGACGACATTTCTGGTAGAGCCAGAAAAAAAACAAGAGGTGAGGGGTGCAGAAAGGTAGGGGAGGAACAAAACAAGCGATTATCATATTAGGCCTGACGACATTTCAGATAGTGCTGGAGGGGGGTTGGGGAGGAAAAAAAACAGTAAGGGGAGGGAGGAGGAGACAGACGAGGTTGCTATCATACTAGGTCCAGGTACAATTCTGATAGAGTAAGTGCATAGAAGAAAGTAAGTAGAGGTGATAGGAAAAGGGAGAAGGGAAAGGAGGAGAGAACAGAGAGTTAGCAGTCAAAAGAGTGGAGAAGCAAGAGGGGAGAGTGAATACAATTGCAGAAGTCAGTAGTAACACATAATGTTGCAAGCCAGGATACAAGATGAAGATGGGAACAGCATGATTCAGGGCCACCATGAGTATAAAATGCAAAAGAAGTTCAGCATGAGAGTTGAGAAAGGGTGACACACCATGAATGAATGAAGTCCATAAAAGTCAAATCCAGCATTGTCCACAAGACGGTGATGGTGAAACCAGAATGTATCAGGACAGACTCCTGCAGAAGTAGGCTTGAGTGTGGTGAGGGGGGAGCAGGGTAGAAGAATCAAGCAAAACAGGCAACACCTGTGTGCGAGAATGGGGGGGGGGCACAAGCGAACATCACAGGGGGACCAGAGGGAGTAAAACATGTTGGTGCCTGACTACCTGCTGTCTGAGCAAGGGGTCGAGCCCTGGGTCCTCCTGGTCTGAACAGGTCCAAACAGGAATTCCCCTTTTCTTCGTCTGCCCTTCGCTTAGGACGCCCGGGTGAGAGCCGCCCTTGATCTAATAGTTAGGAGCAGGTAGGAAGAGGCAGGGCTAAGAAGGTGGGTGGTGCTTGCTAAGTGGTGAAAAAGTGCGTCAAACAGGAAGGCACCAGGTGGGTGGGGGCTTAGGCCAAGTGACCTGGATCCACTTGCACCTGCAAGAGGCTAGAGGGCTCCTTAAGAGCGGCAAACAGGAAGGCACCAGGTGGGCGGGGCTGGCTAAGTGGTGAAAAAGAGCGGCAGGCGGGAAGGCACCAGGTGGGTGGGGCATAGGCATGACTTAAGCACTCCAAATGTGCACTCTATTATGCCCCTAGTTGATATGTGCTCTACATTGTAGGGAACCTAACCTGGGGTGGCTGGATACTTGATCTGTGTCACCAGCAATGGTGATTGCAGGTAGGCACTGTCCCCTGCAAAGGAGTAAATGATTATTGATTTAATTATTATTGAATATGTGTTTCACTCCTCTCTACCAACAACCATTGCATACCATCATCACTCATTGTCAACCACACCACTCCCCAGCAATATCATGGACATCCCATCACAGCAACTTCACCCATCACCATTCCAGCATCCACCACTACACAGAAAGAGATGCTCGCCAAAGTTTGCTTAGTAATCAACCATGCAGCTGTTATTGCAGACCTCATCAACACACAAGACTTGGATGGCATCTTCATTACTGAGACCTGGATGACATCCACCTCCACCGACATCCCAAATTTCCTCACACCCGATGGCTACAGAATTGTACAACAAGACCATCCAAACAAGGTCAGCAGAGGCCTTGGCATCATTCACAAGTCATCTTGGCCATGCACCCAAGTTGACGTCGCCACCATTGGTTCTCTCGAAAATCTACCCTGCACTTCCCACTCTCCCCTGCAGACACAGTCACTTTTCACCTCATCTACAGACCACCCAAGCCCAGCACCTCATTCATCAAAGATTTCACGGACTTGACCACCACCTTGTCTCTCATGCATGCCAACAACTTCTTCTTCAGTGAGTTCAACATCCTTGGCAACCCAGCAACCAAGCCAATGAAGGATGATCTTCACTGACTACTTGACACACTGAACCTCACACAGCACATGCTCTTCAATTCTGCTTGACTGAACGAAAATCCTGCCCTTTGAGATAAGTCAGATCCCACCTCTCAAGCAGACCCATTGGAATCCAAGCAAACAATCTCAAGAACTTCCCAGAGGAGGATCTCACAGAAGATCTCATCAAACTCCACCTCACATGTGCTGATCTACATATGGTGAAGCATGACTGCAACTCATTTTTCCAAGAACTTAACACTACCCTCACAAACCACATCAACCAGAATAGCCCACTGAAATGGAACACCCTGAAGCCTAAAACTTCTGCAGTCTTGTACACTAAAGAACTCAACCTCAACAAATGAACCATCAGTAAACAACAAGAGAAGTGAGTCGGAAGCGGCCTCGTTCAGTGTTTTCTCGGTGTGTGAGAGGCGTGGCTTGACTCGGGTACCCGGTGTTCTGAGGTCCATTCCTCTAACCTTTCAGCTCTGAGAGCTTCTGTGAGGATCAGTAGCGGCAGCAGCAATAGCAATAGCTGGTGTTAAGACAACGGTGTACGGCGTGAGCTAGAACCAGGAACGGGGGTCATGGGTAAGGACATCTTGTGTTGCCGAGGTTTGCCCTTTGTCACCGGAGCAGCCAACTGCTTTGGACTCAGAGTGCTCATGGTGGCAAAAGCATTGTGTTCAGGAAAGCATTTTGCAGCCTGCAATTGTCACCTATACAGCAAGTGGTGATCAACTCTACGCTGGAGATGCTGGAAACGACACCAGCGGGATTGTAAGTAGCGCAGGTAGCGCAAGTAGACATTCTCAGACATTGATATTGACAGTCACAGTGCATGCACCAGTGGATGTGCGATTGCCCTTCCATTTGTGACACTGTACAAAACTCAGAAGAGCACTATCACTGCTGAACTCAGTCATTCAGTCCTGTTAAGTTGCCCCTGCCACTACACATAAGACCATGGCAGCCATTGGGAGGGGGTTCCAAATGGGGAGTAAAACTGCACTGGTTGACTGTGTTACCGTGAGTTAGCACCGCTCTCTCATCTGTGCATCTCAGTGGTAGGGAGCTCGGTCGCTAGTGAATCGAGCTTCATGTATAAGGCACAGACTGTTTTGAATGTCCTTATGCTTGCACAAAGTGAAATAACTAGCGGGTAAATTGGTGATACAACTAAGTGCTGCAATGGATGGTATGGAAATCCCTCAGTCAATCTAGACGATAACGCATTGAAAAACCTTGAAATCAGCACGGCCCTCACTGAAGCCACAGCTGATCATTTTGGTGAAACTGTTCTAGTATGCCCTATTGACATTCAAGTCCAAATTAGAGCTGCTACTACTTCCTCATTCAATATTTTGAAACATTGGAGACTGTTTGCGGATAAAAGGAAAAGCAACTGCAGGGCATGGGCGGTGTTTGGGTGGCTTTCTGGAAGCGCATCAAGCTGCACCTCAAGATCAGGAGGTCTTGGATCAGGCCCTTTTGTTACAAGCCATGATTCCTAATGAAAATGTGATTGAGCAGGGGTGAGCTACAGCTCTACCGGCATTGGGGAGGCCGTCCCAAGTGAGCAAAGGAGTATATTTGTTTGGGAGATCAGACTCCGATAACCAGCAAAGGAAAAAGATTCCCCAAAAGTTGATTTGGAAGCTGATTTGTCTGGCCCCTGAAAATCTTCTATCAAGACACTGTTTCTTCTACTGTCGAAAGGAACCCCCTACTGGTGGTGGAGAAAAGCTGGCCCATGATGGTTCAATTGGAAGTAATGTTGTCTTTCATTTGAAATCCCAGACAATACAAAAAGTGCAAATGTCGCTGGACATGTACTGACTCTCTTTGCATTTGTATTATTTATGAATAAACCTGAATGAAAAACAATTAAACGAAAACTAATTTAGCACAATTTCATTGTCTAAAAACACCACACCATACTTTGATCTCATGTGAAGCCATTCATCTCAATCGCTTCCATCCTCATTCAAAAAGACCCATTCATACATGTGCAAAAATAAATGCAGTAATACCCGTTTGGTTAAAAACAACCGATGGGCCTAACCTTAGACCCTTGATGTTAGACATTGTTCGTCGCCCTCTAAAATACATCAATTGTTTAATGTACTGTTGGCATATAATGCAATCATTCTGATATATTCAATTGCCACATCTTTGTATATTGCAAGAAAAAAAACCACATTCTTTTTCAAGAAAGGATTTTAAACTGTTGTCATGTCAACTTGAGTTTCGGGCCAGGCTTAAGGAAGATCTCCTGCCCGGGTCCTCATCAGGACAAAAAAACACACTCTTAATTTTAGATCCCATTGGTGTTTGTAGACATGTTTTTTTCCATTAAGTTATTTGTAATTTCCTCTGTGTATTCCCAAAATCTTTAATTGGGCAGTGTTCTGTACTGAAGATCTATCTTCAATGGGTGATGTAACTTCTCTGTGTCTCAGTGACCCAACAGGCATTAGTGGTGCTTGAGAGAGGCCCAGTTGCTCCTTGTTGTTGGTAATTTCACATGGGGTACACCTGGGGTGCAGGCCACACAAAACCTGGGCCCGGGAAGACTAAACCAATCCTAGGTCCATTCCAATAAATATCACCGGAGAATCAATATTTGTGTGCCCCTTGGGCTGATCAACCCATTGCGGTCTGTTTATGAAAGGTGTCTGTGCTTCCTCGATTTCTCAAATTGCGGTTACCCATAGACACTGCCACGCGATGTAGCCAGCTATTAAAAAGCTTCCAAAAATTTGAAATCCGAGGACAAAGAAGTTGTTAAGACCAGCCCGAATGATTCTCAGGATAAAGAACAGAATATACGGCCAATTCCTCAGCAATAACCAATAGGTAGTACTGTAGAGGGGGTCACCTCGTTGGAAGCATAAAAGAAGGTGAGATGAGAACCAAGTGTCTCAAGGTTGTTCTTCATCTGACTTTTCAAGATAAGTCTTGACTCTAGATAAGAGTCAACAATCCAATTGATATAAGCCTGGACTTCGTTGAGCTGGGCCCAAGGCTCAGGCCAACAAAAGCAAAACGTAATCCATCTCAGACGCAGATATTCTGGCAGATGTGGGTATGACACAATCGAAGTTCACGGCAGAACCTCAACAAGGTATTGATGCTGGGTTTCTTTCCTCTCTTTCCTTGACCCTGGCACCCTATATGGAACTACACAAAACCATGAGCGAGAACATCTGAGACCAGATGACGGTGCTAGTCATGGTTTATACTAACTCCTTTTTTTTAGAAGGCTGTGTAACAGCAATCCAGGAATATATGGCAAAAAATAGGGAGGACACTACTGGTATTCTGCAACGCATAATTGAAACAGCATTGAGGGATAAAAATAAGAGATGCTCTGACGCAGGCCTTTCTGAAAATAAATGTGAATTAAAGGAAGGTCAACAGTCCCTCTCTTTTATTGGGGCAAAATCAATGGTGGAAACGCATTTGGAGCCCCTGATCAAGAGCATGAGTACAGGGACAACGTCTAGCCCCCTGGCTCTTGGTATTCAGCAGCCGAGTCGAGACGGAGGTGTGACACATCAGCGGGATCCTCCTGACCCCAAAAACTTCAAAACAGCCCCTGTAGGCTTGAAGCAAACTCCTCTGGAGCTGATCCCAGGGAAAATAACTGTTCAGGTGATGGACAAGGAGTCCAGATCAGGAAAGCAGTCGGAGTAGGAATTTGAAATCTTCACAAACTACTTGATGGTAAAAGGGGGCTCAGTTACCAATTGCTGCAAAGTCTACGAACTGCACATAAAAAGAAATTGGCTAAGGAAAAGGGGAGCAGTGAAATGGAACAGCAAGCCTTGGTGAAGACGGATCCTCCAAATTGCATACAGAAAAGGAAAGAGAGGAATGTATTAAGTAATGTAATCCCTCCAAAAACTAGAGAGGACATAGATGTCAGTCACCTCCCCAGGGGCCAGGAGAATCATGTGAGAAGGACCATGTGCAGCATAAATAAGGCTCTCAATAATTCCATTAATAAAATAGATTATCTACTGAGTCTAGATGTTGCCCATTAGTCCAGGTCCCCAAGGAAAGAGGTAATACGAGAATGCAACCAATCTCTGGACGTGCCAATTGGGTACGAAGAGGTGGTGGTCGACTTGCTTAACCTTTCCACATATTCTTCCCTGGGTGAAGAAGAGCAAGAGATGTACTTTGAACAAGGAGATAGAGGACATCTTTCATGTATCTCAGTCAACGAGATCTCGAGAGTGGGTACTAATAAAACCATTGATGAAGATGAAGGGGCAGATTCTTTACAGGCCTCTCTTGTAACATCAGAAAAACCAAGACACTCTGGGCCATCGAATTATAGACATGTCAAGGCGAGACACCCTTCAAATTAATTGACTCTAAGAGACAGGCCTGTGTGCGCAAGCACATTGAGTTAGAAAAAGGTGGCCTGGAGCCTCTAAAAAAGGTCACCTGGAGATCGAATGCAATCCCCAAGACCAATCCATCAACAGGCAATAGTGGGGGGAGGACCGATCGAGCCCCTGCTTTCAAAGACTCCAACAAACAACAGAATAAATATTTTGATGAGGCATTCAGAATTGCATGCAGTACCTTCTGGGACCACCACATACAATTAGGACTAAATGTGTAAGCAAAAATCAAACTTTATTATAAGTCTGTACTACACAGTTTTGTGGTAGCGAGCTGGGCAGCCAGGCTTATCTCAAGACTGAATGTGAGCAGTACAATCTATTACACAGAGGACTTTCAATCACAGTGGTTCAAGTAGACACTCAAGGTTTCTTGGTAAAACACTTATTAATTTATTACACAATCATTTAGAAATCATTCACTAGAAGGAGGCAACTTAATGTTATATACCAATACACTACAATACAAAACTCTAAGCTTTTGAGACAGTTTCAGCTCCCCTGAAATAAGAGCCAATGGTAGTTCAGTTGCTTAGAAGTGAACAAAAGACAGAAGGTATGTAGAATAGATAACATATACTTGTTAGACAGTGCAAATTGATTCAATTCAGCAGAAGAGTTTAATTCAAGTCAATAGGCGTAGGCCAAAGTCAATGGGCTAGTGTTCTGGACAGGAAAGAGCAGTTCTGGTATCAAATGGTAACGTCTTTGCAAAAGTTCTCTGAAGTAGTTTAGGCGAAAAGGAATCATATGTTGGGTCACAAGCTGATTAGGCCTGCAAGTTGGGAAAGTTTCAAAAAATTTCACCACCATAGTGGTGTTCTTTCAATTGGGTTGGCACAGTACCTTAGTATGAAAAAACAAATGCATCAGAAGTTGTTGGTTCCTGGCAGTTCCTGCAGATCTCACTGTTCCTGAGCCTCAATCATGGGGACAAGAAGGAGGACGTCGGGGGACTCCTGCACTGCACAGGATCATCGGAAAACGCAAACAAAATGGAGTCACTTCAGTTCCAGTAGCTGTAGATTCAAGCACACAAGCTGGTGTCCCTCTCCCTCGTTAATCCTAACCAGCCTTGAGAATGGTATCCAGGTGGCTTACGAGTGGATTGGTCCCACCAACTCAAAGGAAGAAGTCGTCCTTGAAGGGGCTTCTCTGTCGAAAAAGGAGCTTTGGTGATTTGGACCTGCAGCAGGGCTTTACTGGGCAAATCAATGTTCCAGGAGTTGCAGCAGCTGTCCTCTTCCAGCTCGTCTTTGGTTCTTTCATTCCAGCGGCCGACTCTGCTTTCCAGGCCAAGAGACTCGCCTTTTAAACAGTTTTCTCCCATTCATTCCAGCCTAGCTGCCACTCACCCATCAGGGTGGCTGTCCTTGCCGGACAGTCAGCAAGCCAATCATGCCAGAGTGCATTTGGGTCTCCCAGGAGACTAAGCACACAGAGTTTCGGGCACCCCGTCACTTCCTGCCCACCCCAGTCTTCAGTCCTGAAGCCTGCCAAAGGCATGGAAACAAAGAGACCAAAGCTGGTTTGGCGCACAGAGACAAACACTAGAAGGACCTTTCCAAAAAAGAGATGGCGAAAAAAGAAGACCGGGACCCGTTTTAACAAAGGGGCTTAAGGAGCCATCTTGAAAAACATGGCTGCCGCGATTTTTAGCTACTAATGTTCGTTGTCAGGAAAAATCATGGTAGTTTGTTCTAAAACCACTGCCACCATCCATTTTGATAGAAAAGGATAACATTGGACTGCTACATGAGTTTCTAGACACAGGGGATACTAGGTAACCCCTCCAGCACTCTATAAGAAAATAGTGTGTGCTGGGTCTAGGAATTTAAAAACACTAGCAAAGTGAATTTAACCTTACATTCTCTGGGAAACAGTAGTTTATCCCAGAGAAGGTGTTTAAACCTTAAGGAAGTCCAAAAATACATCCCTGGGTCACTGCACTGTGGGTGCTGTGTAGCCCACATGAAAAGATGCCTATGGAGATATCTTAAAACTCCATAATCCAAGAACACAAGTGTAAACCATACATCAAAATACATGAAACAGTGGGAAAAAATGCTCACACTCTTTCCAGGTAAAAAGAATCAAGTCCTCAAAATCCAGCAAAGTTGCTGGGGGTCGCAAAGGTGGAGGGAATTAGCACATTTATAAGAATTCTCCCTAACAACGTCCACTTGGTAGACTTCCCAGAGGAACATCGTACGGATAAAGTAATTATTTATCTATCGAACTGGAACTAGAAAGAACAGCTATTACAACAAAGGGCCACTTTTCTATC
The DNA here is from genome assembly GCF_040938575.1 of Ambystoma mexicanum. NCBI lineage: Eukaryota > Metazoa > Chordata > Amphibia > Caudata > Ambystomatidae > Ambystoma > Ambystoma mexicanum. The sequence goes on along the minus strand of NC_090930.1, from coordinate 1,226,494,033 downwards.
CATGGGCTTTGTATTGGCAGACTATGATGGTCCTATCTACATCGAGGAAAGGCGGCATGAGGCCAAATGGGAAGTGGAGCCATCAGGATCGGGCAAGAGCCCAACTGGAACAATTCAGTTTAGCACTAACAACAATAGTCAGAATCGTGATGGCCTTCAGGAGTCAAAGGAAGTGTCTCCGCTGAATAACCGCAAGCTAACCATAGTAGTGAAAAATAACAACTTTAATGAAGTCTGCAAAAACAACGGTCAAAGTAAGTCCCAAGTGCCAGAGAAGAATGACTGGAGATGGTTGGCAGGCGCTTCGGCGGGAGAAGAATAATATTCATAGCCGTCCAGCAATTCAAATTACCAAGCCGAGACATTCCAAGGGAGAAAGGTTTTGGGTTTGATCAGGCTTGTGTGCTGGAATATGGGGGGCTTTGCTCATTTGTTCGTGGTGGGGGCTTTAAAATATCAAGATTATGATATAATCTGTCTCCAAGAGACTTGGCTCCAAACATCCCCTCTGCTGGAAGGATTTACTATCTTATTGAACGCTTCCATGAGGGGTGCCAAAGGCAGACCAATGTCGGGCCTGTTAATAGCTTTGAACCACGATAGGAAATTTGAAGTCATCAATTTGTTTTTGCAACTGCTAATATGTTTGGGCATATATAGGAGTTTAGCGTCAATCGCACGGATTTAAGCGATCATAATATACTGGTCATAACAATTAGAGAGTGGGTGACAGAAACAACCCAACTATTTGTCTGAAATATTCAAGTGGAGCCCAACTGCAATAGGATGAGTTTGGTTCGTAATCAGGGTGTCAATGGGCTTCCAGGTCAAGGAGTGACTTCTGCAGACTTGTACACGGGATTGAAAATATTTGATGCAACTCAAATGAAAAGCAGTAAACCTGGTTTTAAGCAGCATCATACATTCGATGGGGAAGTAGCTCTAAGGAAGAAACTTTTAAATAAGACTCTAAGATTAAATCCACTGACAAATACAGATCATTCTAGAGAATCCTCAAGAAAAGCAAAGCAGGCCTTTAAGAACTTGGTAAAAAGCCATAAATGCTGTATTCTCCAACAAGATGCACAGAAAATGCTTTATAGCATTTCCTCAAAGAACAAGCAGATGTCTGGAGACTTATGAATGATGCCCATGCACCTCAGGTAGCATTGGAGTTGAACCCTATACCAGCAGGGGTTTGGGAAGCCCACTTCAGTCAACTGTACTCTCAAGTTCAGACGATCACGAATGATGAGGTGGAACAGATCAATGTCCTTGACTGCATAAAGAGATCAATCAATTCCAGGGATGCAGGCCCAGATGGTATAACTAACCTAACTCTCAAAGGTGATCCGGAGAAATGGGCCAGCATCATATATAAATGGTTTGAGGATATTAAACGGGAAAAAAGGTTACCAACCTCCTGGAAAAACTCCATAGTGCTTCCGTTCTTCAAGAGAGGTGATAGATCTATTGCGAGTAATTACAGGCCTATCGCCCTCTTGGATGTCATGGGAAAAAAATCTTTGAATCGTTGCTGTTAAGGGCCGTAAAAGCTTGGGTGAAAACATTCTATCAGTATGACCCTTGGCATTCTGGCTTCGTAACGGGCACTAGAACAGACCTAAATGTATTCATCATCAATATCTTGAAGTCCAGGGCCAAGGGGGATAATGGCTCTGAGCTATACCTAGCCTCAATCGACTTGGCCCAAGCTTTCAATACCATTGATAGAAGGCTGTTGTGGGCCAAATGGAAAGGTTGGGGCTGTCCTGAAGATATAAGGGAGGACTTACGCTTGTTTTATGAAGGCACTACCTTGCAAATCAGTTTGGACAAAAAGGGCAATCTTAGTAACCATATTGAAACATCTAATGGTTTAGATAGGGCTGCCCTCTTGCACCAGCAGTCTTCAACCTCTTTATTTCGTGGGTATAGCTCTGGAGCCAGTACAATGTTTTTCACCCCATTTGGCGGGGATGTCGATTGGCCGTTTATTGTACGCGGACAATCTGATCCTCTTTGAACAAACCAAAATAGGCCTGCAAAGACAATTAAATGCACTGGAGGAGAATGTGAATACTAATTCTCTTAAAATCAATGTGCAGAAATCAAGGATACTAATATTTGGACAGAAGAAGTCATCTGCAGCCAACAAAGCCAGGGATGGTTTCTACAAGGGGAGAAAATCCCGGTGGTCACCTCACTTACACACCTTGGTATGTGCTTGAATGACAGCGCTATCGACATACATCGCAAAATGTGCCATCGAAGCAAAGTGAAAAATCTGGCAGCACAAGCAAGATGATACTGGCACGATATTGTTAATTCTCATTGATCCAGTTATTGAGTTCTTCAGCGTTAAGTCTCACCGATTTTAACTTACGGGGCAGAGGCTTCATTTACTCTTTCACATGACATCTGGAAGAAGTTGGAGGGGCTCTTTTGGAGGACAGTGCTAGGCCTGCCATCTTGTGTTCCTGTCAAGGTTATAACGGCGGAGTTGGGTCTGACTTCCCTGTAGGCCTGTACAGTTTGGAAATCCTTATCACGTCTCTGAAAATGATGTGAGGAAAATACTGAAGGGGCATGGGCCTGCATAAGGAAGGCACTGTTGGAAGATTCTGATCCTGTGCTTAAGGTATGGAGGTCGGTCTGAAATGCTATCTTGGAGGAAGTGATTGAGACGGCACTGTGACTTGAAAGGAATTTGCTCAATGTAAAACAAAAAATCTACGATTTAGACTGGATTCATACTAGTAAAGCTAGAAAGCAAGCCAAATTATATGGGAATCAATTCTCGGATATTAGAGCTAGGCGGACATTATCAAAGTATGTGTCTAAGTTTCCGTGCAGATTCCGACATAGCCAATTTATGCGCTTTTGGCTCAATCCGTTCTCAAATATGTCTCAAAATTTGATGTCAGATGAAATGCTCCTGTGGCAGTAACATACATCCATATCAAAACATGATAAATAATGAGACAAAAAATAATATTTGCTGTGTTTATGTCCCACTTATAGGATGTTACTCATGCAGGATACATATGCCTGCAGATCAGTGAAAGATTCCTCCTGACCCAAGTAACATTTTATGCCACTACAAAGTGATTGTGTTTTTCGGTCATGATGAAAGCGATGCACTTTTACTTGGCAAAAAACATTTAACCATAATATGCAGGAACAACTGAAATCATTGTTGACATGACAACAAATTACTTATGAAGAAATATTAAACATGAAGAAAGGAGGTCAGCACAGCAGCCGTTCGTGAGGTTTGATTAATGATTGATTGGGGAATTCTGACATGTCCCATTGTTCTCTCTGCACTGGTCACAGCAAATGGCTGATTTTTATGAGAGTGGGGTCTGTAAATTCACTATATATTTTAACCTTGTGTGAAGCCTACAGATTTCATATTCTTGGATTTTTTAATTATTTTTCTAATATTCTTCCCTTAAAGACTCCCAAAAGTGGTACGGCTAGCTGGCTCAGATTTGAAACTCAGTTCCACTTGAAGTGAGAACAATATCAGGTTGAATCAAACTTCACTGTTTATCAAATCACAGAAAATAATCACTGCTTTATTAAATTTTACACTGTAGTATATATTTAAGTCACTATATTATTATAAGCTTTGTAAAATAATCTGACAGTTGAGGAGAAAGAAAACATTACATTAAAAGACTGAATGATTGATGCTTAATTTCCTTCATTTGATGCACAGAAGAACATGCTTAAGTGTACCATTCAAAACAATTGTCAGCATCCTACAACTAGAGTTTTATCAGTTTAAAACTTCTATAGCACATTCCGTGTTCTCTGATTAACAGGATTATATTTTGGACTGATTCTGGCCTCTTTGCACTTATAACTGGTGCATTCTTCATCTCCTGATTTCACTTGAGATCGTTAGAAAACCACTATTTTGGTAGAATGTACTCAAAGACCCAATGTGTTGAGTATTACTTCTAAGATGCACATGTGATACCTTCATTCTGCAGGCACATTCTTGTTATGGGGGTGAAGTAGAGGTGGAAATCATAACTAAAATTAAGCATTTTAAATGTGCCTCTCAGACTTAAACGCGAAATAGTCTCCATTGGTCTCTGATTCTCCCTACTCGAAGCCAACTGCATCACACTTAAAAGGAACAGTGTAGTTTACCATTTTTCGGCACAGGTTTGCTATTGAAAATAATACTTGGGTTTCATTTTACCATGAAAAAGGAATATTATAACTATCTCATAATAATAAGAACATCTGTTTAAATATTGAAAATAGTAATAATAATGATAATAATGATGCCAATGATCACAATAATAATAATAATAATGTCATATTTGCATATAGCACTTCATGGCAGATTCCTGACACTTCTATGCCCTGTGATGTTAGATGTGAATATTAGCCTACTTAATGACACACAATCTACTGATCTCTGAATGAAGAATTGATGCGTCTGTGCTGCTACGGTTTAGAACTTGCGAAGAACAGGCTCAACCAATCCCAGAGTCAGGTACTAATCGGATGACATATCAACCATTTATTTAACTTCTAAGAGCTATAATCATAGTAGTAATAGCAACAACAACAACAATAATAATAAAATAATATTAATACATGATTAGCCGAACAAATTATAATTTATTTATTTATTTAATGCAATTTAGTCCACATAAGAAACTTTACACATACTATAAAAGAAAGCAATAATTGCATCATAATCCATAAAATCCCAAATCAAAAACAATCCTATTAAAACTAAAATTATAATTGAGTTTGCCAAACGAGTTTGCCAAACGAAATCATAACTAAAATTAAGCATTTTAAATGTGCCTCTCAGACTTAAACGTGAAATAGTCTCCATTGGTCTCTGATTCTCCCTACTCGAAGCCAACTGCATCACACTTAAAAGGAACAGTGTAGTTTACCATTTTTCGGCACAGGTTTGCTATTGAAAATAATACTTGGGTTTCATTTTACCATGACAAAGGAATATTATAACCATCTCATAATAATAAGAACATCTGTTTAAATATTGAAAATAGTAATAATAATGATAATAATGATGCCAATGATCACAATAATAATAATGTCATATTTGCATATAGCACTTCATGGCAGATTCCTGACACTTCTATGCCCTGTGATGTTAGATGTGAATATTAGCCTACTTAATGACACACAATCTACTGATCTCTGAATGAAGAATTGATGAGTCTGTGCTGCTACGGTTTAGAACTTGCGAAGAACAGGCTCAACCAATCCCAGAGTCAGGTACTAATCGGATGACATATCAACCATTTATTTAACTTCTAAGAGCTATAATCATAGTAGTAATAGCAACAACAACAACAATAATAATAAAATAATATTAATACATGATTAGCCGAACAAATTATAATTTATTTATTTATTTAATGCAATTTAGTCCACATAAGAAACTTTACACATACTATAAAAGAAAGCAATAATTGCATCATAATCCATAAAATCCCAAATCAAAAACAATCCTATTAAAACTAAAATTATAATTGAGTCTGCCAAACGAATGAAGGGCTGCATCCCTGCTAAGAGGTCCAACCTGGTTTTGCAGGTTACTGACATATCTTTAAAGCCCTCCCTACCATTCATCATCAAACGCCAGAAAATCCAACCTAGTTAGTTGTGCTACGTTAAAGGTTCTTGTACCGTGCAGTGTTGCCGCCTGCATGGTCTCTTGGCACTCTGGAGGATCTGCAATGCAAGGAGGGTGATGGGTTTGTTAGTTGGATTGAGTGGAGGGAGGAGAGCAGGAGAGTTTTGATGTGCTGTTCGCAGCTTCAGTTTGGAGAAACCGGTCACTGAGCATTGGTGTGTTATCAGTGGGTAGCCATAATGTGGTGTTGAGTTGAGATTGTGTATGGCTTGGTTTCATGTTGGATGTTATGAAGTGAGTGTGGTTTTTGTGGTTTGTGGTGCCCTAGAGGTATGTTTGTGTTTAGTTCAGCGTGTGAGGGTGAGTATGAAAATGGTGAGTTTTTAGTGCGATTCGTTAGTAGCAATACATTTCCTTCCCCCAATAATCCACAAAGTGTGGTACATTTCCTTCCCCCACAATACATCTAAGTTGTACAGATTCATGTTCCCAGCAATCCATCTAAGTTCACACATTAATGTTCTCAAGAATCCATCTAAGTGTGGTACATTTCATACCCCCAACAATCAGTCTAAGTGTGGTACATTTCCTACGCCCAATAATCCATCATAGTGTGGTACATTTCCTGCCCCCAACAATCCATCTAAGTTTGACACATTCATGTTCCCAACAATCCATCTAAGTGTGACACATTAATGTTCCCAAATAATCCATCTAAATATGTCACATTTCGAACCCCTAACAATACATCTAAGTGTGACAAATTAATGTTTCCAACAATCCATCTAAGTGTGACACATTAATGTTGCCAACAATCCATCTAAATGTGCTACATTTCCTACACCCAACAATCCATCTAAGTGTGATACATGTCCTATCCCCAACAATCCATCTAAATGTGGTACATTTCCTACCCCCTACAGTCCATCTAAGTGTGACACATTAATGTTCCCAACAATCCATCTAAGTGTTTACATTTCCTACTGCCAACAATCCATCTATGTGTGGTACATTTCTAACCCCCAACAATCCATTTTAGGGGGCAGGGCCTAGCACAACACAGATGCTACACCATGCCCATCTCATGGCACTGCAGGGAGCATAATCTCAGCACATACAGTTAGACCGGATCCAGAACATAGTTTATCCATTCTACTGTATTCTATATATTTTTCATATAGCGCCACACGCCCAGAGGCCTCAGAGCACTGAGCAATCTAGGCAAACAGGTTAAGCGCATGTGTGGCCAATTTACACAATGAGGCTACATGCAAGATAAGGCTAATCTATACCAGCAGACTAAGTGCAAGTAGGTATAAGATATTAGGTAATACGAGTGATGGTGTTTTATTGGAGTACAGTAATGGCTGTACTAGTCACCCACACCACACTTAACTTGTCAGTCACTGTAGGTAGTCTGAAACAGGCATCCCAGGCGAACACGGACAAACACGGAGTGGAGCTGCTTAATGGGAACTGCCCTTTACCTTGCGACCTTTAGCCGACTAGCTGCCTAAAAGTCCTTCATTAATCACAGGCCTGGAAGACGGGAGGTGGGTGGGCTGGCACATAGGTGGGGAACTGGGTGGATTCGGAGGCTGGCTCAAGTAGGGCTGGGGAGGGAACAGGAGAGAATGAAAAACGAACAGAAAGAGAGGACAAAACAAAATGTAGAGAACTAGGAAGCTGGAGCAGGTAGGGCTGGGGAGGGAACATGAGAGGACACACAACGAACACAAAGAGAGGACAAAACAAAATGCAGAGGGCTAGGAAGCTGGAACAGGTAGGGCTGGAGAGGGAACAGGAGACACCAAAAAACGAACAGAAAGAGAAGACAAAACAACCATGGAGAGGGAAGAGAGGATGGGGCACTGGTGGGACACACTCACCCCATGGGTGCAGCCAGGCACGGGAACCTTCAGCGCCACCCGCTCAGCTCAGTTAGAATCACATTGGCCCTCATTACAACCCCGGCGTTAAGGGGTTAACGGCGCCGTAAAAGGTGGCGGCGCCGTTAAACCCTTAACACCTGATTACGAGGTCCCTTTGCGGGTTGGAGACTTTAACGCCTGCTTTTTGCAGGCGTTAAAAACCAACCCGCAAAGGGACCTTGGTGCTAAGTACGGTGCCGCAATTTGCGGCACCGTGCTTAGCGCCTTCCCCATTTCCATTGAGCCCTATGGGGCGAAAATAGGAATGGGGAAGGGCCATGGCGGCATGGGGAATCACCGCCCCGCCAACCTCGGAATGGGGCGGTAATTCCCCATTCCGCCATGGCGGAGGCGGTAAGTTACCGGCATGGACCATGGCGCTATTAGCACCATGGTCCAACGCCAGGGTCGTAATGAGGGTTATGTTGAGTACAGGCATGAACACTGAACGCTGAGATGAATTGTTGTTTACTTTCCACATATGTAACACTGTGTTCTAAATAGACTAGTGTTACAACAAAGAAGATGTTTTTGTAAATGTCAGCCCTTTTTAGTCCTTCACAGAGCCAATACATCCACCGATACTAGGATTTTTGGAAGCTGCGATTATGTGCTGGCAATTGTTCCACGATGAATGCATAATGGGAACTCACTGTAAGTCAGCTTCAGCCACCTGCCAAAGTGTCAGCTCAATGCTGTCCTGCTTTCGTGCTGCCCCCTCCTAGCTCATGTTGATATTTCTGAAAATTCGATGTAGACATTTTAATGCAGTGTGTACCAGAAAGAAACAGTCATTACATTTTCAAAGGGTCCAAAAAATAATCTTGTAAATTAATCTGATCCTCAACTATCTCAAAAGATGTTTTAAATTGCATCCACCCCCATATTACGTAGAGTTCAGACAGTGGAAAGTGTAGGTTTAACAAAGAATCTGTATTAATGCAGCACACCGTATAATAGTTAGAAGTGAGAACATCTGTTTTTTCTAACAGCTCGCATCTGCAAGCATCGCAATACTTGCACCATGAATACATTACCTTGACTAAACTTCTGAAGGCCACCTTAATATATCAAAAAAGGCAGTATTCAGATGAGCAGAACGTTTTTTAAATGCGGTGCTTCAGTCGCCATTCGTCTTTGCATTCTCCACGAGTCCTAAGTGCCCTTCACAATTAAACTGTCAGGAACATTGGGCAACATTTTCATGTTTTGGGAAAAAATGTAAACGTAAAGCAAATGACGCGTGTTTTGGTATTTTATATATTCGCCATCTTAATGGCACACACAGGGCCAGATTTACACAAACTGGGAACCAAAAGAGGCCGAGGAAAAAAATGTCAAATTGGCCCCGTATTAGAAATTTTCAGAAAGCTCAGCCCTTTTCCTAAAAGAAAATGTGAAAATAAAATAAGTCACCACACAAAAGATGCACGGGGTGCAGAGGTCTACCAGGAAATATTCTGTATAGGCCAGTCCATTACTGAATTGCACATTCCCATTGAAAAATGTTTTGCAAATCAGACAGACAGTCTGTAAACGTATGCTCTTATGAACTTGTAAAAGGCTTCTTTTAAGTACCCCTCCACCACCCCTCCAGAACTATCTGAAATGTCGTCAGGCCTAGTATGATAGTCGCTTGTTTTGTTCCTCCCCTCTCTTTCTGCTTTTTCTCTGGCTCTACCAGAAATGTTGTCAGGCCTAGTACGGTAGTCGCCTGTCTGTTTCCATTTCCTTCCCACTCTCCCCCTCCCTTCCTTATCTATGTCTTAGCTCTTGCACTATCTGAAATGTCGTCAGGCCGAGTACGATAGTTAATTTCACATCCTTACTGTTCATGGCCTGTAAGAATGTGATTGTATTTTCCCTTGTTCCCTCCCTTGCCTTGAAGCGCTTTGAAACACATTGTGTATATGCGCTATATAAATAAACGATCATATCATATCATACGATGATTAACATGCCTGTAAAGTGCATGCACTGATGAATATAGACTCTCTCTGAGAACAGCTTTTCACACACTTATTTTAGTTATTTGTATTGGATATTTGTAGGACTCATATACAACACATGGTGTTTCAAGGCGCCACAAGACAAACAAAAAAGAAGGTAACAAGGCAGAAAAATAACAAAAACGGCCCAACTAGGCCTTGTGACATTCGGATCGTGCAAGTGCATTAACAAAAAGTGCGAGGGAGACAGGGGTGTGGGGGGAGAGTGTCGGTCTGTTCAAAATGCAAAGCACTAGAGTGGGAAGGGAAGTGCAGGGTAAAGTGGAGAGAGTGCAGGTGCAAGAGGGGAAAAGTGGGGAGGAGGCACACAAGGGCTAGGTGAGTGATAAGGAGGACATTAGGGCATGTGTCAGTGACTGCAAGGTGTACAGAGGGTCAGGGTCTACATGCTAAGTGCAAGGAGAATGGTCGACTGGGTGAGGGTGGCCTGGTGCCCTGTAGAACTCAGAGGGAACCAGGCAGCCAGTCACAGCAGCAGAGGGGATGTTAGCAGGGGATGAGGGGAGGGAAGAAAGAAGAACATGTGAGGGTCTTGAGGAGCTTCTAGAATTTAAGGAGATCCAGCTCAAGCCTGAGAGGGGCAGGGAGACCATTCCAGGGCAAGGCTCCTGCAGCGGAAAGAGATATAGCCCCAATCTCTGCTTAGAGAAGCGTCTGATCTGCAGAGAGGTGGAGTTAGAAGACTGGAGGGCTCTAGCAGGGTGGTATTAAGGGAGAGAGAGTTGGATGTAGTAGGGTCCCATGCCCCATAAAGCCTTGTGGATGATGCAGAAGGTCTTCAACTTTATCCTAGCAGCAGCCGGGAGTCAGTGGAGAGATTTTAGGGCTGAGAGATGCAGACCCTGGGCTTGAGGCCAAGGACAAGTCTTGTAGTACTATTCTGGATTAGCTGAAGAGGGCGAAGGGAGGATAAAGGAAGATTGAGGAAGAGGCTGTTGCAGTAGTGCAGGCTATAGAAGACCAGAGTTATGGAAACATTGAGTGAGGGTGAGGGGAGAGAACCCATAGAGGGCAGCCAGAGGCTAGGATGAAAGAAGGGGGCTGGAGTCCCAATGAGAAGGATCTCAGTCTTAATTGCATTAAAGCAGAGATCATTGGCAGCACACCATACCTGAAAAGCAGTCAGTCAGGGATGAGAGAGGAGGAAGAGGAGGCAGTAGAGGGAAACTTGAAGGAGAGCTGCATGTTGTCTGCATAACACTGGAAGTGAGGAGAGAAGGAGGAGACCAGGTGGGCCAAAGGGGCAAGGTAGATGTTGAAGAGCCACAGCGAGAAGACAGAGCCTTGGGGGAGGCTACCGATGGAGAGTGTGATAGGGGAGAGAAAAGGGCCCAGTTGGAGCTGGGAAGGTCGGTCGGAAAGGAGGAGTTGAACCAGTCCAGTGCCAGGCCTTTCATGCAAAGGGTGTCACCAAGCTCATTTATACGGGTGGCATGATTGACGATGTCGACATCAGAGGAAAGATCCAGAAGGATAAGAATGGAAGTTGTAATCGAGATTTGAGAGCAAGTCTTCATGTGTGTTCAGTAGAGCAGTTTCCATGCCTCTTGATACTCTGAAGCCAGACTGGTGGTCATGGAGACAACCACCAGATTCAGTGTGTTTGGTCAGTTGGGAGATGACTAGCTTCTCCTGGAGTTTGCCAGGAAGTGGGTAATGGAGATAAGGCAAAGTTAGAAGGGCAGGAGATGTTGGCAGAGTGCTTTTTAAGAAGAGGATGCTCAAGCGAGTGCTTGAGGGGTAGCAGGAAGGAGCCAGTGACAAAGGAGTGATAACAGAAATTTGCCAGGGCTGAAGCAAGGGAGGCAATGCTGTCCTTGATAGTTCTGGAGGAGCAGGGGAGCACCTGTTTGGAGGGGACTTTCATAGGGAAGACTTGTCTAGAGACCCCATTCAGTGCTAAGGATGACAAAGGGGACAGTAGGAGGGAAGGGAAGAGAGGACCAAGGGAGACCCGAGAGCTGGGGAGTGTAAGAGTGTTTAGCGTTATTTTTATGCAGCACCACTGCATGGGTTTGGTGCATTGCTATAATGCGGTACAGCAAGGCATGTGTTGCCAGTGTGACATGGACATGTAAATGAAAACAGGCTATTCAGTCAAAAACGATTTCTACATTCAAAATGCAAATTCACAGTTAAAAGCATATATTTTTATCTCACCTGAAATTCCTCTGTTGCAGGAGACACATTTGAGGATTAATGAACTAACCTTATTAACAATACTAACGATTCTAACTCATTAATAATATAATGTGTTCTCCAGTGCAAAATGAGATGGAAAATGATAGGCTCTGAAAGTCATTTTAAACGCTCATCCATATTTTTTTTTCTTTGCTTCTATCTGCGCTCTGTCCACAGTATTTGCAGGAAGCAAAGACTTGAATTAGCAGGAAATCAGCTTGGTTACAGTTGCAACTGTATAAGCCAAGCCATTGTCAAAGAAAAGGAGGGTAGGAAATGATAGAATTTTATTGGTTGAACTCGTTTGGCAGGCTGTAACAGAGCTTTGCTAATGAATCTCGTGGAAAAAGAGGAGGAGAAGACATTTTACACAGGTGGGAGAAAGACCTGGCTGGTGGCTGGGGATTTTCCTGATTGTAAAAGCAGATCCCAGTGCACTGCTGCAGAGACTGGGAATTCCAGTCAATAAGCCCCGGTTTGAGTGACGGCAGATGCTCATCCTTGCTGGGGTGATTTAAGAAGAATTCATTGAACCACTTCCAGAAGGCGACCAGCCGACGAACTTCACATGCTGGACAGGCCTGGTAATTATATTACAGAGTGTGGGGGCAGTGTGTATGTGTGCGAAACTATTCAGTCAGCTTGGAAGAGGGAACTCCAGTGTTTTATCAACAGTTTTAATGTTGTGAATTGAGTATGTTCGCGCCGCTCTCTTCTCATACAGATAAGGTTGTTACTGTGCAATTTCCATTTATTTCTATAAAAAGAGTAAGATTGTGTTGAAATGCAATTTTTATAATACACAAAAAATATCTGAAAGCAGACGGATCGTGTGTTTTATTTTTCTCTTTTATTTGTGCATCTACCATTACAGTACTGATAATATGGGAGAGGTTTAGACAGTGCAATTGTCATTTTTAAGCTAGCTAAAAATAAGACTTAGCGGTAGCTGTGTGCATGATTCCATTTAGTATATAAGTGTATGTTTCTGAACGGAATATAATAATAATATAATGAAATAGACGGCTGCTGGAGGTACATGAGTCAGCAGAAAGAGAGGCCCTGGACATAGTTCACCGATGTAGATAAGTTGGTGATAAATACTGCATGTAGCTCGCTGCCGTAGATAAGACAGCGAGGACAGCCCATGGTGGCACTCCAATTGAAAATGTGGTGTTCCTGAAATGTAAGCCTGAGGCCTCTCTTGTGATCACACGAACAAGCTAAGCAAAAATAAGGGGTTCTGGATATTGGGGCCACATATAAAACAAAGGAATTATGCTCACCAGAAATACCACCAATAACGCATACCAACATAATGTATACCACTAAATGTATCAGTGTGCTGAAATAATGTATGTATACTGTATGCAAAGAGTGATTATTACTGAATTATTTTCATTTTTGCGGTAAGAAAATACCACTAGGCCCCAAATCTATACAAAATACCCTACATATTTATGGTGCGTTGCAGGCCGGGAAAGTGATCATAGAGCACCTACTGGGCGTGGCAAGTGTGTCTCACACTGCCATCTGTACATTAAAGGGAACCCATTTCATAATAACAGTGTGTCACCAAAAACGAATTTCAGAATGTAACAAAGGGAAACCACATTCTGAGACTTAATGCAATATTTAGAGGCAAAGTTGTTTGCACATGGGACGTGGTCATCGAACAGTACCTCAGAATGGCATAACCGCATTCAGGGTGAGGTGCAGAAAGAAAAACTAGACAATATTTTTGCAGAAGGCAGCATAATTCAGGTCTGCCTTACAAGGTTATTGAATGCAGCCGATAAAAGTGCAGAGAAAGACTGTTTAATACGGCTGCGCCAAAATATGGTTTATTTTGAATAGGTCCCTGCGAATGCAAGACAATGATACCCAGCTAATTAACAGGTTAAAACTGACTTAGATGGGGCAAGTAAAAATGAGGAGATGTTAAGAACAGAATTAGAAGGATGTCAGAAAGACATGCAATTAAAATGCAGAGATTTTGATATTCAGTTGTCCAAAAGCAAGAAACAGTTTGAAGACAGTGAGCAAGAATTGGTACACTTAAAAGCCTTAGTGGATCACATTAGACAGGATAAAGATGAGATTGTTTCAGAAATGCAGATTTTACAAAAAGAACATTTTGAAAAAGAAAGTGATGTCCAAGTTGCAGAGCAAGAAATGGTTAAAATGATCCAAGAAAGAGATAAGAGAAACAAAGAATTCAATGAATGCCAAATGCAAATGTGCGACATGCAGGAGGTAATAAATAAAATGAGTGATGAAAACAACAATCTGCAAAATGAAGCACGCAGGCTCCTTAAAAAGTGCAAAGACTTAGAAAAACAAATGTGCATTCCCAGGTCCCAGGAGAGGCGGCAGGGTACTACATTCAATGGAGTGGAGGTGAACTCTAGTTCTGCCCAAAGAGCTAGTGCTCCAGTGACTGGGCCGGTGACTGAACTTGGTTGCAGCGCCCTTGGGGGATTTGATACTCCCATTGGTGGCAGCCACCAATCCCATACACCTGGAACCAGGATTGAGTCACCAAGTAGTGCAATCCCATGCATTGCAACAAATAGCCCCATAAAAATAATGAAATCTATTAAAGCTCTGATCAAACCATTCAAAAAAAGGAGGGGAATGCTGCATTGAGGACCACTTAGAAGCGGTTCATGACATTTTTAAAGCACTCCAGATACCTAAGGAACAGTACAGACAATATTTTCATTTAACTTTAGATGCTCCAACGGCCAGCATCATAAGGGGATTAAATGAACAGCAGAATATGACATGGGTGGAGTTTGAAAAAGAAATTAGGCGTCATTTTTCTCCTTTCACGTCATTACAGGAGGCAAAGAAAGTTGCTTACACACTTACTGCTGGGCCTAATACATCCCCTCGCCAGTTTTTACAAGACTTAAAAAGAGCATTTTCTTGCTTTGATGTATCTTTTGACCCCAATTCTAATGAATTTAAAACCGCCTACTTCTATGGGCTATAGAAAGACATCATATCCCAATTGGTTCGTGAATTTGATCGTGACAAGTCCCTTGAGTGGATTGTGCATCAAAGCACAAAACTATATGAGGTACTCTTTTGTCAGGGTAGAGAAAGTGATAAAATGAAAGATATTAGACTTAAATCTAAAGAACCATCAGCAACAGTGATGGAAATCAGGTCAGCCAAAATGTCCCTTGAGTCTGTTCAAAGTCCAGGTAAAATAATTTGGCACCTGAACAAAGGGTTAATGAACAAAGGTCATCACACTCTGCACCAATGTTTCAATCACATGATCCTAGTAATAGGGAGAGCTACATCAGTCCTAGGTACTTAGGAGATAGGCCCCGGGCAGGCTATCGGGCTGATATGTCAGGTATGAACTATAATCAGAGACAAAATCAAGATCAAAGAAATGATGGTCCCTACCAGACATTGGGGACACAGAGCAAATTTGATCCCAACACCATGATATATGGTAATCAGGATAGACCCCGATATGTGGATCGATTTGCTGATAATGGGAATCAACATAGGGGTCAGTACCCACAACATGAGAGACAGGACATGAGACAGAACATGAATTACACTCCACGTCAGTACAATGATTCCCCACCAGGGGACTACAACCAAAGGATGGGTGCACCCTGCTCCCCTCCACAAATGAATCAAGAGTTCAGAAACTATCCCAATAGAAATCACTCACCTGAGAGGTATCAGAATAGATCCAATCAGGGAGAAAGCAACCAATATCTATCTAGGCCACAGAGGGAGGATTCTAGAGAGATGGAAAGGTTTCAGTGCCTTGAGGCCCAAGTAAAAATGTTAGCTGAAAAAATAGGGAAGCTTTGTACAGCACAAAAACAGTCATCAAAGGAGGGGGCTGATGGCCATAGCAATGACCGGGGGCTTCTTCTGAAAAGTGACTAAGTACTCATAATACCTACAGCGCCGAAAAGACAGATTGCTCTGATGTAATTTCACATAATGACTCTGAGATGTCTAATGATTTAAAACTGAAAATGCCAGTAAATGAACATGTAACAGAAAGTGCAAATACTTCTAAAAGAGAGGTACGTTTAACCTAGAGCTAAATCAAACATTGGGATTTGTACAAATGAAATAAGAAAACCTGAAACTCCAAGAGAACAAAGAGACAGATTTAAGAAAAATGACTCATGCATGGGGAATACCAGTAAACAGGGAGTAAGTGGGGATGCTATGATTTATTCCCTGGGCAGTCAAAACAATGACCAAACACAGGCAGAAAAAGGAAATACTCCAAAGGAGGTACATGCCAATCACCTAAAGAATTCTTTGAGCCACATATTTTTGAAGAGTCTGAAAGGGCTGGTACTACACTAAATGATCACAAATGCGCAGAATTAAACAATGACATATTGCTGAATGATGTTGTTACACATGTTCAGTTGGAGGGTTGTAATGTGGCCTCTGATGATATCTGGATGGATAGGCGAACAGTGGCCACACTCCAAAAAACCTCTGAACATGGAGAAATGAATAAAGTCTCTCACGCAGAAATGGGTAAAAAGGAGGGAAAAATGTCTTTCCATTTACCAATGTGCTTAGCCAAAAGTGAAAAGGCCTGAGAAAGGTGATTCCTCAAATCAGTAAGAATTCACACTTCTTATGTGTATTAGAGGAAGTTGAGGACAAGTATGCTCCCATCACTGTAGAAGAAAAATGCCAAACATTTGCAATGATTGACACTGGCGCACAGGCCACAATTATGTCCAAGGAGCTGGTAAAGAGTATCAATGAAGGGAGATCCCCACAGAATCAGATCACAGTGAAGGAAAATCAAGGTCCAGTGCATAACTTTAATGGGGAGGAGGTGCCCATCATAGGTGTAACTGAGGTTGACATAACAATAGGAAAGCACAGAATGAAACAAGAGGTATTGATCACATCTATTTGTGAAATTCCATTTCTGATGGGGACAGATTGCCTGAAAAGATTGTCTCCTCTCATAGATGGGGTGAATGGAGTGCTGTGGTCCTTAACGAAAAAACCATTGAGACCTAAGAAACTAAAATCACAAAACAGCAACATAAATGAATGTCACAGCGTTGCCAAAACAAATGATGCTGTGGAGATATATCTCCAGAATAGTTGGATACCTAGTGTCACTGTTATATTAATGTGTCAAGACAAAATGCAGAGCGACAATGAAAAACTACCTGTACAAATATACTTGGACACAAGGAAAAATTGACGAACGCCATAGATGAGCACACATTATGTTTTTATTTAAAAGAAAAGATATGCAAACAAAATATTACTCCTAAAGCAGATTCAGAAAAACACATTACCACTCTTGCTGAAATACACATGGAAGATGAGCAACCATGGGTTCATGTTGGTATAAATGACTGTTTTAAAACAATAAAAGACACTTTAGCGCTTGAACAGGAGAGGATCTTCATTAATGAGAAATTGTTGCAAAAAATAATGGAGAGGGAGGAAATGCTGAAATTTAGGACTAAAAACCAATATGTTTCTGGGTTGGACAGTTCAGACTTTGAAAGCCGAATTGCAGGCAGATGCATGCTTAAAATTAGCATTGGGCAGAAAACAATTTACCATAATGTATGGATAGTGAGTGGAGCACAAAATGATTTTTACATGGGCAATGACATCATGCACAGAATGTGTATGGTGTTAGATTTCCTTAATCAAAAAATATGGTCACGCCTAGGTGGGCCGGCACCTGAATTTGAAGACAAAAGAAGGGTTTATCATTATGCACAACTGGTTCCTTATGCAATCGAACTACAAATGAGGAAAGATACTATTATTCCTGCATTTACAAAACAGTTTGCAATAACACTGAAATGCAAAAATGGACAGCAGATGAAAGACTTTGATGCATTTGTGTGCCTGAATGAATCCATAAAACAGCAAGGCCTGGATTATGAATACATTCCATTGGTAGATATTGGTGAAGGGCCTGTAAGAATTATGGTAAATAATAAGGGTTGTCAAGATATTCACTTAGAGAAAAACTCCCTATTAGGAATGGCCATACAAAAATCACATTATACTGCAGATCTAAATAACATGGTGATTGGAAATATCCCTGAAAAGTATGTAGATGCCAAGGGTGAGTTGCCAGAATACCTGGACTCTCAGCCCAAAGGAATATTTAAAATTCATTCTGTGTACCCTTATGATTCAAGTGAGACAGTGTGCTGTTATCAAGAGAGTTGTACAACATTTGATTTAAGTGAAAATGAAATGGAAAATCAGCCCATTGAAATGGAAGCTGACATGATAAAACATTTAAAAGTGGCAGCTTTACAAAGAGACACAGCCACACAGCTAGAGGAAAGCGCCGAGATTCAGCTACCAGAACATTTTCCGGAACTTTCCAAAATGGTAGAAGAGCAGATCTCCTTAGCGGATGCGTGTGACAATGATGAGGATAGAAACGAATTGAGGAAGATATTTATGGAATTTAAAGATGTATTTGCAAAAGATGCCTATGATTGCGGGTTAACTAAGTTACATGTGGCCACACTTCCGGAAGTGTGTAGCAGAAGTCCAGTATTTGTATGTCAGTATAGACTACCACTGGCATGTTTAGAATCATTGGCAGAGATTATTAAAAATTTAGAATCGCAAGGAATCATCAGGCCTATCCATAGCACATCCAACACGCCCATTTTAGGTTTGTTAAAGCCAAATGGTCAATGGCGGCATTGTGCAGATTTGAGGGAGTTAAATAAAAGAGTACCAGTGTCCAGATGGCCACTGCCATTCATTGATCAGGGCCTAGCTCAGGTACATGGTTCAAAAGTGTTTACCACATTAGATCTCACCTTTGGATATTGGTGCGTGCCATTGGCAGAGGAGATACAGAATTTATTTTCCTTTACATTTGACCGGACACAATATGCATGGGTTAGAACTCCGTTCGGGTACGTTGATAGTGGGAGTTAATTTGGAATATTTTTGAGGAAGGCCATGCCTGATGCAGCGGAAAGAGCTACCATAGTTTATGTGGATGATGTCCTGATAAAAAATGAAAGCTTAA
This sequence comes from Ambystoma mexicanum, assembly GCF_040938575.1. Lineage (NCBI taxonomy): Eukaryota > Metazoa > Chordata > Amphibia > Caudata > Ambystomatidae > Ambystoma > Ambystoma mexicanum. The sequence goes on along the minus strand of NC_090930.1, from coordinate 1,226,475,220 downwards.
AAAACCATTTTGATGAAATAAGGCATGTGCTTGGCCAATTGCAGAAAGCAGGCGCCAAAGTGTCTTTACAAAAAGCACAATGGTGCAAGAAAAAAGTGAATTTTCTAGGCCGTGAAGTAACTGAACATGGACTAAATCCACAAAAGAAGAAAATAGAGGCCATACAAAAACTAAAAGACCCTAAAAATGTAAAAGGGGTGAAAAGTTTATTAGGAATGACAGGCTATAACAGAAAGTTCATTGAAAATTATGCTGAGATCACTCAACCATTGACTAAACTGCTAAAACTAAATACGCCCTGGACATGGGAGAAAGAGCAGTCTGAGGCAGTAGCCAAATTGAAGGAATGTCTTGTAAAGGCACCATGTTTAGCATACCCCATAAAGGATAGGGATTTCTTTATAGAAATAGGTTTCTCTGAACATTGTATGTCAGCACTGTTATCACAAAAACATGATGTGAATCACAAAACCATTGCCTATGCAAGTAAAGCATTTTCCCAAGTTAAAATGAAATTCAATGAATGTGAAAAGGCCCTATTAACCACTGTGTGGGCGCTACAACATTTCCGCCCTATTGTTCAGGGAGAAAAGGTGATTATTGAAACAAATCATCAACCTTTGCAATTCTTAGAGAGTAAAAGAATTAGGTCAGGTAATCTAGCGCAGTCCAGAATCACTTCATGGACGCTAGCATTACAAGGTTTTCCTGTAGAAGTGAGATATGGCCAAAATAAAAAGAGCCCAATTACTCTAAGTTTAGCAGATTTACACGACTGTGCAGCTGAACAAGCATCAAACGAAATGGAAATAGAACCTAATTTACAGGAGTTTGAACAATCACCACACAAAGCTTTTGATGAAAAAACATGCAAGGACTTGCCAACTGTATATGCCGATGGTTGTGCTTTTCACATTGAAAATGACAGTAATAAACAATTAGTGTCAGGAAGAGGAAATGTCTGGTTGAAATGTGAAGGTATCCCCAGCATAGGGATGAGAATTGGAGCTAGGAGAAGTCAAGTAGCGGAATTGGCAGCCATTTTTAAAGCCATTGCTACTGCAAGTGATAATACATTCAGTGAAATTGTCCTGGTGACTGATTCTGACTATGCACGAAACAGCTTTGTGGAATATCTATTACATACAACAAAAATCCACTTACACATGGAAAAATGATACAAGCCATAGACAAATTAGTGCCAGAAAATAATTTGACAATATACTGGAGAAAAATTTGTGGGCATTTAAAAACTCCAGGAGAGGATAAAGAGGGGAATGATAAGGCAGACCACCTGGCTAAAATTGGGGCTGTGATGGGAGAATTGCTACCTATTGAACATTTACTGGGTGAAATACAGATTGATGCAGTAACACGTTCTAAAGCACCAAAGGAGACAGAACAATCAGTGGTACAATGGAGTTACAACACTCCAGACCAAGATTTGATTGAGGCACAAAAGAATGATCGAATTTTGGGAATCTATTATAACCATTTGATAGATCCTGGACAAAACCCTTTAACAGAAGATGATTGTATGGGAAAAGAGGAATTGAGGGTGCTATTAAAGAATAAAAACGAATTAGACTACAGGATGGACTCATGGTTAGAGTGTCCATAATAGGACAGATACAATGAGTGGCACCCCTTTCATTTAATGCTACATCATGCACATGATGCCATAACTGCAGGCCAGAGAGGTTCACAAAACACCTTGGAAATACTAAAATATTATGCTTATTGGCCACATATGTCCCAAGATGTGGAATTGTATACTAGAGGATGTCTAGTATGTGCCCAATTTAAACCTGCTTCACCAATGCACAGAGCTCCACTAGTGAAAAGAGGCCTAACCCTTCCATGGTCAGATTTGCAAATAGACTATGTAGGGCCTTTAAAAAGGTCGAGCAGGGGAAACCGTTATATTTTGAGTGTGGTATGTTTGATGTCGAAGTGGATTGAATGTATTCCTGCACAAGATTGTAGTGCGCAAACAGCAGCCACATTGCTAGTGAATCATGTGTTCTCAAGGTTTGGGTTGCCGCAAAGATTTGAGTCAGACAGAGGAAGTCATTTCACAAGTGCTCTAATGAGCAAGGTATGGCAAATACTGGGTGTGAAAAGGAAACTACATATCGCATATCGGGCGGCTTCTTCAAGTGGAGTTGAACGGGGTAATAGGTCTGTTGTGGACATTTTAAAGAAATTTGCAGCTGAAGCAGGTTCCAGCTGGGATTTACGTTTACCGTTGGTTTAATGGCAATCAGATCAACTCCTGCCAAAGCAACAGGTATTAGCCCACATGAGGTCTTGACAGGTAGGAAAATGGTGTTGCCGCAACACCTACTATACAGAACACATGAGCAAACACTTGTAAGCGCATCTACAGTTCATGAATACATTGATGAGCTGAGGAAGCATTTACAACATGCATTTGCTTTTGTACAGAGAAATCTGGAAAGGGCTGCTGACGGTGATAAAACATATTATGACAAAAAGTCAACAGTAAAGGAACATTGTGTAGGGGATCAGGTGTATAAATTCCATTTTGGAAAAAGTAAACAGAAAAATTCCAAATTCCTAGCAGCCTGGCAGGGGCCATTCCGAATTATAGATAAAGTCTCTCCTGTAGTTTACAAAATTTTAAAGACTGAAGGTGAAACAGCAACATAACAATTTGTGCATGTAAACTAAATCAAGCCATGTCATCCAAGACATGAGATACAAAATCTGGAGCATGTAGAAACAGATAAAGTCCCTTGAACACAAGAAGGTAAAATAAATGAGTACAGTCAGGAGGCAGTGACAGAGAAGTTAAATAAAGATGGTTGATTATAATGGCACATAAACACTGTAATATATGTAAATATATATATATAATATAAAAAAGAAGCTGAAGTTTATGGAGTTGTTGTTTTATGTATGCTTGTTCTCTATAACCTGTGTTTAATTTCAGAAGGCGAAAGAAAAAGGGCAAAATGTTTTACTAAGCATGTTTTATTTTTGGCAAAAGGGTGAAGTTAGTATTGTGCTATATACTTACAGGGTAATTCATGGAAAATTAGCGCAAAAGTGGTGCAGGCGGCTGGCGCACAGTGTTCCCGTGCGATAGACTGCACCAGCCGCGTGCGATAAAATCCATTTCAGCGCACAGTGTATTCATGGATTTTAGCCTCCAAAACCAGGCGTGGCGCAGAGTGGCGCAGCGACCCTGCAGCAGCGCCAGTTACGCCTCCAAGAACGCCCTCGCGCAAGGAAAAGGCATCAAAATCCCCAATCCAGTGCAAAGGTCTGCAAAAACCCAAAACCAGTTTACCGAACTGCCAAACAGCAAACGCCAAGCGAGGAACGTGTATTACGGGTTTCGCGGTTACTTCCACACGCGAAAGGGCCTGTGCGAGCGTGGTACGTGTATAACTGGGGTTCGCGGGAATTTTCACACGCGATTGGCCTGGGTACGTGTATTTCAGGGGTGCGCGGGAAGTTTCACACGGAATGGGCTGGGTACGTGTATTTCAGGGGTGGCGGGAAGTTTCACACGCAAATGGGCTGGGTACGTGTATTTCAGGGGTGCGCGGGAAGTTTCACACGCAAGCCCCTGAAGTACATTCATTGGTTGAACTTGTTTGGCAGGCTGCAACAGAGCTTTGCTAATGAATCTCGGGGAAAAAAAGGAGGAGAAGACATTTTACACAGCTGGGAGAAAGACCTGGCTGGTGGCTGGGGATTTTCCTGATTGAAAAAGCAGATCCCAGTGCACTGCTGCAGAGACTGGGAATTCCAGTCAATAATCCCCGGTTTGAGTGACGGCAGATGCTCGTCCTTGCTAGGGTGATTTAAGAAGAATTCATTGAACCACTTCCAGAAGGCGACCAGCCGACAAACTTCACATGCTGGACAGGCCTGGTAATTATATTACAGAGTGTGGGGGCAGTGTGTATGTGTGTGAATCTATTCAGTCAGCATGGAAGAGGGAACGCCAGTGTTTTATCAAGAGGTTTATTGTTGCGAATTGAGTATGTTATCGCCTCTCTTTTCTCATTTTGTTACAGATAAGGTTGTTACTGTGCAATTTCCATTTATTTCTGCAAAAAGAGTAAGATCGTGTTGAAATGCAATTTTTATAATACACAAAAAATATCTGAAAGCAGACGGATAGTGTGTTTTATTTTTCTCTTTTATTTGTGCATCTACCGTTACAGTACTGATAATATGGGGAGAGGTTTAGACAGTGCAATTGTCATTTTTAAGCTGGCTAAAAATAAGACTTAGTGGTAGCTGTGTGCATGATTCCATTTAGTATATAAGTATATGTTTCTGAACGGAATATAATAATAATATAAGGAAATAGACTACTGCTGGAGGTACATGAGTCAGCAGCAAGAGAGGCCCTGGACATAGTTCACCGGTGTAGATAAGTTGGTGATAAATACTGCATGTAGCTCGCTGCCGTAGATAAGACAGCGAGGACAGCCCATGGTGGCACTCCAATTGAAAATGTGGTGTTCCTGAAATGTAAGCCTGAGGCCTCTCTAGTGATCACATGAACAAACAAAGCAAAAATAAGGGGTTCTGGATATTGGGGCCACATATAAAACAAAGGAATTATGCTCACCAGAAATACCACCAATACCAATAAAGCATATCAACATAATGTATACCACTAAATGTATCAGTGTGCTGAAATAATGTATGTATACTGTAGTACTATATACCAAATCTAATCTGAATGCAAAGAGTGATTATTACTGAATTATTTTCATTTTGGCGGTAAGAAAATACTGCTAGGCCCCAAATCTATACAAAATACCCTACAGGAGGGACTAAGGAGGGGAGTGGAGGAAAGTGAGGACAGGATGTCCTGAGTTTTGGTTAAGAAGTGGGAGGCCAGTGAAGTAGAGAGGGTCACTTCAGTAGGATTGGCAAGTTTCTTGCAGATTTTAAACCGTTTTCCCGTGTTGTTAGTGTCCCCAGAAATGCAGGCTTGGATATGGGCACTCTTCTTAGAGTGGATGGCGAGTCTGGGATTTGGGCTGTTTGCCCATAATGTAAAGTTTTGCAGCCAAAAAGACTGTAGCTGACTTGACCATTATAGTCAAACAACCCAAAGTAAATTCCTCCCCAAACATACCCTTTTCCCCCCAATTTACCGTTTGCCTTTGCCGGCACACCTCATTGTGTGCTGCCGACTCCCTGCGACACTGGTTCCCTTCACTTACGTGCATGGGAACCAACGCTGTAGGGTCCTTTCTTTTTTAAAAAATGTTATTCCCATATGCCCCTATGCAGGGGACACCCCCACAACCCCGAATCCAAAAATGACAAACATGCGGAGTGGGGCACACCCCCACAACCCCCGCTCCTCATGTTCAGTATTTTCGGATTCTCAATGGAAATGCCCAAAAAGACTGTATCCATTTGTACAAATGGTACAGGCCTTTTTCACTCTTTTGTACAATTCATACAAATGGATATAGTCTTTTTGGGCATTTCTGTGGATCTGCATTTCCTTTGGAACAGGCCGCAGGCCAGTCTATCAGAGGATGTCCCAGATGCCCGCCACTTCCGCTCAGCAACTGTGTACTTGCATTTCAGAGAGATTAGGTCGGAGTCATACCAGGTGTTGTGCTTGGAGGCAAGCTTCGTGTGGATCCTCTTGACAGGGGCAAGGATATCCAGGGTGTTGGTGATAGAGAGGTGAAGATTTGCAAGGGCTGAATCAGTGTGGGGGGGGTCGGAGGGGGAAGAGATTGGTGGCAAAAGCTGCAACTGGCACTAATTTCATCGGTCGAATGACAGAGGAGTCTGGCAGTGCAGGCAGAGGCTTAGTAGGGGGCCTAAGAGATCAAGGTAAGAGGACAGGAGAGCAAGGTCAGACCATGAAAGAGGTGTAGTGAGAGGGTTGGAGATATGGGTGTCTGCTGAGACGAGAGCATTCAAGGTATGTCTGACTGCTTGCGTCGGACTGAAGGGGTGAATGGTGACATTAGACCACTCTGAGAGGAAGAGGGAGACCAGACCAGGGATCCTGTAGATGGCAGTGAGAGTAAACGAGAGGGTTGGAGAGACACCAAGCCTGCAGGCAAGGCATTCTAAGGAAGAGTAGGTCTGAATTGGAATCATAGTAGCAGGAACCCAATCAGGGAAGGTCAAGGCCACTCCGCCTCCAGACCGGTTAGGCCTAGGCTTAGAGAGGATCTTGTAACCCTCAGCGAGGAGTGTGTTAAAGGAAGTGACAGAGATGACAGTGAAGCATGTCTCAGTGAGAGCGAGAATGTCAAGTTCAAAATCTTCAAGAAGGAGAAAGATATTAGAATAGTGTTTAACAGCAGAGTCAGAATTGAAGGTAGCTAGATGAAGCTGGTTGCTAACTTTGAAGGTCTTCTGAGGAGGGGTGGAGAAGGGGCATGAGGGGTGGCAGACGGAGGAGTATCAGCAGAAGGGAGGAAGTTGATGAGAGACGGAAGCTGCCTACCAAGAAGGAGGAAGTTGGGTTGAAAGCCATGACAGTGCCATTCTGATAGACATTAATGATGCACCTAGAGGATGAGAAGCCTCCCAAGAATACTTCCCACCTGGTGCCACCATTCATGGACAACAAAGAGAAAGGGGAGAGTACAGAGACCATTTCGGGAGTCCATAGGTACGGAGAGGGAGCTACAGAGAGGATGTCTGCGACAGTCTGCTTGGAAGAAGCATAGACTTAGGTATCAGTAATGGGCAGGTCTGTGTTGGATACCAAGGGATCTTTTTGGAACTTTTTCCTTCCAAGCTTCGAGAGAGAGGTAGGATAGGTTATAGAGTAATAGTTAGTGTAAATAGGAGAGATGGAGAGCACCATGGAGGGAGAGAGCAGAGATATGAAAGAGGGGATAGAGATGGAGAAACTGCAATGCACGGAGAAACTACACAATGCATGACAAACTCACCAGGAATCCTTGCAGCAAGGCCGTTGCAGACAATTCTGGTGCATAAAATGTCCCAGGTCATTAGAAAACAGGATGGGTAGCTTGATGCAAGGAGAGTCTCCACTTATTAAATGCTTGGGGGGTAGCACCAAGCTTTCCATAGTGGTGTGCACCATGCAGAGCCTTCCACCTATGGGGCTTCCTTGTCGTGCCTGCAGTCAGCAGGAGGGACATCTGCTACTCCTATGGCACCAGGAAGCAGCAGGAATTTGCAGCACTCTCCCTCCTGCGTTCATCAAATAGAGCAAAAGTAGATCACATCCAATTCTCCAAACGTAGTGTGCAGTCAGCACACAAAGAGTAATAATATCTTTCAAAGATGCTGTGCGAGCCACAGTCAGTAAGAGGGTGTGCAAACCCTCCCAAAATAAGAAAATGTGCATAGGCTCCGAGCTCCACCACAACCTTCAGCAAACAAATTGCAACATCACCACCTGCAACAGCTGCTAGTAATACAATGCACGAGTGACACCACTGGCACACCCACCTTCATCTACAGGAATGCCTACAGTCTTCATTGTAGCTGGTCTGCAATCCAAACGTGACTTTCAGATGCATATCGCTGAGCGGGCATCCGGGCTCCCAGGTGCTTTCATTTTTAGCAGTGAGTTCAGTTGTTTAACGCACATAGAGGACATCAGAACTAAGGCTCTGCAAGTATCAATCCACACTGCAACCCGGGGAACTGTCTCACACTCCCTTTTCTTGTGGGGTGGCAGTCTGTGTTGCCCAGTCTCAAATCAGCTACCGCAAATGGGAACTGGCCCTCCAGCAGGGCTGGAGTGAAGCAGTGAGGAAGTGGCCTAGCTGCGGCCCCATGCCATTGCAACTCTCACAAGACTGGCCAAAATCCCACAGACAGCAAGTTTGGGCCCATGCAACAATCAGATCCACCCAGAATCATGGCACACAGTCACTGTAGTTTTACACAGTCTCTCCCCACAAGCATCTTACAAATAGGCCAACATAGACAGCCTATGGCCTACTCCTCCTCCACTCATCCATACACAGAGCTCAACTTTGTCCATCGCCCCCTGAGCAATCTTCCTGCTGCGCCTCACTTGTGCCACTATCCTGTGATGCCCGCACGAGGGTGCCAGCCTATATCTGTTGACCGTTGTTGCGCCCTCACTTCACAGGCACTCCTCCAGACTGCTGTTGAAGGAGCGTGGTGGCTCACGGCTCGGGGCACAGCCCGCTGTGATCTAGACTCGCATTGGAGCGCATCCCCTCTACCAAGCTAGAGCCCCAATCAGAGGGCAGTCCTCTTACTGTAGCATACACCAGTCACTGGGAGCCAGAGACACCTCCTGCTATGCCCGACCTCTGTTCAGCCATTGGTTCCAGGGCAGCGCCGCAGTGAGGGCGCTCTGCTCCTGTCCGGGGGGACATCCGCTGTGCAGGCCCTCTTCGTGTATGCACTCACAAATGAGGAACACCGGGCGCTACTTTTTCTACTTGGTAGAGAAAGTGTTAAAAAACTGGAAACTGGCTGTGGATATATATATATTTATTCAGTGAAGGGACGTTATGGTTACAAGTAAATCCGAAAATTCCCTGAAATTCAACAGTTATGGTAATATAAGCATCCATAACTCATGCCACCACTGTGCACTGCTGAGACTAATGCCCAGAACATCAAAGATGACATCACAAATTTCATTGATGACATCACTGTGGACATCACATTTCTGGGCCACTTGTTTGTGTTCACTGATATACCTAGGCCAGGTGGTTTTGTTCACTGTCAGTCGAATATGAAAATTGAAAAGGTACTATATATCTAGAAAATAACCTTTTTGTATGTTCTTAACATACTTTCCTTAGGATTTATTCTCAGCTCATTCTGCACATATATGGGGCATTAAGCAAGCCTCAAACATACAATTAATTTGTATACATGATGATGAATTTTAATGTTATTGTCATTTTCTTGTGATGTTATTTCTTTCTTCATTACTTTAGTTTCCCTGCATGTGCCACTGATTTGCGTGCATTGTGGGTCTTCATATGTATTGTTTGTAATAACACAAGTATGTAGTAAGTCTTGAATTATTAACTATACTTTCCATGTTTAACATTACTCAAAACTCTGATAAGGTAGCATTCATTATTTTATCAGCCAAAATTCCCAATTTCAAATAATTGTACTACTATGGCGCAGTCTGCAGCCATTGCCTATGTGTATGTAGGTTTATAGTGATATTTTCAAAACCCATATTTTAGAATGCCATTTTCTCGACACCAAATTTGCTGAATTCTTTTTAGAATGATTTTTTTAATGTTATTTTTAAAATGGGGGGTTCTCCCCCCAAAAAATCTGTTTTTTTATTTACACTTTTTTTACTAACAAAACCCAAAAAACATATAAAATAAAAAAAACATTTAAAAACATTTTTTCGGCAAAATGTTTTCCACATAATGGTCATTCGAAAATATGTTTTCGAAAATATGACCGGATACCGTGTATGTATGATTAGATTCCCGCATTAACAACAATACTCCAATATAATGTTTTGTTTAGAGGATTGCAATCTATAACATTAAGTACTTCATGATAGGTCTCTCATTCATCCCTGACATCTTGTTACCAACATTGTAAACACAACCCCTTGTAGGGACTTTTCATCAAAATTAATTTCGTATGTGATGTCATCAAAGACATTTGTGATTTCAGCTTTGATGTCCTGGGTGTTAGTCTTAGTAGTGCACGGCGGTGGTGTGAGTTATAGTTGCTTATTTTACCATATCTGGGGAATTTCTGTGGTTTTCGGTTTTATTTGTAACCATAAATGTTCATAGGTTTTTATTAGTGCAACGTAATCATAATGTCCCTTTAACAAAGTTTTTTACTGAATTTCATAGGCTTTCATTAGTGCAACTTAACCATTGCGTCTCTTCAATTACATTTTTTTCACTGAACGTAATCATTATTTATTAGTGAAACTTAACCATAACGTCCTTCTAACAACGTTCTTTCACTGAATTTCATAGGATTTTACCAGACCTTCTTAATTTGCTATACATTCATTATTTCATACTCTCTCCCAATGTAGAATCTGTTAAATCCATGGACAGCACGAAGGTCCACAGACAGAAGTTAGCATCAATGCAACCCAGAAATACAGGGGACAACAGAAAATGCTGTACCCCTCAACCAACAAAAACGTATACATAAAACAACAGTACTTATATTTTCTACACCCAAATATACCTTTTTGTACAATTCAACATTTCAAAATGTAAAAACTATTTTTCACTTATTTCACAATATTATGTGAATATTGTACACTCATATTATCAGTTCAGAACAACTCTTCATACAGACTGAGGTACACCAGCAGCATCATTGCAAAACAACCTCTCACAAAATAGTAAGTACAGTGCATTTATTGTTCTATTATTACCATTAATTATATACACATTTCTCATAAGCAAATATCACCATGTTTTATTTTGACAGAAGTGGCAAACACACTTGAGTGGCTAGAAGAAAACTTTCCCAAAGAAGAAATGAGTGATGATGAAATCTCTAATGGTAAACAATACATCTTTCAATATAAACAAATACTGTAATTTATACGAAACTCATTGAAATAATATTTTCTACTTTTATAGTACATGCTTTACTTTAAGAAAATACAACATAAAATAATTATTGAGAATCCCAACAATTAGAAATACAATCCCAATCACCAACTGCACACAATATCATAAATCATAAATCATGATCCTGTCTGCGCAGTTGGGTAAACTTTACAATGACTTTAAAGAACATGAACATTATGTTAAAAATCATGTTATTAGAAATGTTGGTTATCACTATCAAATTCGAACCTTTCTGCAGCAATAACCAAATTCAAATTCACAAAATATAAATGAAAAACAGTTTGATTAAACCTCTCTCCCTCGCTCCCTCTATGATGACTTTCTAGAAATTCTCCCATTTATGTTTCCCATTCTGATACCTCATCCCATTCATAAATATATGTATTTTGTGTACGATAAATATCTTGTATATCATCCTGTTATACATTCTTTTAAAAACAAATAATTAAAAATGCCCAAACTATATGACTGTTTGGAATGTCCGTCCACGAAAGGGCATCTGCAGACATTGCGCTGTGGTCGGACATGTCTGGTCCCACATGATGTACCTTTAATTAGTCTGCAGACAGCACACCCATATGGTAAGTTATGCAACCCTAACTCGTGCCAACACCATGCACTACTAACACCCAGGAAATGAAAGATGGCATCACATGGTATCATTGATGGCATCACTGATGACATCACATGTCATATCAATTATGATGAATAGACCTTACAAAGGGTTCTGTTAAAATGTTGCTAGCAATATATCAAAGTTAATCAGAAGTCCTCTCATGAACTACTACATATTTAAACAAAATGTACTTATTTAACCAAAATGTTATATTGAAGTGTTGTTAATATAGGAATGTAAAAATACATGCACTAACCAATGACTGCAGCATGGACCATTTCAGTACAGTATTTTTAATCTGACAATATTGGCCTGTAGGATCATACATCCAAGCCTATCAGAATCTTGACCAATGTTAAATTTGGAATTAGCTCTTAACATTACAGGAATTACTACACACTTGTGTTCGTACAAAAAATACATATGAAGAGCATCAATGCAAACACATCTGAGGCACATACAGGGAAACTCTAGTAAGGAGGAAAGAACCTCTTTGACGATAACATGACAATAAGATTAGATTTTTTCATCTATATATAAAAGTAAAAATGTGTTTGTTTGTCGGTTTGTTGCTTGGCGAAGCATTGACATATGGGAAGCGAAGGGGTTAGTGTTAAAAATGCCAATGTTCAAGGTTAAAAGCCATGCATAGTAGCCCATTACTTTTTTAATATATACAGTGGGCAACATTGAAAGCCGTAGTCAGTAGCCATGGCTAAAGGACATAGCTACTGCCCATTAATATGTAATTATATACAGTCATCACAGCCAAAGGCCGTGGCCATGGGCTAGTATGGTATTGAAAACCATGGCTAGCGGCTGGTTAGTGTATATAATATACAGCGGGCACGAACCAAAGCCATAGCTAGTGACTGGTTAGTGTTGTGTAATACTTAGTGGGCACGACCGAAGGCCATCGCTTATAGCATTTTATTATTGTAAAATTTACAGTGGACATGGCCTAAAGATGTACAAACTGATCAAGGTCAAAGGCCATGGTTAGTGGCCAATTTATATGTTAGACTATATAGTGGGCACAGTCAAAGATTGTGGCCACTGGCTAGTATTGTGCTAAAGTCCTCGGCTAGTGCCATTTCAGTGTATATAATATACATTGGACACTATTGTAAGCTGCATCCACTGGTAAAGGCCAACATCTATGGTTGGTAGCTTGTTATCGTTTTAAAATATTCAGTGCACATGGGTGAAAGTTGTGACCACTGTCCATAACAGAAGGCCATGACTACTAGCCATTCATGTGTTAAAATATCTTTGGCCATGCACACTGACCCTGTTTGAAGGCCCTGCTTAATGGCAATTACTGTTGTAATGTAATTAATGATGTCATCAGTGATGTGATCCGTGATGGCATCATTGTGGCATAGTCTGCGCAATAAGGGGCATGAAGTTAAGGTGGTTTTAGCTGAATTTGCAGGGTTTTGTTGCATTAAGTTCTCGCCTTAGCGTCCCTGCAACTAAAGTTTTTTCCTTGATTTTCAAAGATTTTGTTGCAATGTATTGCTCACCTTATCGTCCCTGCAACCAAAGTTTTTTCCTTGAATTTCAAGGTTTTGTTACAAAGTATTGTTCACCTTAACGTCCCTGCAACTAAAGTTTTTTTTTTATTGAATTTCAAGGTTTTTTTTTTATTGCATAAATCTTAAAACACTTCATGACAACTAGCATGGTCTTCGGCCGTGGTCAGTGGGCATGGCCTTTGGCCATACCCACTGTCCATTTGAAAACACTACCAGACCACTAGCCATGGCATTCGGATTGCAGAATTTGAGAACTCACAATATTTTTAGGCAATGCGCAGTGAGATAAAATGATTTGCCATGGAGAACACACTTTGGTTTAGCAACATTCTCCAAGCAGTAAAACCCTTTTCGGCGCCATCATTTTGGTGTGGGCCGATTTGGCACAGACATTCCGTGGCAGCATTCTGGCATGCCGTTACTGGAGCAAAAGCCATTCCGGCACCATTATTTTGGTGTGATGGATGTTTGGACGTGGCTGACATTGCAGCCAAGTCTAAATGCCCTCATGCTAAATAGGATTACATGACTGCACTGCATCACACCTAGCTAACTCCCACTTGCATTGCTTTTTAAAAAAAAAAAAAAATTAGTTAAATAAACCAAAAAAATATACAGCCTTGAACCGTGGTCTGCCTGAGTTTGAGGCCCAGAATTTAACCACTGGGCAACAATGGCTTGATGTTTCCTTGGGCATACATTTCATACTTAGCCTATCATTTAATATGTTCAATAATAAAAGGTTAGGTATGAAACTTGTGAACATCCAAAAAATAACATTATTTTAGCATAATGGTTAAGCAAACTCCCTAAGGCCAGGGTTCTCTGATAGCATTGTTCAGCATAAATTGATTATTTCAAATTACATTTTTTCTGTTTTATAAAAATACAGATGCTGTGTGTTACGAGATATTTAAAACTAAGAAAACAAACAGCATTCAGGACCGTGGATTGCCTGCCAACTATGTAGTAACCAGGACCGACCCTGCTTAGTTTCAAAGGGAAGAAGGATCCAGCCCCCTCAGGCCATGTTTCTCTAAGTGTTTTTCTAAGGGGGTCCCGATTTATTAGGCAAGTTGGCCTTAGTGCGCTGACCCCTTTCTCACTTTGTAGCTAAGCCAGGATCGTCCCAGTTACCGCAGCAATGGGATACCCACCGTTTCTATAAAAATACAACAATAGAATTTAGAGGGGTTCCTATGTGTCTCTGACTTATCTTATCTATAGGGCGGCAATATATATGTATATATATATATATATATATATATATATATATATATACATATTACACGGCCTTCGGTAGCCATATAGTTATGGTTGCTCACCCATAGGAAGGACCCATAGGAAGAGCACTTTTTGGGTGACCTATAACTTCACCCCCCTGAACGAATCGTTGCAAAAAAAAGTATACAACCCAGTCAAATTGATTTGGCGAAATTTGGTGAGATTTTGTCCAGGGGGGCAAAGTTATATAAGGTGGGGTCCCAAAATATGTGTTTTTTCCCATTGACGCAATGGAAAAACAAATGTGCTCACGGCTACCGCCCAAACCGCTGGACGGATTTTCACCAAATTTGTAGCAATGGTGGCTTGGTCCGGGAAGAGTGCTTTTGTAAATTTGGTGTAAATCCATCCAGTAGTTTTTTTAAAAACAGCCAAAAAGTAGGTAACACAAAAATAGTGATATATGGGTTCGGTCAGCAGACTCACTTCCCTTTCCAGTCCGCGGACGGGTCTCCAATTGACTCAAAGGGTGGCCTGAGTTCCACGGACATTGGATGCACCTGCTGATTGGATGGTGAAAGAGTGAGGTGCGTCATATTTTCTGAAACACCTGCAATGTTGTATCAGTGGACAGTTGCGGCTGACAGCGGACGTCGCAGTGGGGAAAAAGTCTGGGAAACAGGGTTGTTTAGTGGTGGGAAGAGGGTCTGGGAAGGGTGGGGAGTAGAAAAAAGATGATATGTGGCTATTTTTGTAGGTGGAAAAAGGTCAGGCAAGTGTCGTAGCAATCCGAAGACAGAGCAGTAGTTATCAGATAGCGCTGTGAACTGACGGCTTGGGAAAAACATTTAGAGTTATTTGGTGGGTGAAAGGGTTTGGAGATGCCACCGAATTTGCAGTCAATGTTGTTGTCCATGGACATCATTTTGATTGCAAGAGGGTCAAGATGAGTTTTATTAGTTGATAGAGTATAGTATGTACTTGTTATATGGTAATTGCATTGCGGTGGTTGTGACCACAGGCCAAGGCCACCACAGTATTAATGTGTGTATAGTAATTATAATAATAATAACTTTAATGTGATATAGATTTGAAAATAAATTCAAACTTTACACATAATATAAATTACATACATTAACAGTTAAATCGTTAGAGAAAAAAAAAAGACAGATCATAAAATATATCATATATCATATACAAATAAAAATCTAACAACATATATATGAAAATATGTATGAGAATATATGTGAAATATAATAAAACATCAGACAGAGTTTCTTTAAAGTAAAATAAAATATTAAGACTTCAATTAAAACAGATCTTTGTCCGTTACATTGACAGAGTCAGTGCTGTAAGTACGAGCATTGCATCTCTCACCCACTGCTATCCTAACCAGAATACATAAATCAGGGTGCCATAGATGTAGGATTCCAGAAAATAAGGGTGCCTTAAATGTGGCATACCTAACCAGTCCATACAACACCGGCAATCTTTAGCCCACCGTAATCGGACGGTTCAGATCAGAGTAAAGGACCCAGGTGTTTTTCAATCTGTTGCCACACATTGTACAATGCAATAAACAGGTGCATATTGCTGGTATTGGTGCAATAGCGCCAGAAAGAGGTTCCACGTATGTTAAGCGGGTCGTGTACGAATTCCCTAAGATATTTGAGTATTGACTGTTCCAACATCATACACTCCGTTAACAAATGCTTAGCTGTTTCCACACATTCAGGGTATTTACATACATGGCAAACTCGCTCACTAGCAGGAATTTTTTCTCTGACTCCTGTGTTGTGCAGGGTTGGTAGTTGCTCCAATCGGAACAAAATAATGAACCGTCTAAGCCTTTTGGTGGGGCAGAGATATAGATATGCTTGTGGTTGCATTAAGGTATATAATCTATATTTAATAAAATGGTAGGAGTTTAGACTGCTTAAGTGTGAGAAATTCTCTAGCCAGTCCCACAAATCCACCTTTTTACCAAGTGCTAATAGCACCTCCTTAGAGACTGTTTCTCCTCTAAGTGTCCAGCCTATGTTCGCAAGGAATTTGGTCATATCTTTCAGAAGGGGGGAAGTGGAATGTTTTTTGCTCACTTCTTGATGGATCACAACCAATAATTGGTTGGAAGTGCCGCCCTTCATTTTAAGATAGAATCCTGCTCTCCTCTTGAGTACTAATGCTTTAAGTGATGGCAGGCCCAGTTCAAGCCTAATCAAGGCCATAGGGACACTCGGGGGTAAACCGAGTATCCGGCGCCAGAATTTGCCCTCTATCACTTGCAGCCAGGCAAGGTCAGAAGAGAGAAGAGTCTCCAGGCCATAGATAATCATGGGCGCGAACACTTGTACATATAGATGTCTTGTCCCTCACAAGGTAAAGCCACCCTGCTTATTTGTGAAAGATGATATTAATGCTATTACTTGCATAGCCCTGGTTATACGCCCTTGCCTGCACAAGGAGTAGTCACCCAGTGGCTCAATATCTACTCCAAGATATCTATAGGATGGAGCATAGAGTATGTGTTTGTTGTATACCCATAGGTTCACTCTGGAAGCTCTTCTCGTGGTAAATCTGAGTACCTTTGTTTTATCTAAATTTATAGACAAGCCGTTATTCTTAGCGTAATCCCACAAAGTGACTGCCGAACGCCTCAGTCCGGCTATGGTATTGTCAAATATGACCAGGTCATCAGCGTATGCTAAGACACTACAGGGAACCTCACCGATTTTTGGAGGGCAATTATTTGTCTCAGCCAATGCTGCAGGGATGTCGTAAACATATAGATTGTAAATGAGGGGTGCAGTTACGCATCCCTGCTTTACCCCCCTATTCTGGGTCACCTGTTTAGTCATACTGCCTTCCTGATTTAGTCTGAGGCAGGCAGAAGTGTTGTGGTGTAATTGTCTAAGGTAATATAAGAGACCAGGCGGACAACCCATTTTTTCCAACTTCATCCATAACCTTGCTCTAGGTATAGTGTCGAAAGCAGCCCTAAAATCTATATATAGCGCATATAGCGGGGGCTGTCCTTTGCTAAGTGCACGTGTGCGAAGCATATCCATCACCCAAAGGTTATGGGAGGTGGAATAGTCTCACCGGAAGCCACATTGGAACCTGCTGAGGATGTTAGTTTGTTCCACCCATTTCTGCAGCTCATTGAGCAATAATGCCGCAAAAGGTTTGCCAGTGATGTCCAACATAGAAAGGAGCCTATAGTTGTTGGGGTCTGTGCGGCTACCTTTTTTAAACACAGGTATCAGAATGGCCGTTTGCCAAGAGCGGGGGATAGTCCGCTGAGCTAGGATCTTCTTAAAGAGAATGGAAAAGAGGTAAGCCCAAAATGCAGGGTAGTTCTTTATAACTACATTAGCCAACCCGTTAGGGCCGGGGGCTCTGGAGGGCTTAAGGGTAACCATTTTATTATAGATGGCCTCAGTAGAGACATCAAAAGGCGGGGGAAAGGGAACCTTCTCTTGTGTTATCCTAGTGGTCTAAACCTCTCCCGAGTTACGCCCTAATAAAAATGTTATCCATGTTTCTTTGCCTATTGGGTTAGCTAGTGGTCCCTTAACCTTCTCTCTGTTCTCGTTTAGGAGTGACCGTATAGTAATTATAGGTAATGTAGTTGGCGCATGGCCAGAATCACCACAGTAGTAATCTGTGTATGGTAAGTGTAGGTAATGTTGTGGGAGTATAAAGTGTTTGTAACATGGTGGAATGACATAAATGAACTGTAATGTAATGGTTCTTCCTATGAGGCTAACAACCTTGGTGTCATCTTTGACTCCACCCTCTTCTTCTCTCCTTACATGTCTGATGTCTCTAAAAAGTCAAACGATCAGCTGCACCTCCTCAGAGGTATTCTTCTTTTCCTCACTTTCCCCCAGAAGTTCTCTGTCTCCAGAGCTTTGACCCTCTCAGTGCGGTATTATTGCAACAGCCTCTTCTTAATCTTCCTGCCTCTACTCTTCAACCTTTAAAACGTATCCAGTACAGGACTGCAAGACTTCTCCTTGGCCTCAAGCCCAGGGATCATATCTTTCCAGCTCTGAAATGTCTTCACTGGCTCCCCTTAACTGCAAGGATCAATTTAAAGACCCTCTGCATGATCCACAAGGTTTTTTATGACCTGGCACCGCTCTAAATCAAACTTTTGCTTCCAAAACATCTTCCTTCTTGAGCTTTCCACTCATCCACATCCAACTCTCTGAGAGTCAGACGCTTCTCCAAGCAGAGAGTTGGGGTCAGATCTATCTACTCGGTTGGGGCCTCCCTCTGGAACAACGTCCCTGCCTCTTTCAAACTTGAGCAGAACCACCTCCAGTTCCGAAAGCAACTCAAGACCTTCCTTTTTGCTTCTGTTTTCTCTCTTCCTCTCCCCTACTGATGGACCTGACTGCTCTGTTCACTGGTCACTTGGTCACCCTCTGAACTTGGGCCCAGGCTCCTGCTTGTCCAGTTGCCCTTGCAGTGCCTCTGGGCTGCCCAGTACTTAAGGGTATGTATCTGCAACCCTAAAGTCCCTACTCTCTGCACTTTTGAGCTACAAGCCTGCAGCACTTGTGAGTTATCTGCACTTCCCCTCCACCCTGGCACTTATCCCCTTCCCTCTACCCTGCACTTGCGCAAAATTAATGACACAAGGCCTAATGAATTCATTATTTTGTCCACCCTGTGTTTACTGCTCCTTGTCTTGTCGCACCTAGAAACACTGGTGTACAGGTGTGTTATACATGTCACATCATATCATAACATATCATATCATATTATATCAAATATAGTACTAATGATTGTAGTACAATTGAGAATAGTGCTTATTGAATATGTATTTGATTATACTTGGTATGATTACTTAGTTCCATAGCATTATGAAGCTGGAATCTATGGTTCATATTCTGTGGGGAAAAAACAGAATAATTTGATAAATAGGATAGTTTAAAAGCTTTAATTGTATACAATTTTACACACACATTTCCTTTTTTAGACCCTCATAAACAGTACATTCTAAGTACTTTGTTTGAGATAACATTATTGTATAACACACTGCTGTTGTATTGACATAAAAAAATCATTGGGAACAAAAATCCATATTCTGATTACAATTATGTGAGTGTAAGTGTGATAGTATGTTTGTTTGAAGTATGTTGTGGTTAATGGAATGCTTATAATAGTTAGATACCTATTGGCGTTTTGCAACTACATTAGAGTTTAGAACCTGTTTTTTAATAAGAATTGTGATGGTGTATTTGAAATGTTTTGCAATGGAAGGTATTTTTTTTAAATAGCTAGATACATGTTGGCGTATTCTGACTAAATTGACTTTTGAACATACTATTGTAGTATTATGAATGTCGTTAGATACCTATTGGCGTATTCTAACTATTAATTGAGATACAGTTTAGTGACTACATGTGTGTTGAAGGAATATTAAGTAGGAATGTGTTACATTTGCTGGTAACCTATGTTTCAGAGTAATGGAAGTGTCATTACATTCAAACCAAGAACTTAGTTTTGTTGACATATGCAATATAGTGTCCTGAAGTGGTTGTGGCACCAATGAGGTTTGTTATACCTATTGTTGTGAAGGTTTTCTTTCCGAGAGATACTTGGCCATGTGTGAAGCCTGTAAGTTTACAGTTATTTTTGGTACTATCTGCATTGTACCTTAGAAGCATTAGTATGACATATTGGC
Source organism: Ambystoma mexicanum (assembly GCF_040938575.1). Classification (NCBI taxonomy): domain Eukaryota; kingdom Metazoa; phylum Chordata; class Amphibia; order Caudata; family Ambystomatidae; genus Ambystoma; species Ambystoma mexicanum. The sequence continues at coordinate 1,226,455,567 of NC_090930.1, read as the reverse complement.
TATGTGAGTTTATTTGTATGGTGGAACGATTGTCTGAATTGCAAAAAGGGCATAATATGCCATCATTTACATTCGGCTGAAGTTGGTGAAATGCTATGGAGTCGGAATTTGGTACGGATACATATATAAATTGTTCATTAGGGATGTGCTCTTGTGAAACATGGTTGGAGAGAGTGCATGTATGTTTCCACATGTATGAGATCTGGAAGATTTTATTTATAGGGATGTTTTTGATTTCCAATACCTGTAGTAAGTACATTAGGAATTCTTGTGGATCTGCATTTATATTTTTGGTGCATTTTACCATTCCTGCACCGTAGTCCAATTCTCACCTTATACATGAGACACCGTAAGCGTTGTCAGGATTATTTGTGGCATTTCTATGAAGGAGGAGCATTTGCAAACACAACTGTTCCGAGCTGTTTAAGTAAACATTGTGAACAAATGGTGGCAATTGAAAAAGAAGATTGATTGTTACATTAGCATAACAATTTACTCCACTTGTGTTGCAGAATTTAAATGGACACAAATGTTCTGTCTGTCGATTGTTTGGTGGGCCTGCAGATTTTTGTGAATAATAGACTTTTATGTCTTTGTTTTCTGATGGACTTGCAGTACTAGTACCCAGACAGTTTTGTGGTTGTGTTATTTGATGCAGAATGAGTTGCTCATTGTTTCTTTAGCAGTATTGTTGGGAGATCTGTTATAGATTATGTTTGTATTATTTCTCTCTTTATTTTTAAAGATTTCCTTTTTTGAGGTACAGGGTACATATCTAGATGGGGGTGTGTAGTGCATGTAGTCTGTTGTATTCCAGGATGCAAGGAATGTTTACATCAAAGTTAACTAGGAATATACCATTTAGAGTACGCAGATGTGAAGGTGTAGCTACCAACAACATAGGTGGTGTAACTTTACACCGACTACTTCTCCCCATACAACACCAAAACAAATTAGAATGCTGCAAATTATACGCAGAAACTGCTACTGAAGTATGCTGAATTCTGAATGTGTTCCTGAAAGATGAAGTAAGCATGGTTTCCAAACAAACTCATGTTGCCTTTAATTCATCTCAGAATGCAAGAAGTCTGAAAAGCTAACTATGAACAACTGTTTGCAGGAAAACATGTTATTTTTTTCGGAGACATCATACAGTTAACACCAATAAAAGCTCAACCTATTTTCAAAACATTAGGACACAAACAATGCCACAATTCACTTGGCATTGGAAATGTAAATCTCTGGCAAAACTTCAGTTGAGTTACTTTGACCACTAGTTTCTTGTTTGATTGTGGTACTTGATGAAGTATTACTTTCTTTTTTTTTCTTTTGAGGAATTTTAGTGATATCCTGTATCATTTCAATTTGAAGTAGTTTTGTTTTACAATGTTTTGCTTGTTGTGGAACAGGATAGGTTTTCAGATGTGGGGTGTGGAGTTAACGCAGCCTATTATATTCTAGAATGCAAGGAATATCAGTATTTACTTTACTTAAATCAAAGTTGATTAGAAATAACCCGTCAAGTGTATGTAAGCGTGATAGATACTGTGCTACCAATATCTATTAATGCTTTATCTAGGGTAAGACCTTGTGATTTGTGAATGGTCACTGTGTATGCTAGAGTTAGTGAAAATTGTTCTCTGCGTACATACATGTCTTTGAAAAGAAGGAAGCGGGCTGTTGAGCATCATATCCTTTTAACTTCTGATAGTTTGTCAAAGAGAATATTGACAAATTGAATGTTGTTGTCACGTGGGTATGTTTGAAAGCCAACAACTGTACCAAGTGCTCCATAAACTAGTCCTTGCTCCATATCAAGGTTACATTTAAGCATTACTCTACAGTTTAAAGATAATTTAAATATTTTCTACAAACCAGCCTTGTTGGAGATAGAGTTTTCTAGGGTATTTTGTCTTGTTGACACATGGGTAGTGTCATACCATGTATGCCCAGTTTATCTGTGGAGCAAATTTCAATTATTGGTTGCATTTCTATTTTCAACATTGTTTCATTGAATTTGGAACAGCTTGCAAGAGTTGGCATCAAGGAAATACAATTGACATTTCTGTGTGCTAATTGTTGAATGAAATCAGTAGCACATGAGTTATGGCCATTGAGTGTATGGATGTGCCCGGTTTTTAATATTGATTGTGGTTCTTGAGATAGTACACCAACTCTAATACTTTTTAAAATGTTGGCATATGTGAGGTCTACAGACTGGCACATGTTTTCAGTTAATTCTCTGTATTGTAAATATTGCCAAAGGTTGACATTTGCTATGCTTCCAAGAGTTTTACGGCACAGTTTGTGCCCTAAGGTCTTAAAAATAGGTTCAGCTTTCACTGGTGTCAATTGAAGAAGATCTCAGAAAACAATAATGTCTTTTCCTCCAAAGAGCTGGTTGTAGTCTGTTTTGAGGACCTCTTGTAATCTGAGGTGAATCAAAGCCAACATTAGGTTGGAGAGCATGCTCACCTCATCTGTTATCAGCATTTTCATTTGTTTGAAAAGTCTGTGTAGTTCCATTGCAGCTTCTGTGGAAGGTTTGTAATAGTCTAATTTGTTTGATGTTCTACTGGAAGGAGTAGTAATCGGTGTAAAGTGACACCACCTATGTTGTAGGTAGCTAAACCTGTGGGGGCAGTTACATCAGCTGACAGTTTGTTGTTTGTCATTTGTTGAAGGAACTTGCTGATGATTTTGATTAAGAATGTTTTGCCTCAACCAGCTTCACCACTCATGTATAGCAGTATAGGTTTGTAGTCTTGGCAGGTACAGTTTTTATTTTCATGTTCCACACCATGTTAAATTTCTTTTGTTATTCCTTGGACAATGCTACGCTGCTCATTGTTCAGTTGTGATTTCAGTACAGCTAAGTCTTCTGTAGCTTGTTCATACTGACACATGTCTTCTACTTCTGTCATGGCTAATTCTGTCTCATTTGCTATAAGTGGCTGTCCAAGTGGTTCTTGGCTTCCTGTTACAGAAGGTTGACTACTGTCGGGAGTGTTCGCTTGTAGTTGGGCCTGGAGTTCTTCTTTGTATTGCTGTTCATTGTGCAACATTGTTTGGTACTGTGTAAAGTTTACGTCTGTTATAGTGCTTTCATTTGCTTTGAAAGCATCTTCATAGAAGTCATATGTATCCAGTGACTCTTCTTCTTTTCTTCATGGTTTAAAAAGTTGTAGCAGCGACATGTAATACAGTTATTTATGTTGAATTTTTAATGACAATTTGGTATGATTAATTAAGCTGTGTTTGGTAAGTTTCACTAAGCTGCCTTCACAATTTACCACTCTTTATCTACCTTTATTCTCATCTGGTATAACATTATTTTTGTATGTGAAGTTTTTGGCTACGTGGTAGAGACACATGGTCTCCAAAGTGGTGCTCCTGTTTGGGTAGTATGTGTCTAGTAAATTGTTTTTCAAAATGGCTTGGCTGTTGGGATCATGTTTGGCTATTGTTTCTATGTCTTCATATGATTTGAGAACTCTTTTTCTAGATTTAGCAGGACCAGGACTTAGCATACTATAATGGCAGATTGTCCATATAAGGCAGTGCCGGTTAAACGGTCTGCAGCTTCATAGCAGCCACATTCTCTAAGAGAGAGCATTGTTATGCCTAAGCTGTACAATTTCTGTGATAGTGTTTTGTCAGATGATATGTCATCCCAGAGGTCCTGAAGCTCTGTTTTCTCTGCTTTTGTTAAGTAGGCTGTGACATATCATGGAACTGCAGTGGAGTTGTCTGCAATGTACTGCCCATCTATGTTTGCATTCCTCAGGAGGGCAACAATTACATTGTAATCATTGATGTATTTTGATTCTTATGTTCTTTTTATGTAATATGTGTTCTAATGTGATTTACCTTTGACACTATGCTTGACTGAAGACATGAAGTTGTTTACTTGACCTGTTGTTGAAACTGGTCTAGGGAAACCAAAGCGGCATTTGATGTAGTATTTCCTTTTTTTAAATATTTGTGACGCCAATATTTCCCACATTTGTGTCTTTGAAATTGTAAAGTTTGTGCATCAATGTCACTATTTGTTGTTTGCGAAGGGATTTCACAAGTGACATATTTTTAGATGAACTGCAAAACAGTGGCATCACTGTCCTGACCAAATTTAGGAGCATATTTAATCCATAAAACTATAATAGCATGTGGTGCTCCTCTGGCTTGGTATTTGTTTCTCCAAAAGAAGTGTTGAACTTCTCCGAGGGGAGGAACAGTCTTATTACAAATAAAGTGTAACATAGCAAAGAAGTGATGATGGAACTATCTTGATACATTTACAGGATCTAGAGAGCAGAGTTTGCCTGGTGTTTTTATATCTATGTTTGTTTTATTTTTGTTTGTTATGCGTAGACAATCGTATAAATCTTTCCATACATATTCTGCACAACCTAATGTTACAAACCAATTGGGTGGGCCAAGGTTTCTTATCATACAGCGTACATCTCCGTGACGTCAGAACCAGTATTCTTTTGTACCACGCATGTTTTCTAAAAGATTTGTAAATCTTGACTGTAAAATCTCATCTTTTTTTGCACTTTTTGTAATAATTGCATAGTTGACATGTTTTGAAAATGGGTACCTGATTTTAATGTATGTGCAACTCCGTAGCATAGAGTTGCTAGTTCACTTTCAAAGAGAAAGTGGAATATGTATTCCACATTTTGTCTGAATCTGGGGTCTTCAGAATACATTTGTAGAGAGCGATATTCTGATGCTGTTATCTGTGTGTGTCTATCATCGTACCTTCCTCCTTTTCCAGTATGAAAGAGTAGCGCAAAGGCCTGTGTTTCTATACTTTTTTCCCATATGCTGATTGGAGATCCTTTGGCTTGTCACATTATGTATGTTTCAAGTGCATCATCTATAGTGTCTTTAGAGTGTAAAGAATGAATAGTTGTATCATGGTCTAAAATATTGGATTCTGTTGTAGGATTTAGAAGTTCAAATTGACCAGTTTCTGGTGACTCTTGAATTATTTCAATGGTTTCTCTCAGGTTTTCTTCAATATTAATTATTTGTAGTATTCATTGTTGTTTTTTAGATATTGCAGGGCTTGGCTAACTTTATGTAAATCCACAAGTTGTTGCCAATGTTTTTTGTCTTTTGTAGGTACACCATTTACTAAGACAATTAAAGATTGATCTATTGTCCGTTGCACTCCTAGAGTGTGTACATTTTCTGTGAGATCTAATGGTAAATAAACTACTTTGCCACAAATGCTTTTGACTAATGCAGAGGGAGGTCATTTTGTTGTTTTTAGTTGGAGGCGTATTATTGCTTTAAATGGGTGCACTGTTTGAATTATGATGCTCTCATATAAATTTAGTTGTTGCAGGGGTTTTGGTAGTGGGAAAATTCCAAGTTATTTGTGATAGCACGTGAAGGCGTTTGGTTGTTGTCAAGTTTTGCAGTGCAGTAAATTTGAAAGTATTAAGTGGTCAGTAATGTCGTATTTGTTTTCTGCTATAAGGTAGAGAGCTAATTGGAACCATTTTGAATCTTCATTGTCTTCTATTTTGTATGTTATGTCTATAGTTTTTGTGGTACTTTTATAAGAAGTCCTGGGGCAACGCATGCACACATGGTTTGGTACTTCAGCGGAGGTACTTTTAAACTTTAGTATTTCTTTTTTGTATGTGTTTAATAGAAGGTTGCTATTTGTACAGTAGTTCGTAGTTTGTTGTACATCTATTTCAATTTGTAAGTGGCTTTCAATTCCAAAATATTTTCTCTGGATATGGTCAATTTCTTGAAGTAGTTATTTGGCTGTACTATGTAGAAGATTGTTATTTAAATTGGCTAGTGCAAAAGCAGGACTTTTATCATAGTAGAGTTTTTGGACTAGATTTCTTATAGTTGAATGATGTGTTGATATCATTTTGATATGATAGAATCTGCTTTTGCAAATAGGTCCTGAAATGCAGGCTAATGAATGTCCTTGTAGTCCTGTGTATTTGCAAAACTGCATATTTTGTAGAAGTTTCATTTTGAATTTGTCTTTGCCTTTTACATACTGATTGAGGAACTGGTGTAAATATTTGAAAGATTTTTTGGCAATGTTACACATTGATGTGCACGGCCATTTGTAGACTGGACGTTTTGGTTCAGTATATTGGGGAGGTGATACTGAGTTTTCTGGGGATATTTTTGTGAGCAGGGTTTCTTGTTCCATAATGGTGTCATTAAGTTTTTCATACCCTCTTCCACTGCAATGTATGGCAATTGGGTTTCTTTGCTTTTGTTTATATGCGTCTTCATTAAAATATGGATCTGTGGTCGTGGTGTGACTCCATTCATCTCCACAGATGTTTAAGAAGCTTGGTGATATTCTGTTTATTGAGAAGTCTTTTTTGTAGTTTAGTAGTTAGTTTTGTTAGTGGTTTCATTCTGTTTAAAACTAAAATAATGAACTTCCTTTTGAGAGGGATTGCACTGTCTACGAGAGCTTCTAGGATACATTTTCTGTGGTAGGTTTTAAGGGTTGTGCATGATTTCTCTCCTGTTTTTAAAAGGTTTTGAAGGACTCTGTGAAAGAACATTTTTTATAAAACTTTTTTTGGTATGCTTACTTGCCACTACATCAAGATTTATAGGTCCAGTATTAGCAGTAGTGGTAGTTGAAGTCTTGTTAATCATTTTCTGTTTGGTTTTACATTTTGATAGAGGAGGGAACGTTTCAGTACTGGAAGCTTGTTTTGTTTTGCTTAATGACTGTATTGGCTGTTTTGTTTGAAGTTTTTGTACAAAATCTGCTAGAGATGGATGCTTATTTTGAACACTTTTATTTTGATTTGCTATACTTCTGCGATGCTTTCTACAGAGTTGCTTTTTGGTAGGCATACTTTGGGGTCTGTTGGAGAAAAAAAAGAATGTGTGGGTCGGGGTGTTGTGCAGTGTATGCATGCTTTGTGCATGATTGTCCGAGTATGATGGTAAGTATGATTGTGGAGGTGTGTGATTGTGCAATGGGCAGTTACATCAAGTTGGGAAGGCTATTCTTGTGTGTGTGTGTTACTATACTGGGCTTCAGATGACTATATAAAGTATGTAGCTGGCAAGGGGAAGCACTGATATTACATCTAATGGTAAAGGGTTAATATATTTGTTTCTTCTACAACACTAACATGCTAGTGTGTTTGAGTAACAGTTAGAACATTATGTTAGTTTTGTACTTACTTTTTTGTATGGAAAGAGTAGGGGAAGCACGGATATTACATCTAATGGTAAAGGGTTAATATATTTGTTTCTTCTACAACACTAAAATGTCAGTGTGTTTGAGTAACAGTTAGAACATTATGTCAGTTTTGTACTTACTTTTTTGTATGGAAAGAGTAGGTTTCTTCGAAGTCCTTGTTTGTACTTCAGACGCTGCTGCTTTTCAGCAGAATGCATATTTGTGTTTATAGTACTTGTTAATGTAGACTTTATTTTGCATTTTTCTTTACTTATGTGCATCCTGTATATTCTATTTAGAATCTATTAGTTGAATATGTTTTTAGAATGAGTATAATAGGAAACGTATAGAGCACACTTGTTTTTTTTTAATGTTATGTTAATAGATGTTAAGAGATAGAAGAAATAATCATATGCATTTTGTGCTATTTTTACAGATTAAATGGAAGAGATTGTACATAAAAGCATTCAAGGTATGCCGTTGTGAAGGTGTGGTTAATAAAGCAGAAGGATGTGATATAGAGGCAGTGGTGTTGTTTGATGCTGGAGCCTTTCTAATGATATTGTCTGCGTGTGTGCTTGAAAGAAGATGCATGTACTCATCCTGGCTGCATGTCATTTTATAACACACTGGACAGTCTTTTTCATAATTATACTGTTATTTTTTATATCTTATAATATGAAACAATATTTATTTAGAAAGGTGTGTGTGTAAACAAAAATGTGCAGAGCTGAAAGCTTTGTAAGTGACACTTCATCATAGCAGATGGGAGAAATGACAGTAAGTTCATCTTACAGTTTATACAGGGTCAGTGGCATTTACTCTGTTCATATTTTTATTTATTTTGTTTTACATTTTTTAAGTGCTTACAGAGCCCACGGGCATCGAGGTGCTGTCACATGAATTGTTTGTTTTTTAGTTGCATAATTATTTTGTCTTAGTTGCATATGTATAATGCGCTTAAACACCCAGAGGTTTCTAAGCGCGGACCCGGGGATCGAATCTGTGTTGCTTCGTGTCGTCTTCCTTTCAAGGTGTGCACGTTGCCGCTGAGCTATGCTCCTGGGATGTATTGTATTTCTAGAAGAGGTGTACATGTACTTTGTAGAAAATATTCATACCTTTAGTCTGTGTTCATGCATGTGGATGTGCTTGAATCTGCAAGTGGAAATCTTGGGAAGTTTTATAGTGGTTGTTGCTGTAGGTTCTTTGCAGTGACAGCCGAATTGTACTGAGAGTGATCAATAGTACATCTAAAGTGCTGATCTGTGATGACAGAGTTAGATGTAGAGTTCTTGGATGTGATTGGTGGATGATTGTGTGTCTGCTTAACAGTAGCCAATTAGGAAATGGTGCAGAGAGTGAAGTGGAAAGGGTAGAAGGGCTGCCCCAGTGTTACGCACTTCGCGGTCACTGCAGTTGTCCACGGACAGGGCGTGCCACATCCAGGGTTTCTCAGCAAATCCAGCATGGAAAAGGGACTGTAGGGATCATCCAATCAGATGTTGAGTTGTGGTGTGTTTTGAAAGAGGTTGTGTGTAGTGAAGATGGCAGAGGAGGAGAAAGTCAGGGTGTTGGTGGTTGGAGAAATGTTTGAGCATGGTTTGGAGCAGTATGCTAAATATAGGAATGTGGCAAACAATTTTGATGTTAAAGGAGTGGAGTTGGTGTGGAGCACGGTGCCTGGTTTCAATGTGCAGGGAATTGTACAGGTTTGTAGAGATATAGGCAGGGTAAACATTGCACGTGTAGTTGTTTTGCACTGTGGTGCTTTGCATTTGGGGTATGTCAGTGCCCATATTTTGTTGGCAGATTTGGAACATTTGGTTCAGGCAATAATGAAAATACTTCCAAATGCCAAGGTTAGTTTTTGTGGTTTAGTACCTAGGACAATATGGGACAATAGTTTTTTTGTTGTCCTCAGCACGTGCAAAGAGGAAGATGTAGGGTGGGCTTTATTGAGGTAGGTTGCAGACCTTCTCATTCTATGTTTTACAGTAATGTTGGTATCATTATATTTGACCCATCCAAACTTTTTTTTATATATATGCAGTGTAGTGACCTGCATTAGTTGTGGCACCTGGTTGGTAGATTATACCTACTGTTGTGAAGGTTTTCTTACCAAGTGATAGTTTACCATGTGTGAATCCAGTTAGCTTGCAGTTGCCAACACCCCACACCATTGACTCCCCGTGGACTTCACACATGCAGAGGAGGCCAGAAGTTGTCGTGGCTGAGATGCAAGCAGCAGGTGGGAGGCAGAATGTGGATATAGATACCTGTTCCAACTTATGTGAAGGTGAATGGTTTCACACAAACAGCACAGAACCGTAGCATATCATATATCATATCATATATGATATCATATTTCAAGAAGGAGGCTTATAAACAAGAACAAATAAACCCAATAATTGCCATATACAATAATAGGTGAGTCTATGAAGTAGTAGCAGGCACCATCATGGCAAAAGAAAAACCGTATTGAAAGATTTTCCCCAGCAAACTTTCACCCAAATGCTCCTTTTGTGCAAATGGACATGCAGCTTAATATGTAACGTACGCCAACAATCATTCAAATGTTTATGACAATTCCGCAATCACAATGTAAAATTAAAAGACCAAAGTAGAATTAAAACTTTACAAACCATGGACTTCTGCCAGGACTCCTGCCAGTACGCATCCTCACTGGACTGCAGTGGCATTAATTATCCTGCATTTCTGAAACGGCATGCAAAAGAACCTTCCATCACATGAAAATGTTAGCAACACATCATTCCACTATGCAAAAGTAGGTTGAACTAGGCAACAGGCCCTGCTCTACAACTGCAAACATTAACAGGCTAATTTATAGATTTCAGCGCAGAGGCAGCGCACGCGAGCAGCGCAGAGAGGTAACGTGCACCAGCGTGTGCCAGCCGTGTGCGGTAAACAGCATTCTGGCGCACCTAATATTCATGGAATATCAAAGCCATTATGAGCGCTTGCACAGAGAACATCCCGCAGCGTCAGTTACACCCCCAAGAATGCCCCTTGCGCAAGGATAACGCATTGAAATCCCCAATGCAGCGCAAAGGGCCGTGCTAACCATGCACCAGTTCACAAGGCGGGGACAGTTCATTTGGGGGGTGTGCAGGAAGTTTCACATGCGATAGACCTTGGGCGAGTGGGGTACATGTATTCTGAGGGGTGCGCGGGTAGTATCACACGTGATAGGCCTTGTGCGAGCGGGGTACGTGTATTCTGAGGGGTGCGCGGAGAGAATCACACGCGTTAGGCCTTGGGCAAGCGGGGTATGTGTATCTTGGACATGTGCGGGGAGTATCACACACGATAGGCTTGTGCGAGTGGGGTACGTGTAATCTGAGGGGTGCGCGGGGAGTATCACACGCGATAGGCCTTGTGCGAGTGGGGTACGTGTATTTTGGGGGTGTGCGGAGAGTATTACACACAATTTTGTGGGGGAGCGGCGTACGTGTATTCTGAGGGGTGCGCGTGCAGTGTCACACGCGATTTAGCTGGGCGAGCGGGGTACGTGTATTCTGAGGGGTGCGCAGGGAGTATCACACGCGATAGGCCTTGGACGAGCAGGGTACATGTAGTTTGGGGGTGCGTGGGGAGTATTACATGTGATTTCGCTGGGCGAGCGGGGTACGTGTATTCTGAGGGGTGCGTGTGCAGTTTCGCACGCGATTTAGCTGGGCGAGCGGGGTACGTGTATTCTGAGGGGTGCGCGGGGAGAATCACATGCGATAGGCCTTGTGCGAGTGGGGTATGTGTATCTTGGGGGTGCGCGGGGAGTATCACACGCGATAGGCCTTGGGCGAGCAGGTTACGTGTATCTTGGGGGGGCGCGGGAAGTTTCACACGCGATAGGCCTTGGGCGAGCGGGGTATGTGTATCTTGGGGGTGCACAGGAAGTATGTCACGTGAATTGGCAGTGTGGGTCCTCCCAGGTGTGCCCTCTCCTCCCTCCCCAGGCCCTGCAGGCAGCCCACACCACAGAGGACTATCCTGCACCCCAGGCCATGCCCCGCAGGCAGGCCATCCACCTTGGGCATGCCCCGCAGGTAGCCAATCCACCTTGGGCATGCCCCGCAGGTACCCCATCCACCCTGGGCATGCCCTCCAGCCAGCCCACATGTCACCATGCCCCAGTGAGCACCGAGAGCACCGACTCATGTCCCCTTGCACCCCCACCCACCCAGCAGTGACAGGCACCTACCAGCAGGCCCGACTCATGTCCCCCTGCAACCCACCCACCATGCAGTGAGGAGCACCTGCCAGCAGGCTCCGACTCATGTCCCCCTGCCCCCCTACCCACCCAGCAGTGACAGGCACCTGTCAGCATGTCCCGACTCATGTCTCCCTGTACCCCCACCCACCCAGCAGTGAGGGGCACCTGCCAGCGGGCCCCGACTCATGTCCCCCCTATACCCACACCCACCCAGCAGTGACAGGCACCTGCCAGCAGGCCCCAACTCATGACCCCCTGCACCCCCACCCACCTGGCAGTGAGGGGCACCTGCCAGCAGGCCCCGATTGATGCCCCCCTGCACCCCCACCTACCCAGCAGTGACAGGCACCTGCCAGCAGGCCCCGACTCATGTCCCACTGCACCCCCACCCACCCGGCAGTGAGGGGCACCTGTCAGCAGGCCCTGACTAATGTCCCCCTGTACTCCCACCCACCCAGCAGTGAGGGGCACATGCCAGCAGGCCCCGACTCATGTCCCCCTGCACCCCCACCCACCCGGCAGTGAGGGGCACCTGCTAGCAGGCCCCGACTCATGCCCCCCCAACACGTCATCATGATCCACAATCATGGCCCTCATGGCCACCCAAATCACACAGCATGCCACCCCTGCCCAAAGAACCAACCAAGTATTACATACACCCCACATTGAAATGCCCATTACATGAAACAACCCAAATGGCAGGTATGTACATCAACACATGTCCGTCACACACACACAAAGGATGCCAGTGCATGTGAAAACCCATATCGTGACATGCATGAAACCAATGAGAGAATACCACACATTGAAGCATGAAACAAAAATGTATTCAACACAAAATGAAGTGAATCAAATGAAAACACACAACAATGGAAATAAGAAATAAAACGCTGCATGATCCGAAATGAAATAAAATATGAAATCAGAATCCAAATATATCCAAATGAAAATGTGTCCAAAGTCTCCGTCCAACAAAGCAAATCAAAAGGGAAAGAAATAAGTAAAATCCATTGCTCCATGGTGAAAAAAATAAATAAAACGACAATAAATCCACTGCTCATCTATATACAAATAACAAATCCAGGGTCCATGAGCCCAACCATTGAAATGAAACCTACAAAAAAAAACTACCTAACAAAGAACTATCTACAACAAGGTGGGGCATAGTCCAAGTGCCCTAAATGAAAGAAAAACATAAATGAAACCTAACACTAACTAACTATATACAGTGGTGGCGGACAAGTCCTACGGCTCACTTGCCAATTTCCCGGGCCAGTGCATCATCGAACTCCTGTTCTATGTCCTGGAGGCAGGCCTGTTCCATGGCCCTGAGGTTTCGCAGGGATAATGCCATGTCCAACTCCAACTCCATGCAAATTGCCTCGAGGCAATCATCCAGCCTCAGCACTCTGCGCATGGAGTTCTACGCCCTGACCATAGTGAGCCGTGCCTCCTCTGCCCGCCGCCGCTCCGCATCTATCCGCTGGCCCAACCGCTGCCACACAGAAGACACTCCCAATCCAGGGTCCTGCTGCCCTCCGGCCGATGCCTGCCCCTCTAATGTTGATGGCCCCGAGCCATCATCGCTCCCACCTTGAGCCTGCTGCTGCTGTGCCTGTGCCCTGGCTCTTGATGCTTGCACGTCCTCCTGCTGGTGGGGTGCAGTTGTTGGTCTGGCCACCTCTGCTGGACCTCTGATTCCCGACTGTGGCAGGGATGTGTCCTCCACCAGCCTGGCCACTGGGTCAGAAGCAGCTCCAAAGGGTACCCAGGTGATACATGGGCCGGAAGATGACATGGAGTACGACTGGCGCATAGGGGGTTCAGGTGAGGAGGGGGTTGGAAGAAGGTCCAGCAGACGGAGCAATCCAGTCCTGGTGACCCCTCCCAGTAGGTCGACACGGTCAAAGAGGCATCCGAGATGATGTCCATGAAAAGACTGCAGGTCATCTCGCATGCCCCGTTGATGTAACGCCATCCCAGCCAGGACAGGCTCAACCCGGTCCCGGATTGCCACTTCGGCAGGGAGAGGAAGGCCAGTTGTTGTGCACTCATCCCCTCCCTGAAAACGGGTCTGGACGTAGGCATCCCTGTTGGTGCGGGATGATGCAGTCACAGGATCGGGGACAGGATTACACACAGGCACCTCTGCGGCGGCCTGTGCTGACTCCTGTCCCTGCCCCTCGACTGCACCACTAGCACCAGTGGAATCCCCCCTCCAGACCCCATGTGTGTCCCTTCTATGGCCTCCTCCTCAACCAAACCCCCCACCAACCTGGATGAATCCGTGCCATCTTCCTCCATCGGACCCTGTGGGGTCTCAGCTGTCCCTTCTGCTGCCAAGGAGTCCACCTCCGACCTCCGCCTCTTGGACCTACCCATGGCAGCTGCAGCCACAGACGCGGCACCAGACTCCTCACTTACCGACAAGATGACAACATAGGAGGGTAGCTGGGCCTTGCGTCTCCGGCTGGCAGTGTGATCCGTGCTGCTGTGCTCCACAGCACCATCTCTGCCCTCTTCATCAGTTGACGCTGCAGACAGGGAGAGATAGAACACAGGCATCAGGGCACTGTACAATGGTCTGATACACACATGACAGTTGTACATGAGTGGCAGTGTCAAACATGGCATCACACTCCCCAACACACCTCACACACATGAGCACATCAACAGGAATGTTGCACCAGACAGCACCTTCCACACACAAACAACAGCATGAGCAGCTGAAGGAGAGCCTGAAGTCACATGCAACACGGGGAGTGCAGAACACATGCACACACGCCACCAGACATACATGCATCTGTACATCTCCATCACCTGCCACTGTGATAACATCCACATCCATGTCACATCTGGCAATCAGCCTCCTACATGTCAGTGTCACGTGCATCCATGGTGTATCACATTTGCACACTTGTCAAATACACACACATGCAAAAGTACATAGAGCAGATACATGCAGATGGAAGCAGCATCCATGTGTGACACCACAACCATGCCACAGTATATACACAGAAATTCAAAAATGTGTACACCCACACCTGCATTTGCCAAGAATGGTTCCCAACACATACACCATAGATGTGTCTCACACATGAGAGGACTCACATGCGGCAGGCTCATTTCCCTGTACATACGCATGTTTACATGGCCCTACATAGACATATGTACACCCTGCACACTCCTGCCACACCTCAACATGCACAGCATCCAATCAGTACACATGTACACTTACCACTCGACTTCAGACGGGTCTGCCTCTCAAGGACCTGGAGGTGGAGCGCTGGGCGTATATGTTCCAGGACCCTCATTTGGTTGTTGGTTAGGCAGACCCGGCACCCCTTGGCATCCGCTGCCTTCAAGAGGCGCCGGGCCTTGTTGAGGGTCCTGGACCTGAATTCCTCCCAGCGCTTCCAGACGTGTTGAATGTTGCGGACTGCCACCTCCTCCTCGTAGATGGCAGTCACAATGTCCATCCAGATCCTCTTTCGTCCTTCATTGTCGGCGCGCAAACTTCCAAAGAGGGCATCATACTGCCCCAGTACTTGCTCCACCAGGATATCAACTTCACTGGCACTGAAGCTGGTAGACCTCTGCCTCTCTGGCTGGAGGTTGCCAGTGGTGCCAGATGGTGTTGTGTCTGACATGGCAACCCCAGAGGCAGGTGTGGGTGGGCATTTGGGTCCTGGGGCTGGGCTGTGGAGAGATGGTATCCCAGTCGGGAGTCTTCTGTTCCAGCAGGGGTGGTCACAGCAACTGCACCCCTGCAGATGGCTGACGTGCAGGCACCAAATAGCAGGGCACGTGGGCAGCAGGCAGGCAGAAGCAGATGGCAGGTGGGAGTGTGCTTGGGGGTCTGGGGGGCAGGAAAATGCCTTCTGGGCAGGAT